>NC_080088.1:84380803-84717053 GCF_950005125.1 Chionomys nivalis | reverse complement strand
GTGGAGGAGACTGTGCCCTCCTGGGGGTTGATGGCAGGGTGGAAGATGCCTAACGACCCCGTGAACCGTTTCCTTTGGTTAGTTAAGAGCTTGGATCTACTACTTTAAGGAGTCATTGTGTTACTGTGTTTTAATCATCCACCAAGGAAAAATAACCTCCTATTGGGCACTATCATGTTTCTTGATTATGGGGAGTTAATGCCCTTGCAGTAGGCCCAGACTCAGTTCCTAGAATCCACACTGGGCTGCTTACAACCACCTGTCATTCCAGATCCAGGCATTCTGATGCCTTCTTCTGGTCTCTGTGGTCAATACATGCATGTGGTGTGCATGTGCACACACACACACACACACACACACTCTCTCTCTCTCTCTCTCTAAAATGAATATATCTTAAAAGAATCTTCCTGAGACTATTGTTGAGGTCATTCATAAACAAGTATCAGGGTTTCCAATCATAGACACCTTGACTTAGAAAAATGAGATAAAACTCATGAAATGATTGAGTTTTACTTCTTATGATGAGCTTGTATCCTTTTAATTACTGCCTAGGATCTGGGTTCTGGGGGGTAGAAAATCACCAGTCTCTTCGGAAGGTTAATCAATGAAAATGAGGGCTAATATGAAAGATTTTGCAATGTTAACTCAGCATTACGCTCGTGAATGCTATAAAAATGCATTTACATACGTAGCTCATTTGATTATCTGTATCTGCCTCGCATTTTAAGTAAGATTGGAATTGACAAGGATTGTTATTAATAACTCCTACAGAAACAGCCATCAGCCCATCTCATGTTCCACTGGCAAAGAGGGAGTCATTTTTTATTCATGGAAAAAGGAGCCGCCAGTGACCTGAGGGGTCAGGTTCCCGAGAAGCTATTTCTCATCTGAGATTAGACCTTATTGATATCTGTTTTCATTCCGCAGATCTGGGCACTGGTCAGCTCCATCCCGAGATGGAAGTAGAGTTTGAGCTCATGGTGATTCTTTTCTATTTTTTTGGTTGGTTGATTGGTTTGGTTTTCAAGTTGCCTATTTACAGTTGTTAATATAAACCACACACTGAAGCTTTTCTCTATAGTTTTATTATAGAACAGCCATCTTTTTCTTGCCTGTCCCATTTGGCAGAGGTTAGCTTTTTGACCTTTCACATCTACAGTTCCAGAGTCCTCACCCCCACCCCCAGGTATTTCCATTTAGGTGACTCTGATGGGGGCCCCAGGGGTCCTTTCCCTCTCGAGGACTGGAGAGAGAGGATGATGGTGAGTCTGAACTGTGACTGAGGGCTGCATAGCCTCTGACATACGGGAGAAGGAGGGACAGGAGGGCTGCTGTGGGGCAGACCTGGCCTCCTGTGGGACCCTTCCAGGCAAGTGCCATGCTCCCTGTCCCATTTTCATAGCGATTATTCTGTATCCGATGTTTTCAATAATGGCAACATTCTGCTGTAGTGCAAAATACTACAAAAACAAAAGCAAAATATCTGGGAGTGGTGGAAGATTGATTAAAAACATAATTGGCACTTTTTTTTTTAAAGCCATTAAAACTAGAGGATGGGCTGTGGGGTTACTGTGTGACTTGCTTGCCATTGATGTGTATTTTAGATTTTCCATAAAGGAGGTTAAAACCCTACCATCCCCATGACTTGCTTTTATTTCTTTTTCAGTTTTACTTCTTAAAATAACAGCTTTATTGAGATATAATTCACACACCATGTAATTCTCTTCTTTAGAGCATACAATTCAATGGTTTCTCTCCCCCCCATATATTTATAGGCTAGTGCAAACATCACTACCATCAACCTTGCAGCATTTCCACTATTCCTCCCCAAAGAAACCTAGAATCCCTAATGCTCTCCCCCATTCCCATTCAGCCTTCAGCTCTAAGCAACCATTAGTCTACTAACTCTTTTTTTTTTAATTGAAAAACCTTTTTTTTCATGCAATATATTCTGATCCTGGTTTCCTCTTCCTCGACTCTCCCTCAATCCTCGCCATTCACTGGACTCCATGCTCATCCTCTCTTCAGAAAACAGGCAAACAGAAAGTGAATAAACAAGCCAGAATAATAAAAACAAAAACACAGTGAACAGGAATCTCCCAGACCCCACAAAATTGGAAATCATAACAAACAAACAAAAGACCAATAAGACAAAAAAAATTTCCTCAAGTAATAAAAGACAAAAATCTGCAAAGATACAATTGAGTTCAATTTGCTTTATATTTATTCCCAAAAAGATCATAGACACCTTTGACCTTTTCTTCTAGTTTTGTTATGATGTAACAAATGTCACAAGTTTCAACTTTTTTCTTTCCTGATTTGCTTGTTGTTGCTGTGTTGAAACCCCATGAACAAAAGCAGCCTGGGGAGGAGACAGTTTATTACATGTTACAGGGCACAGCCCATCATGGAGGAAAGACAACCTAAGAATCCAAAGCAGGAACCAGGAGGCAGGAGCTGATGCAGAAGCCACGGAGGGGTGCTGCTGACTGGCTTGCTCCCTATGGCTTGCTCAGCCTGCTTTCTTATACTGTCCAGAACCACATGCTCAGGATTGGCAGTGCCCAGTGGACCGGGCTCTTCCGCATCAACCATTAATTAAGAAAATGCCCACAAATGTGCCCATGGGCCAGTATGATGGAGTTAATTCCTCATGTGAGTTCCTCCTCCCAAGAGACTCAGGCTTGTGTCGAGTTGACAAAAACTAACCAGCTGAAACATAACAACGTGAGATTTCAGCCTATCTCTATATTATGAAGTGATTACTGCATCAAGTTAATTAACCTCCATCACTTTGTGTAGTTGCTGTGTATGCGTGTGTTGGTTCTGTTGTAGATCTTATCTCTTAGCACATTTCAAGTACATGACATGGAATGGTTTGCTGTCCACACTGTGCCATGAATTAGAGCTCCAAAGCCTGACTGCCCTGTGCCAATAAAACTTGTTCTGTTTTTTAAGAGTATTGCAGCATAGAAGGGGACGAGAACCCTAGAAACAGTGAGATTTGCATACCATCTTTGCATTTACCATACCTATGACTTTGGGCAAATTTTTGTACTTCTGTGTAGTTCGAGATTTTCAGTGTTTTACCTGGTCCCACTGACCTGGAGTCTCTTCTGACTGTTGGTCCCCCACAGCCGCTTATAAAGTAATCACTCAAGGTTTAATATTAATTGTAATTGTTTGGTCAATGGCTCAGGCTTCTTACTGGCTACATATAAATTAAACCGTTTCTAATAATCTGCATATCACCACGTGCCCCATGGCTTACCAGTAATGCTCTGGCGTCTTACTCCTCTAGTGGCTTCTGGAGTCTCCTCCACTCCACCTTCTTTCTCCATATCTCTCTTCTTGGACTTCCCACCTAGCTATATTTTGCCCTGCCATAGGCCAAAGCAGCTTTTTTATTAACCAATGATAATAAAACATATTCACAGTATACAGAGGAACATCCCACATCACTCCTGTGTCTTCATAGTGAAACAGTGTTAATAATAATTGAGCTAGGTTTAAAACTGTCAGTAGGACTAATGGAATATCCCTATTAGATACAGAGTGTTTAGAATAAGGTTTTTCACAAGGATAATAATTTATTTTCTTGAGCAGTTTCCATCTGTGGGCCATGTCAATGTCAAGGATTCAAAAGCTCAGATGGGAAAATGGCTATATTGGATTAACAGTGTCCAATAGGGGACAAGGGAGTTGTCTTCATTGTCTCTGGTTACGGTTGTAGAAACTTTGAAGTCAGAGATGTGGCTCTCATTCTAGTTCAAACGTTTTATCATCACCTTGACACATAATGATCAATAACTTTGAGTGTTAAACTAAAACTCGAGCTGGAGAGATTGCTCAGTGGTTAAAGCACTTGTTGCCCTTCCAGAAGACTCAACTTGATTCTCAGCACAGCAAGGTGGCTCTCAACTATCCGTAACTCAAGTTCCAGGGGATCCAACACCCTCACCTGCCTCCACTGTCACCAGGAATGCACGTGTTGCACATACATACATATAGATAAAACACCCACACACTTAAAAGAAAAATTTTTAATAAAAATTAAGACATATCACTTATGAGGCTTGAAGTGGATTTTCATGGGATTGATTCTCTTACTTTGGGGCTATAAGTTGAGTATCATGTTGGCATTTAAAGAAACAAAGACAAGGGAAGTCAGTTGCCAAGTCTTTAACTGTTTTCTTTGTTGTTTTGTTTTGTTTTGTTTTGTTTGTGACAAGGTTTCTCTGTGTAACCACCCTGGCTGTTCTAGAACTAGCTCTGTAGACCAGGTTGGCCTCAAAGTCACAGAGATCTGCCTGCCTCTGCCTCTGCCTCCCAAGTGCTGGAATTAAAAGCATGTGCCACCACTGCCCAGTAGGTCTTTAACATTTTATAACGTGCAAGGAAATATTTTCATTTAGATTCCCTTTTAAATATATTTATAAAATGTGACCTTAGTCTAAGCTGGTGGTATTTAAACCCTCAGCTCAAAATAGAACTGAGAGTTGGAGCTGACTTTATTTCTGTGGCTTTTCAGTGTCTGCAGGGACAGGGGCTGGATGTTTGATTTCATGGTGTGTGAAGGGTTTCACACAGCTTCCCGTTTGCCGGGATTTTCAGTGTTCCGCTCTTCATCTGTGTTATCTCAGTTCAGTTTGGGTGGGAGAAGAAAAGAAGACTGAGAACAAAATCCACAATGTGCTTCTCACTTTCTGTAAAGATGCAGAAGTCAAACAAACATCACTGACAGATTTGAGTGTCTTCTTCCTTGGAATCTGTAATTATATAATCTGAAGTGTTCTTCCTAAGGAAAAGACAGAGTTGTTTTCCTTGAGTCTTGCTGACAATTTTCTCAGTGGTTCCAACACATTCTTTTTCTTCCTATTTCTACTCATTTACACAGAAGAACATGATTTTTCTGCATATGACTTAGCATCGCTTCTTTGGGAAACTGGTCTCTGTACCTTGCAAGTAACGGTTATCCTCCTGACCTGGGCAGTCTGAAGAAATGTATCAGAAATCACACCATCATTGTGTCATCTGTCAAAGGCATTTTCAGATAATAAAAATATTTTTTAACGTCATATTTTTATCATTCAATATACTTCTTGGAGAAAAGATCCCTTGAGCTATGGAACCAGCAGTTAAAGAGAGAAACATGCCACACTCGCACACATGACATCTCTGTAACCAGGTATAATATTTGGTAGTCAGTTAACTTCAGTGAACTTAAATGTTTCTGTGGGTTGGTTAAGTGTCCCTTGGGGACTTTGTATTTAAGGCTTGGTCACCAGCCCCCCCCCACTACTGGGAGGTGGTACCCAGTGGGAAAGAGTTAGGTCATTGGGGATGTGCCTTTAGAAGGGATAGCTGACCTTTACTGCATGCTCCTGCATGCACATATTTGAACCCCTGAGCCCATGAGCAAAGCCTCACTGCTTTCTGTGAGACCGAGATCTCAACTCAGGCCCTTGAACTCACCCAACAAGCGCTTCACCCATTTCCCCAGCTTAATTCTCAGATCCTTCATTGGTGAAGCAGGATACTGGCCCTTCATACAACTCAGCATTCCCTCTCAATGATTCTAAAACATGAAAGAAATATAATAAAGGGAGAGTAATCTGGGAAGAGAAAATCTCAATTGAAAAAATACCTTCGTAATATTGGCCTATAGGCAAGTCTGTGGGGCATTTTCTTGATTATGATTGATGTGGGAGGGCCCAGGGCATTATGGGTGGTGTCATCCCAGGGCAGAGTGGTCCTGGGTTGTATAAATAAAACTGAGCAAGTCATGGAGAACCAACCAGTAAACAGTGTTCTCCTGTGGTCCCTGCCTCTGTTCCTACTTAAGTTTCTGCCCTGACTTCCTTTAGCAGTTGCCTGCGATCAGGACATGTAAGTCACATAAGCCCTCTTCTTCTCCAGTTGCTTTGAGTCGTAGTTTATCACAGTCACAGAAAGCAAACTAGGACAAGGGGCTGTGTGTTTATTCTGTTCCTGGTTGTGGAGCCATAACAGAACATCTCAACTGGATCAAGCAGGCATCCCATGTGGGTGGATGATATGAGTATGGAATGTTGGCTTACCTTGGAGAGCATTGAGCCATAACTATGAGGTGCCTTTCCATAGTTCTGCCTCTGTGGCCCCACCATCTCTGCTGTGGGAGAGCTGTGTGGGGTTTGCCATGGATACCCACTTGTTGGTCAATTCAACACCTGTAAAGACAGCAGGAACACATGGGAAAGCAATCAGACCAATAAAAAGGAATTAGATATACTTACTATGCATTCTTTTACCATCCATATATAAAGAAAGCTCTGGTGCGTGGTAGTTTTGATATAAATGCCTGGCTCTGCCCACAAAGATCTAATGAGGACCTAGAACCCCCACAGAATAGCTAAGATGTTGGAATGTCACTTTTTGGGTGGGGACCCTCTAATCTCTGTCCTGTGTGTCTACCAAGATTCTTCTAAATTGAGGGTCACAGGATTACTAAGTAGGGTGACTGCTTCCAAAACCTCCTGAGCGACCTCCTTGTCTCCATGTCCTTCCCACAGGAGAGCGTTCTCTTTTCGGCCATGTTACTTTGTCTGGCCTCAGAGCTTTCATCTCTGCCTGTTCTCTTCAAAGGATGAGCTACTCCGCCATCCTTTCCTTGTGTACTGCATAATGCTAGGTTACAATGTGTGAATATGTTTAGCAGCAAGGCAGATGCTGTAACCATAGCATTTGGGTCTCTGTTGCTCAGCCCCGTGGAGACTTTGGGTGGTTGTGCCCTGCCTTTGTCTGACCAAGGACTCTTGATCCTCTTACTCCAGGTGTGTGCTAACGGGGGGGGGGGCACCTACATCTCAGAGTCCTCGGGGAGTATGGCCCCTTCTCTTTAACTGCCTTGGTCATGTGCATTGCCCGCACCTTCTCCACCTGCTCCCTTTGGTGTCTAGCGTCAGCTACTAAACAGGGCAGCAGGCACATGGAGGCCTTCAGTCACATTCCTGCATGGGAAATATATATTCATGTACACTTACTGTAGGCTAGCCCAAAGCTGAGGCAAGGCCTTTGATCCCCTAACCTCCTCTACCCTTATCCAAGAGCAGAGGTCATCCCTCTGTATCTACGTACAGGCTTTGTATCTGAAGATTCAGTCGACCCTATACCAAAAAGTAGTTGGGAAAAAAAATGTGTTTGCATCAAACATATACTGACTTTTCTTATATCATGTCTCTCGCTCTTTTTAAAAATTCTTCTCCTGTACATTACATCACGACCACAGTGTCTACTCCCTGCACTCCTCCCATTTCGTGACTCACTTCCCTTCTCCTCAAGGTCCAGTTCTTCTCTCGTTGCCTTCAGAAAAGAGCAGGCCTCCCAGGGATGTTGAATGAACATGGCATAGCAAATTGCAGTAAGACCCGGCTCTAACCCTCATACCATCATGTCTTAAACATCACCTTAAAACAGTATTTTTAATGCTCATCTATAGCACTTGGTAGTGTAAATAATCTGGAGGTGATGTGTGGATCTGAAGGATTTGTGGGCGTTCTACAAAAGCCCTGTGCCACTGTGCAGATATCGGTGCCACCGTGTCCTGGAATGGATCCCCGGTGGGAAAGCAGCTGCCCCACGGCCACTGCGGCAGAAAGCCAAGACTCGGAGCCTCTTCCCAGCACTGCGTTTCAGAACAACCTGTGTGTGACAGGAAGTTGACAGGCCAGACAGCTGCAGTCATGAGCTGCCAACACCCTTTGCTTCTGCCTCCTTGGATTGGAAAATGAATAATGGTAACACATCCCGGCTGCTGTCAATCATGAGGCATGTTTCCAGTAGTGCTGATGGTGCGGGAGACTCTGCTGCCACCGGGAAGGCTGGCTAATGAAGGCAAATGAGCCTGGAAAGACCCCGGCACAGTGGATTCCTTGGGGGAAGCGGCCAATTAGGCAGGCGGTCGGGGGCAGCCATTGGGGCATGCAGGTGCTTGTTAGTAGGTGTCTAGCAGTGGCCCTGAAAGTGCACGAGAAGTAGCAAAGATGTGCTTGCCTGCTGGGGTCTGTTTACCTCTCCATGGACCTCACCCTGTCTTTGGGGAGTTTTTTTACAGATCTCCTGGGCACCCTTCACAGCCTGGCTAGTGCCGTTTGCGTGCACTTAGCCACATGGGTCTTTTGGAAGCTCCTGCTGGCTATCGTAGATGGCTGGGATGGGAGGTTCTTATAACTTAGATACCATCCAGACAACCGCAGTCAGAGGAGCATATTGAGGAAGGACCCGTGAACCAATTCACCACCGTCCCCACCTGAGTTAGGGTCGGGGCAGGTGCTGAAGTGTCACTCTAAGGATGCGCACCAGGGTGAGAGGCCCTAGATGACCCTTGGGATTTATTGCAGCCAGAAAATCTGAGTCACGGTAGCTTGAGCTGCAGGATGAAGTTTTTCCCTTGCTGAGGCCCTACACCATAAACTGACTTCATATTTCCTTGGCCGAGTGTCTGTAGGAAGCCGAGTTCAGCTGCCCCAACCGTTCGTAGGTCTGTCCATGAGCTGAGATTCTCTGTGAGCAACCAATCCCTGGAGAGCAGAGTCGGGCGTTTATGTGATGAGCATGGAAATTCTCTGGACCTGGGTGCAGAGAGGTTAATGGATGTTAAGTCAAGGAACGACCTACCTGAAGGAGCAGAGCATGCACACGGCAAGGGTTTGTTGATGTCCCCTCCTCCAGAGCATATAGCATGCCACAAGGGACTCCTGGTAGACCACTCAGGAGGGTGTTGCCACGGTGGTGGTGGTGAGACTCCAGAGAGACAGCAAGGAAGACAGAGTAGAGGCAAAGGCGATCTGGTGTCCAGGTCCTGTCTTGTTACCTCCCGACAAGTTACATGATCCCTCTGCACAGCCAGTGGCCACCAAGACGGTAGATTCCCGGTGGCTTTGTAGATCCAAGGTCTCTGGTTCTGTGATTTCTTACTGTGATGGAGGTTCTCAAAAGGTTCTAGACTTCTTCTTTCATGAATCTGTTCAGAAACTGTGAGGAAAGACACGTGTATTTCCTGTCTGTTTAAAAGTCATACCTGGAGGACATGCACTCTGTGCTCTCCATGTAAACAATATTGTCCATAAAATGAGTGGCAGCGTCTGACATCTTTCCATTGAAGAAAACCTCAGCTCTCTTGACGATACCACATAACTCCGTTTCCACTGTTGGTAAACGGCCGCTGGAGTGGCAGTCCTGTACCGCAGCCCAGAGCCAGAAACATTCCTGTCACCTGCTGATGTGGAAGTTACTGCAGAGCACAATGCATTGCTCTGCTCAGCTTGCACAGAAGTGCAGTGCCATGCAGGAATTTGCTCATAACAATAAACACCTGTGGTGTCTGGAGAGATGGCCCAGTGCTTTAGAGCACTCACCGCCCTTCCAGAGGACCCGGGCTCAGTTCTCAGCACCCACACAGCAGCTCACAACGATCTGCAGCTTTAGATTCAGGGGATCTGATGCCCTCTTCTGGCCTCTGAAACTCTGCACACAGGTAATAGACATACAGGCAAAACACCCACACGCATAAACTGTTTTTAAAAAATTAAACAGTAATTTAAAAACTAACCACCTTCCTTGTTTAGGTATCCACTGTGTTTTTAACATTACTGAAGCATGTTGTCCTTATTAAAATTGTTCTGTGTGTGTAAGGATGCCATGTCAAACTCCCAGAAGCCTCCAGTGTTTGCTTTGTATTTTGATTGCATTGTTTTAAATTGTGTTGGATTTGATATAATGTTGTTTTGTTCATTACAGTCCTTGGAGAAATAACATCTGCATGTGTATGTATGCACACACATGTATTTGTGTGTATGTAAATCACACTATAATATATACATACACACACACACCTGTATAGCATCCTCTGATATTTGGTTTATGAGGGTGTTTTGATTTGTATAGCAAATAATGGCTTTTAGTTACAGATATAATGTTATAAATTTTGCAGTTTGAAATCAAGTATGACAAAGTGTCTAGATACAGTTTTCAATTTATTTTTAGTTTATGTGTGTGAGCATTTGCCTGTATGTGTGCCACACATACATGCAGTGCTTGCACAGGCCAGAAGAGGGCATTATATCTCCTGGAACTCAAGTAACAGAGCTGCCATGTGTGCTTTGGGAACTGAACATCCCATTTCTGTTAACCACTGAACCATCTCTCCAGCCCGTGCTGTTTAGATACATTCTTTTTTTTTTATTTTTATTTTTTATTGAAAAAAAATTTCTACCTCCTCCCAGCCTCCCATTTCCCTCCCCCTCCTCCCACTCCTCTCCCCCTCCCCCCACTCCTTTCCCCCTCCCTCTCCAGTCCTAAGAGCAGTCAGGGTTCCCTGCACTGTGGAAAGTTCAAGGTCCTCCCCCCTCCATCTAGGTCTAGGAAGGTGAGCATCCAAACTGGCTAGGCTCCCACAAAGCCAGAACATGAAGTAGGATCAAAACCCAGTGCCATTGTCCTTGGCTTCTCATCAGCCCTCATTGTCCGCCATGTTCAGAGAGTCCGGTTTTATCCCATGCTTTTTCAGTTCCAGTCCAGCTGGCCTTGGTGAGCTCCCAATAGATCAGTCCCTCTGTCTCAGTGGGTGGATGCACCCCTCACGGTCCTGACTTCCTTGCTCATGTTCTCCCTCCTTCTGCTCCTCATTGGGACCTTGGGAGTGCATTCCAGTGCTCCAGTGTGGGTCTCTGTTTCTATCTCCATCCATCGCCAGATGAAGGTTCTATGGTGATATGCAAGATATTCATCAGTATAGCATAGGATAGGGCCATTTCAGGTTCCCTATCCTCAGCTGTCCAAGGAACTAACTGGGGACATCCCCCTGGGCACCTGGGAGCCCCTCTAGGTTCAAGTCTCTTGCCAACCCTAAGATGGCTCCCTTAATTAAGATATATGCTTCCCTGCTCCCATATCCATCCTTCCTGTATCCCAACCATCCCAATTCCCCAAGTTCCCCCCATCCTCCCCTTCTCACTTTTCTTTCCCCATCTCCCCTTACCCCTATCCCACCCCACCCCCAAGATCCCAATTTTTTGCTCGGCAATCTTGTCTACTTCCCATATCCAGGAGGATAACTATATGTTTTTCTTTGGGTTCACCTTCTTATTTAGCTTCTTTATGATCACAAATTATAGACTCAATGTCATTTATTTATGGCTAGAAACCAATTATGAGTGAGTACATCCCATGTTCATCTTTTTGGGTCTGGGTTACCTCACTCAGGATAGTGTTTTCTATTTCCATCCATTTGCATGTAAAATTCAAGAAGATACATTCTTAATGTGATGTTTTGAAAACTATTGTATGTGGTTTAGAAACTCAAATGTTACTTAATTAGATGTTACAATTTAATAGTCTGTTTGTAGCTCTGAAGATTGAACTTTGGGCCGAACCGCTTTCTCATGTTGTACAGCAGCAAAAACTTCAAGATGAATATAATAAGTATAAACTAAAAACTGAAACCGTTAAACACAGGAGGCAAATATAGGTGTCAGTGTGACAATGTGATCTTAATGTAGAGGAAAATTCACCCCATACCAACACCAAAACCATAAAGAAAAACATTAAAAGAACAATGGGAATTTCTTTTCAATTTTTTCAGCTTAAACAAAATTTAAAACTGCTGGGTCAGGGAGGGAGGCAGAAAACTTAGAGGTTGGATATTAAAGTAGGAACTGTCTGTAAACTTCATGAAAATGGTCACTATCCCTGGTGTCCTACTTCTGTTTGTGTGACCCTGGCGGAAGAGTTTAAGGAAGAAAGGGTTTATTTCGGGTTCCAGTTCATGCCAGAGAAATCTTGGCAGCAGGAACCTGAGGTGGCGGGTCTCTTTGCATCCACAGACAAGAAGCCCAGAGAGATGAATGCTGGTACTCAGGTCGCTTTCTCCTTCATATTCATTCTGGAGCCCCAGCCTGCAGAATGGAACCACCCACAGTGGGCAAGACCTTCTACCTCAATTAGCCTAATCTAGATCACTCCTCAGAGGCATGCCCAGAGGTTTATCTCTGAGGTCATTCTAAATCTAACAAAGTTGATCATACTAATGGCCACACTAGTCAGAACTCTCCAAAAAAACGAATACCATAGGATATGTATGAGCTTTATCTGAAGGTATTGGCTGGCCATCTAGAGGCTGAGAAATCCCACCATTTCCTGTCAGCAAGCTGATGGTGTGGTTTGAAGACCCGAGAACAGGAGAGCCACTCATGAAGATGCTGGCCCAGTTCTGAAGGTCTGAGAATCAAGATGGCTGACATCAGAAGAAGCTAAGGTCCTTGCTCAAGTCATCAATCAGTTGAGAACCAATTCAACCTCCCTCTCTTCCCCATGACTTCAGAGGACTGGATGATGTCCATCCACATGGGGAGGACAGGTTCCCCATCCAGAGATCCTAATATTTATCACCTCTAAATATTCCTTCCCAGAAAGATTCGGGCATCCTCTGGGCCAGTCAAGTGGATAAAATCAGTCATATCTCTCAAGTAAAGAACTCTTACAAATCAACAAAAACACACATAACTAAAAGCTGGGCATGTGGTCTCTTTGCACAGATAGGCAAATCCCAGGACTTGCTGGCTACTCTGAATAAGTCTACCCTATGGGCTCCAGACCAGTGCGAGACCCTGCCTCAAAGAGCAACACAGCTTTCTAAGTGATAACATCTGGAGTTCACCTTAGTTCTACACACGCGTGTGGACATGCACACACCAACTACATAAAACACACTCAGTAGACAAAAGTAGGCAAAGGAGATAAATGGACCTTGGTAGCCAAAGTGAAGGCCATCCCAGCAGACTTAGAATATTTCTGCTGCCATCATTGACAAGCTAAAACATACTCTTCTCTGTTTTTAAATGAACTGGAACTGAAGAGGATGGCCATCGTGGAGTGTCTTGCACACTGTCACGCCCCTGAACATAACCTGTGGCTGCACATTCTTTATTAATATCTATGATTATTTAAATAGAGAGACGGGCACAGCAGCTCACATCTTTTATCCCAACTCTGAGTTTGAGGCCAGCTTGGGCTGGAGAGATGGCTCAGTGGTTAAGAGCACTGCCTGCTCTTTCAAAAGGTCCTGAGTTCAATTCCTAGCAACCACATGTTGGCTCACAACCACCTGTAATGAGATCTGGTGCCCTCTTGAGGAAGAGACCTGGTCAGTCGTCCTCATCCACTTAGACCATGAAACCCAGTACAGACAAATTCAGCGGAACCACATATTCGGGCTGCCCGTACATGCTTCAGCATTGCCAGGGCATAATTTCATTTTCATTCAAAAAATTTGGTCTATATAAGTGAGTATATAATTATACCACTTTTTATTTACTGTTAATGTATTTATGAGAGACTTCAAAAATGTGTTCACTTGGCCAGGTGGTAGCCTTTAATCCCAGCACTTGGGAGGCAGAGCCAGGTGGATCTCAGTGAGTTTGAGGTTAGTCTGGTTTACCTGGTCTACAAAGGGAAGTCCTCGATAGCAAGGGCTACACAAAGACACCATCTCAAAAAAAAAAAAAAAAAAGTTCACTTGTCTTTTTGAAGCATAGAAACTCAAGTTGGAAATTGAAAGCTGGAACTATAATACCACCTCTTTCCAGAAAAGCAAAAATCAAAAGGAAGAGGGACAAGCAAAGCTAATTAACCCACAGTTCCCAGGGACCCAAGCAGGGTTCAGCCTCCCTATGAGATGAGGCTGCCTTGATCCCCTGGGGGTCTAGTGTACATCACAGTTTCTCTATCCTCAAAATCGAATCATTCTGCAGAAGAGATCAAAGTGAGGCAGAAATAATCTCAACAGCATCCCGACAGAAATTTAAAAATGAGCAAAGGCTGTATAAAACCATTGCTGGAGCAAGAACGCACGTGTTCAGAGGGGCCTGCGACAGAAGCCACATCTGTAAGTCATGCTGCAGGAGATTGACAGCACACCAAGACGTCGGAGCACTTCTTCCAAGACTTTTTCTGACAGGCATAGAAAATGAACTAATATGATTTTTATCGTGGGATGGTGGCAAAATTGAACACAACTCAAAAGGCGTGTCACCTGTAACTGAGCGTTTTCCTCTGACATATTTACTCTGTGCCTATAACTCATGGCCACGCACCACTCACAGTGGCTCAGAGATGCTCACTGCAGGCTAGCGGGATATCCCAAACCACCTGCAGGACTCACTAAAGTATGATTAAGCAATAATAATAATAATAATAATAATAAATTGAGGAACTCATTGCAAGTGGATGTAAAACGTACTTTCAAAAGCAAGTTCCACTTGTTGTGCTTATTATTACTTGTGTAAAGACAGACACCAAGGAAGCTGGTCTGCGCTGTTAGCATGTCCCTAGTTTATCTCTGCAAGTCCCCGTTAGCAAGTGACAGTAGGGTGGCTTTGGGGTGGAATTGTGAGGATGGAACAAAAGACAGTTGCCAATTGTAACAGGTTTTTTCTTTTCTTGTTTTCTTTTTTTTTTTTTCTTCTCCCAAGACGGGGTTTCTCTGTAATTTTGGAGCCTGTCCTGGAACTCGCTCTTATAGACCAGGCTGGCCTTGAACTCACAGAGCTCCACCTGCCTCTGCCTCCCAAGTATTAAGATTAAAGGCATGCGCCACCACCATCCAGCCTGTAACAGTTTCTTAATTTTGCATTTTCAAAATTAACGCAAAAGCAAATCCATATTTTTCCAGTTTTGAATCATGATGAATGTTCAATCCAGCATGAATTTTCTGTCAGATGGCAGGAACATCCTGGGCCTCTTTCCCAAGGTCCTTGCTCATATTTGCTTACTCAGTCAACTCCAGTAACAGCCTGAATCAGAAGGGTATCCTTTAGGGCTCCAAACAGCCACATTCCAAATTTTACCATATTTCTTGAGGATGTTATTTCAGGGATCATAAAATGCCCCATAACTTGTATTCGTTTTAAGCGATAATGCAGGTGTTTTATGTGACATCCATAAGAAACAATTGACTTATTCCTAAGGAAACTAACCTAGTATAGATTTGATAGGCATTGTCAGGCATGGATTTCTGAAAGTGTCATTAATGCTGCTCACATTAAAAAAAGAAAGAAAACCTGCCCAACGATGTCTGGCTAGTTTTTAATCTATGCTGGATGCTTGAATGTCAAAATAGAGATGAATATAGAAGGCAGGAGTCCAGCAGTGAAGAGATTGTACTTACTTGGTTAAAAGTGACTTTCTGGGGTTGGAGAGATGCCTCAGCGGGTAAAACACTTGAGGACCAGAATTCAGATCCTCAGAACCATGGAAAAGTCAAGTGGGCATCAAGACTCAGCTATAAGGTGAGTCTTTATATGTAAGGTGGAGAGCGATAGAGAAAGACTTCAGCCTGGAGCCTCTACACCCATGGGCACACACATGCATGTATGCCCACACATGTATGAACATGCATAGACACACATACACACTAGCAATAACTACACAAGACTTTACTATATAAAATTAATTTATATAAAGAGCTGTATATACAGCCAGCTCTCTGCATCATAAATTTTACAACCACGGATTCAGTCATCCGCATACCGAAGATGCTTGAGAAAACAGTGTGCGTCCTGAATACAAACACCCTTCCCTTCTCGGCATCGTCCCAGATGTAATTCCCAAAAGCAATAATTGACAGAGTGCTTACACTGCCTTAGGCTTGTACGTCATCGAGAGACCGTTTCAGGTCCGTGGATGGGATGCATAGGTTTTATGTGGAAGGAAGGCTTGGACAAGCATGGGTCTGGCATCTTCAGAGGTCTTAGCAATCTCTGTGGACACCAAGGATCAACTATTGATCTGTTTTGGGCAAGTAATGCCATGTTGATATGCATTTAAAACATTAAAAGAAATACAGTAATGAAATTACGTACTGTACAAGTCTATGTTAAGTGCTGGGTGTGGAAGGACCACAGGGCTTGGGGCACAACTTCATATCTCGATTCTGTAGCCCAGTTATTCATTCTCTCTTAATGATTTTTCCCAAACCTCATACCCCACTGTGTTTTGAGAACAAAGGCCTGTCATTGAGCCCCTTTTGTAGGCTGGAAGATGCAAAACGCAGCACAAAGAAGCGTGTGTACCGAATCTCTAGATCCTAAGTAAGGATTGTCATGGTCGATGTCAAAGGCAGCCCCTGCATTGAGTCCATGCCTCTGAGTGAGAGCTGGGAATGGCAGGTGAGCTGCTGACACCTGTGGAATGGGAAGGGGACCTCAGCCCTTGAGTGGAAAATAGAGGCCTTGGGCGGATGGCGATCATGGAAGTCCCCTCTAGGGATTAGACATTAATAAGGGAATTTATCTTTACCATCCTAATTCCTATGGCCTTCTCACCAGCCAAATGCATAGTTCTGTGTGGTGACAGGAAGAGAATAGCCTGTTATTAATGCTCATCAGACCGTCTGGGAAGAGCTGACCAGCCTTTGCCCTCCCTTCTGCAGCATCTGATGGAGCAGGGTTGCCTAGAATTGGTTGTATGAGTTACTGCCCTGTTCCCCAAAGGAAGAGGGGTGACTGGGTTAGAAACAGGGCCCCAAACAGAACTGTTTGGTTATCTCTCGGAGCCTGGCGTCAGAGTTGAAGTTTCCACCCACCTGATGGCCGGAAATAAGGGAAACAAAAATGTCCCTTCCCTGAAACAGACTCCCGCCCCTGCCCTGGTGATCCTTGTCTTCTCCTCTTAAACTCTGCAAAGGGACTTTATCATGCAGGAATGGATTTCAAGAAAAATAGCAAGTCTGGGAGCAGAGAGATGGCTCAGTAGTTAAGAGCATTTGGTGCTCTTCCAGAGGACCTGAGTTTGAGTCTCAGAATCCACATGGTTAGTGACTCAAAACCACCTCTAGCTGCAGGTGTAGGGAACCCAGTGCCCTCTACTGGACTCCATGGACAACTGCATCCACAGGTGCATAGACCCATGCACAGACACACATGTGTACATGTAATTAAAAAGAAGTGTTTTTAAAAGTATTTTTAAAAAGTAGCAGGTGTCATTCAGTCATAGAGCCCCTGGCCAGCATGCAGAAGGCCATATTTCTTTCTAGCACCAGTTAGTACATTAGTTGAAATATCATAGGAGCTTTGAAAGGAAAACCCAAAGTTAGAGCATATAGAAATACCCAAGTATTAACTGTCTAGTGCCTGGCTCCATGCCCGCTGAACATCACACCAACACATGTCCCATGGAAACATGAGGTTTGCCTAAGCAAGAGGCATCAGATTCAACCTCTTGAGTAGCTCCATTGGCTTAAAACCAGTTTGCAACTCAAGTCAAACACACAGGGCTGCCAAGCAAGGCGTGACTGCGGTCAACAGGAGCGAGTCTGACATCAACTTTGTGCCTCCTAAAACCAGAGAGGAAAAATTGAATCCTGGTGTTTTCATTCTGCACACTGCGGTGAATCACACAAACCCTTTGTCAATAACACCATGCTGTTTCCACAAGGACAGGCAGCTTTCCTGTGCAGACTCAGGTTGGGTTTTCTTTGCCAAAGCACATCGCTCAAGACATCAGGGGCACCAGCGTGCACCTGCTAACTGGAGCCACACTACAACTAACAGCGTCCCACACAGAGTCCTGAGCTGACTCAGTGACAAAACCTAATAAACGGAAACACCGCTTTTGGGCAACTTTGAAAAAGCCCTGAGGGCTTCTATGCGAAACCTTAGAAAACAGAGAGATTATTCATTGTATTTCCTGAAAGGGCCAGCTATTGTGATTTTTTTTCTTTTTATGAGGCTCTCACTATGCCACCCTGGCTGGCCTGGAATGTGCTATGTAGACAATGTTGGTCTCAAGTTCCCAGAGATCTGCCTGCCTCTGGCCCTGCTTCCCAGATATCGGTCTTGCTTTTTGTTTGAAGTGGTCCTTAGAGTTTGTGATCCTTTGGAAAAGAACCAGTGGGCAGTATTCCAAATTCAAAGGAGTCAACTGTGTGTCTGTCCGTTTTCTAGTGCTGACAGCACAGACCACAGACTGGGTCAGTTGTAGGGGTCCACAGCTCTGGTCCAAGGTCAGGAGGCTCCCTCTGCTGCAGGCCTTCTTGCTGGCTGAGTCTTGAGACAAGCGAGAGAGACACGTGGCCAGGGATGGGAAGCAAAAGTAGTCTCGTGGACTAACCAAGCCAACGATGAGCGACCCACCCACAAGATAACCCAGGATCCACAGATCACAGTAGTGGGTTAATGAGGATGGAGATTTGGTCACCATTTAAAGGTCCTACCTGATCCCGCCTCTTACTGTGTCTTACTGAGGACTAAGCTTCAATGTGAGTGTCACTGGGGCAGAGCACACTGGGAGAAAGGACATTCTCCTTAAGGAGACTTGAGTCTTCATGGTGAAACCTTTGTTACTGACTCTATAGACCGTGAGACATCAGTTCATCTCATTCTTTTAATATTACTTTTAATTGGTCCAGGAGGATTACACATTTATGGTTTGCCACTGTATGACTGCATGTAACGCACAGCTTATTCCTGACAGAGGGTCTGTTGTTCAGTGGGCTGTGAAGACGTGAAAGCACATAGGCTCCCCGTGCCTTCTCCTAAGAACGTACGGGGATACCTGCCTGCCCCACACTGGTCTATCTCAGTTCCTTGCCTCTGGGAATCCAGAAACTTCAATCCCACCTAACAGTTCACACTAGTAGCCACACCTCAGGCCCTTGCCACCTCCAAATGCTCCTTCTCCTTGCTGATTTGTGACTAGCCCTGCAGCCTCCTCTCTCGACGTGTGTTCTGTGTCTATACCACCTGTCCCTCCCTTTCCTACCGGACTGCTCTCCACCTCTCTGTGCCCACCATTAGCTCTCCCTTTCCTGTCTCTGTCAAGTCCTAAATGACTCTCTTCACCAGGGCTGTGACTCTCTGCCCCTTGGCACAGTCGGGTAGAAGACCCTGGGGTGGAGTCTTGCCTCTCTGCTTTGGAGCGCTATGGCCTTGGGGCTCAGTTGGCCTCTGCATGTAGCAGTTCTCCATCGGCCTGTGCAGTCACTGGTTCCTGTGTCCCAGGGCAATGGGAGGAAAAGGCATCGTGTGGGTCCTGAACACCGCAGTGATTCCTCTTGGTCGCCACATTTAGCCAGGGTGCAGAGCCGTAATTTCCAGCAGCGACATCTTTACGCCTCAACCTCTGGTGCTACCCTGGGTTTCCTGCATCTGGTACTCCCCTGCTTCCTCCTACCCACGTTTGGCTTGGTCTCAGCCCTTACTGGTGCTTCCTCTGGGAAACCATACCTGATTTCAGTCTTCTCCTTAGAATAAGCATCCTGTCTTCCCATGCTTGCTGGACTTCTCTGTGTATGACAACATGGCCAGACTAGGCTGCTGATGTTCAGTCCAGTACTGACCTAGTACCCAGTTAGTTACTCGTGAGTCTCCAGTCCAGGCATAATTTTTTAAAAAGATTTATTTATTAATTATGTATACAGTGTTCTGTCTGCATGTCTGCTGCAGGCTGGAAGAGGGCACCAGATCTCATGACAGATGGTTGTGAGCCACCATGTAGTTACTGGGAATTGAACTCAGGACCTCTGGAAGAGCAGTCAGTGCTCTTAACCTCTGAGCTATCTCTCCAGCCCCCAGGCATAATTTTTTCACTCAAGCACTAGCATGCTGTTCCTGTGGGGAATCTTCTGAATGTGTTTTAGTATCAAATCCATTGATTCTCAGACTCTGGATGGGCTTTGTCCAGCTATCTTAGCATCTATCAAACCCCAAAGCAAGTCTTCCCTGAAGAAATTATCCTTTATAAGCAACTTTTCATGCCAAGTAACTCCTAACAAACAAGTTGTTGCTCCCTTCCCCTGCAAACGGAAGCTCCTCCGCTCATTGTCTTGCTCATGGCCTCTTGGTCTCCTCATGAAAGGTGACCATCGCCTTCCCTGTGTCCTTTGCTCACAGTCCTCAGAGAATGAGTGGATGTTTTATTCAGTGTTGCTATTGCTGTGATGAACACCACAACCAAAAGAAGACTGGGGAGGAGAGGGTTTATTTTGCTCCCAGTTCATCAACAGCAGTGACGGCAAGAACTCACACAGGGCGGGAACCTGCAGGCAGGAACTGATGCAGAGGCCATGGAGGGGTGTTGCTTACTGGTTTGCTTTCCTTGACTTGCTCAGCCTGCTTTCTTACAGAACCCTGTGCCACCAACCCAGAGACGGCATCACCCACGATGGGCTGGGACCTCCTCCATCTATCACTAATTAAGGAAATACCTTAGAGCTAGACCTTATGGGGGCATTTTCTCCACTGAGATCCTCTCCCTCGTTTCAGATGACTCCAACTTGTGTCAAGATGACATAAAACCAGCCAGCACAGTGGGTCAATTACAGATCAGTCATCTCTAATGTAAAAATCCCAAGTCCAGAATCTTAAATGTTGAGTATCAACATGCTATCACTATGGGAAAAATTTGACAACTAACCTCATGTGACAGGCTACATTGTGCAGTGGCACCAAAAGAACTGTGACAGAGGTGAAAAACACTCAACTTGTGCCTCGGACTTGAATTGTATCCCCAGAGTACCTCACTCTATCTTCTTTTTTTACTTTTTACTGCTGCGGTAAACAGCACAACCAAAACCCAGTTAGAAGAAAGGGCTTATTTCATCTTACATGTTACAGTCTAGGGATCTCCAGAAGGAACCTGGAGGCAGAAACCATGGAGGAATGCTGCTTATTGGCTTGCTTCTTCTGGCTTGCTTGGCTACCTTTCTTACACAGCCCAGGCCTAGGAATGGTGCTGCCCGTAGTGGGACTGGGTCCTCCTGTATCAATTAGCAACCAAGAACATGTCCACGGGCCAGTCTGATGGAGGCAGTTCCTCAGTTGAGGCTCCCTATTCCCAGATGCGTCAGGTTGGCAACAGAACCTAAGATATTATTCATGCTCAAGCATTCCAAACCCTGAAAGACTCTGAAATATGTGGCTCTCCTTCTGGTTCCAGGCATTTTAGATCAGAGCTGCAGGGCCCTGATTGAGGTCATGATTTGTCCTTTGCAGTTCTCTGCAGCCCATTTGGGGTTTGGGCTCGGTGGTTTGCCCGTGTGTGACTCATTTTGGATGAGAGCAACTTATAAACAGCTGCCGAGAGCTGGGAGATTTTTTCCCCCTGACCTCATGCTTCGCTGGGATTTTTCTTTTTCTATAATAGGATTCTTTGAGAATTCTGGCACGAGGTTTGTTTTGAAACCCAGCAGAGGCCAGATCTGCTCCCAGAGATGCTGGGGGAAGATTAGTGATGCCTCTCCTCCGAGGCCCAGATTGTTCCCTTGTGCTAGCAGGCAGCATTTCTGATTCCCCTTTGGAAGCTGCACTACTTTGACCGTGTTCCTACTGCTTCTCTGTTGATCTAGCTGCTTAACAGAGTCCAGAGCCTGACCTCCACTTTTCTTCCTGGCATGCCTGGCTCTCATGGTCTGGAACCCTTTCCAGACACGGGTAACATCAAGAAAGACCCTATTTTCAGACTGGACATTGTGAGTCTGAAAACTAGCTGATTCGCTTTCCCTATGATAGTTTTGTCAAATTTGGGACACGTTGGACGTATGAATTCAGATGTGTCCTTGTATTGTTTGGATCTGGAGACATTTGTAGGAACTAAATATGGCTTCTAGGTTGGGGGGAAACCCCGAAATGGGACCCTACTCTTATTCCAAGGCTCTCATTCTTCGTGGCTCTGATTTAAGTCCCAGGAGAGCCACTGGGTGCTCAGACTGCAGAGTCGGTGAATCCCTGGAGGATTTTGTTCAGCCCTTGTGCGCCTCCCCGGCCCCAAGAGAGAAGAGCATAGTGCCAAGAGGGATTTAGAGGGCTGAGAGCTTCGTGAGATTGTTAGAAATTGTGGGGACGTCCGCAGTGCCGCAGTCACCAAGGAGCAGGTAAACTGGAGCTGGGGCGCAGAGGGAAGGAGAGGCTCCAGGAGGGTGTGTGTGTAACTGAATCTTGAACTCACACCACTGAGTGGAAGGCTCAGCAGTGTTCTTCCCTCCCAGAATGTGACCATCCCTGAGTGACTCGCACCATGCAAGGGGATGAAGTGCCAAGGCAGTTCCCCTCTTAGAACTTTGCATCTGTCAAAAGACTGATTCATTCAAACGCCAAATGAAGTTTGTAAGAAATCTAGGCACAAAATTTATGTTATGTCATTCTGACTGCAGTATTGGCTGGCTCTGATCTTGTGGGGGAGACTATTTTTTTTTGGGGGGGGGGAGACTATTGATGTGGACAGCGTGGGGGTAAATCTCTGCTGCCGGTAGAGGGTTCTTGTTACCCAAGCTTTAGTTTTTCCATGCATGAAATGGGAACAAAAATCCCATCCTCTCTGCCATGGGTGGCGATTTTGAGAATTGCCTTTAGCAAGTGTTTGTTGAATACATCCTGTATGCCATATAGTGTGTGACGGGGCTGTAAATACAGACCTGGACAAACTGTGTTAGCCCCATTTCTACCACCGTGATAAACACCATGACCAAAAGCACCTTGGGGAGGAAAGGGTTCATTTGGTTTATATGTCTCCGTCATCATAGATCATCATTGAGGGAAGTCAGGGCAGGAACTGTGCAGGAACGCTACTCACCAGCTTGCTCCCCATGGCTTTCTCAGAGGTCGCTTCCTTATCTAACCCAGGACCACCTGCCCAGGGTGGGACTATCCATAGTGAGCTGGACCTTCCCACATCAATCATTCATCAAGAAACTGTCCCATAGAGTTGCTTAGAAGCCAGTCTGAAGGAGGTGGTCCCTCAGTGGAGGTTCTCTCTTCCCAGGTGACACCACTTTGTGTTGAGCTGACAAAACTCATCAGTACTGATCAGGGGACCCATAGTTTTCAGGAGCTTCAGCCTGGCGGGGAGGTCAATATTAATCCGTTGTTTATAGGATGCGGCGGTTGGAGATGCCTGGGTCCAGAGTGAGCGGGAGCCCTGGAAAGGTGGCTTGGGATAGCAGAGGTGATGGAGGAAAATGAACCCGAAAAGAACACTGAGAGGCTGCAGACGGCATGGACAGCAATGTGGAATCAAGCGGGCATGGCATGCTGAGCAGCAAGGTGGCAACTAGATTCAAGGGACACACTGCCATGGCAGGCAGGTGGGCTTGGACAGTGAAGGATGGATGCCAGGCGAGACGGTGCACCAAGAGCCAGCAAGGGATATGTCAGATTTGTAGGTGAAAAACTATGCCGGAGGCAGTGTAGAAGAAGGTCAGAGTTAGCTCTTTGGCCTCGGCAGCAGAAGCAAGATGACGAAAGGAACGTCATCCTTCGGAAAGCGTCGCAACAAGACGCACACGTTGTGCCGCCGCTGTGGCTCTAAGGCCTACCACCTTCAGAAGTCTACCTGTGGCAAATGCGGCTACCCGGCCAAGCGCAAGAGAAAGTATAACTGGAGTGCCAAGGCTAAGAGACGAAACACTACCGGGACTGGGCGGATGCGGCACCTAAAAATTGTCTACCGAAGATTCAGACATGGATTCCGTGAAGGGACAACCCCTAAACCCAAGAGGGCAGCTGTTGCAGCATCCAGTTCATCATGAGGATTTCAATCTGTCATAAAATAAATGTTCTGGTTTCCAAAAAAAAAAAAAAAAAAAAAAAGAAGGTCAGAGTTAGCTGAGACTAGAGAAACAGAGACCAGGTCAGAATAGCTTGGGGACAGGTGACAGGTCAGTCACTAGACAATGGGAGGATGGAGAAGAAAGGACGTGTATAGGAGGGCCTTAGAGATGTCTCAACTTTGTACTGGTGGAGTACCAAAAAGTGTACGGATATAAAGGCATACCCTTTCATATACACTGAAGCTCAGTAAAGTGCTCTCAAAACGATCAGTGTCACAGTGGTAAGTGAATTACATCTCAATGAAAAGCAAAGAACTGTTAGTATATATCTGAGTGCAGATAAACATTTCCTCACTAGGGGATACTGAGGGCATCTCCAAAAGGCTGGTAGTGTGTCAATCCAGGTTCTAGAATCCTTAATAGGTGTGAGAGGGCTGGTCATAGGACACTGGACTCTTTTTCTCCTCCTCTTCCTCCGCCTTCTGTCCTCTGATCCCTCTTCCTGCTTCCCACCTTCTTCCCTCCTCCTCTCTTCGGTCTCTTCTTTCTCTCTCTAGTGGCTGCTTGCTTAGCTTTACTCTTTCACGGTGATGCCTCCACAGTCCCAAAACTCCATGACTGATCAGTCATGAACTGAAACTTCCCAGATGTGCAAACCAACCGTTTTTTTTTTTTCTCTTTTTCTCTGTAAGTTGATTATCTCGTGTATTTTATTACAGTATCAGAAACTGGCATCTCCAAACTCAGCAATGAAGGTCTCTGAATGATGGCACTTGGGAATTTTACTTTATTTTGTTCCTTTTCTTCTCACCACTATGCACGTTTTTGATTCAGCCACATAATGCTCACACGTGGGTGTATTATAAATATACTACCTTCTGCTACATACACTAACCTCTCCTTAAGGTGCTATTGTTCCAAGGCCTTGGTGCTTTGCTTGTATGTAAAATTCAGCAACTGTTAAACACATTCAGTGATTAAATGAGAAACAAAAGGAAGAGGGACCTCTTATCTTTGACACCTCTGTATTCTCTATCAAAAAATGGTGCTCTTCTAAAAGAAAATAGCAAATAATAAAGCAAAGGAATTGCTTTGAAAAAACTGCCCTAAAATGTGGATCCTGGTAAAACGTTTCTTTGGGTTTTTCTAAGCGTGGCAAGCACAATTTCACAGAATTATGGATGCTGTGCACTCTCAATGGCTTATAAATATTTAGTGCCAAGATTACTCATAAATTCAGAGATTGCTGTGGAACTATTTTTCCTTGGCAGTCCGTTTTTTTTGTTGTTGTTGTTGTTGCTGTCTTTGTTTTATTTTTTCATCCTGAGACACTAAGATTCAGGAAGGGCTGACAGTCATTTAGCCGTGTTATTTGGAAGAACTATTATTTTGTATTTCTGTCATTGGGCCAGGGCTTGGGTTTCATGGGAATAATTCTCAGTTTTCTCTTACAACTGAAGTTACAAAGCAGTCAACTGGGGCTCCGCATGGCAGGTTCCCCTGGGAAGAGCCTGGGGAGCCATCTTTCCCTTGGACTCATCTCCCAGGAAATCTGCCGTGTCTTGCACATGGCGTGGTTGGTTATTGTATTAGCTGGTGCAATGTGGCTGTGATGGGAGGAGCTTGGTTGACAGTGCCAGTGTCCATGCTGATGATGGGCGTGTCTATGGCTGACGATGGGCGTGTCCAAGACTGATGATGGGCGTGTTCATGGCTGACGATGGGCGTGTCCATGGCTGACGATGGGTGTGTCCAGTGCCTAGACTCTAGAACTCGAGGAGAACTCCCCGCCCCCCATGCTTTGTTGTCAAGTGATGACTTGACATAGTGAAACAGAAAATTGCTCTCCTCAGAAGGAGCCAGGTGTGGTCAGTGGGAGAGGAGCATAGTGTTGTGGCCTGCTAAGGACAGGAAAACAAAAACCTTTTTGATTTTTGTTGTTGTTGCTGCTGTTTGTTTGTTTTTGTTTCTCGAGACAGAAGGTTTCTGTATACTGGTCCTAGCTGTCCTGGAACTAGCTCTGTAGACCAGGCTGGCCTCGAACTCTCAGAGATCCTTCTGCCTGCCTCTGCCCCCTGAGTGCTAGCTGTTTGGTTTTTATGCGTAGACTGCCTGAAGCCCTTTCTGCTGCTGCTCACTGCCACGGGGAAGTGGTGCCGACTGTGTTTCAGAGAGCCTTGCTTTGAGCTTTCTGTAGTGTGAATTGAAGAGCCAGGTTAGCCGGGTTGTGTTGTCCTGAAATGCAGGGGACAGGATGGATGGAGTCCAAGAAAAGTCAGGATTTGGCTGTTTTCTCAGTGCACTTCACTGAAGACTCCAGACTATGGATTTTGAGGAACTTGTGGGTTTCCAACAGTCTGTCACAGAATTACTGTGGTTGACAGACAGCTGACGCATCCCTTCTTGGGGGGCGGGGCTACAGTTTTCCTTTTCAGCAGCAGGTTGGTCTCAAGATCCCTGGCAAGTGGTTGTGTTTGAATGGCATCAAAAGGCCTTTGCTCCAATTCTCCCAACTCCTCCTTCCACTGAAGTTCACACCTTGGCTTTATTCGCCTGACCCTCAGGGTTGTATGGTCGCTGTCTCTCTCTCCCTTGTTCACTCTGCCGAGTGACTCTGCCCTTCATTCTGTTCCAGGCTCGCTGCTCCCTGAGGCCCTGGGTGCTGGCCCCCAGATTGGCAGTAATGGGCCAGCTTCTCCTCATATTTCATCTGCCCCACGTGGCCTTCTGTGCTGCCCCATGTCAATGACAGCTGCCCCTCTACCCAACGCCTGTAGCTCTCTGCCTCTTTATCCTCTGGCGCGCTTACCCTTCCTCTGTTTATTACACATAGCAATCTAGACCTGGGACTTCCTCATTCTGTGTGTGTCAAGTATCATCCAGTTCTCTCTGTGCTAAGAGATTTAGTCCTGTCCCTTTGTTCTAGAACTCTGAGATTTTATCTCTCTCTGTGTATGTGTGTGTGAAAGATGCATGTGTGTGTGCATGCTATATATAACTGCATACTTTAATTATAAATTTTTGTATATACTTTATATATAACTATAAACTTTACTGAATGAATAAAAATAACCTTGATAGTTATAATCTGATCCTGGATGAGCAATTTCAACATCACTAAGATGTCTGTTCTATCCAGAATCTTTTGTGAACTCCCTAATACCATATTTATGCTCCTAATTAAGCCCTCCTACTTTTTTTTAGAACTAGAGTATGATACACGTAACAAATTTTATCATTTTAACTTAAATGTCATTTTTCTGGGGAGACATGACTTAATCCACTTATCCAATAGTGTGCCCATAGCAGACACACACACACACACACACACACACACACACACACACAACTATATCCACTCAGTTCAGCTTGGAGAAATAATTGATTTAACTAGGGTTACTTATGGAAGCATGGGATGGGGTGCTAGACAACAGGAACTTGGTCAACTGATCACTGTTGTGACTTGGCAGTCGCATCACTGAGGAAGAATCCTCGCCTCAGCCATTGTTAACCACTTCCTTATTCTCAGGAAGGAGAGGAGCCTGTGTGCTGCCTCAGGAGTCCTGTGAACCTCTCTGCAGGGTGATCTCCCTTATGATTCTGGTGAGCTCTGCTTCCACAAGGGAACGTTAACAGGCCTGGTCTCATGAGAGTCCATGTGGAAAACCACAGTTTCTTAAATTTCAAGAGGGCAAGCTCATATCTTACCCAGAGGACAGAGTTTCACAGCTTTCGATTCCTTCCTCCGGCTCTTGCTTTGTGTCTGCCTTCTCTTCTGCAGTGTTCCCTGTGCCTTGCAGGGGAGGCTGCAGGGGTAATATTATGTTTTACAATTTTGGGCTGAGCAGTGGAACCCCTGAGTTACAGAAATGTTCACTCATTCTTAGCACTTTGACTGGCTTGAGGGGGGCAGTCTCCATAGTAACCAGAGCCCACTGCAGGGAAAGATTTCCTGAAGAAGACAAAGAGCAGCAATAATATGTGCACATAAATGTTTAGAAAACAGTTAAGAACAACAGTGGTACCTTCCCCACCAGAGCCTACTATACCCTAGCCTTAGGTTTTTGTTTTTGTTTTTGGTGCAGCATATGGATTTCCTTCTGTGGTGTAGATGTTAAATCCAGCTGGAGAACAGGTGGTTATCCCCATAGCGAGCATACCATTATTACAGCAGTGAGCACATTTTGCCTGGTGTGGTCGAGGTGTAGCATACGGGGTCCATGACCGAGCAGGACTGTTTGTGATGAGTAAACCCTGGGAGCTTGTGATTGCTTTCTAGTACTGTGAATGCTAGCCAGCCCGGAGGAAGCGCCCAGCCTGGTCTCTCTGCATCTTACAGTTAAATCGTGTGCTACTTCACCAGTAGCACCTTATTATCTAGTTATAGCATGCACTAGTGCTAACACTCTAATGTTTTGGGGGGCCTTGGGGTTCCCTACACCAAGAACTTGTAGAAAGGTAGCCCCCACCCTTGGAGCTGGGATTTGCATGCAATAACTCCGTGAATTCTGGGAGTGTTATTTTTTCTACCTAAAGAGTACTCTTCGTATTTAAGTTCCTTAACTGGGGTTTTTGTTTTTATAGACCCGAGCTGCTGTCGGGGTCCCCTTTACACTCTTGACTGCATCACACTTGTGTGCAGTGCACTGTGATCCTGTCACTCCACAGTTTCCTCATCCACCTCCAAGTCCTGCAACCCTTCCTCCCGGTTGGTCCCCTCTCCCTCCCTCTCTCCCTCTTTCTTAGTCCCACAGATGCAGCCCCAGCCTGTGTGTTCACAATTGCAATAATCCCCATTCACATCAATCACGTGACCTCTCCTCCTCACCTCACTGTTTGCATAGAACATCTCCGTTTTTTTCCACTTCCGGCCTCTTTGTGTTTTGGGATCATAAGAGGTCTCGTAGACAGCGTCTGTGTGGACCCTGTTGTCTGTTTGTCTGTCACTGAGCTGTTCATCAGTCTTTTGAGTGGGGAGTTTGACTCATTTATCGTTACAGCAGTTACCAGCAAGGAGGGTCGTGTCCCGTGTGCTGTCTGTTTCCGGTGTGCCTTATGTTTCCTGCACTGCTGTAGTTTTCGTTAGATGAATCAGGTGTGTAGTAAAGTGTCATGACTCCTTTTCTATACACTAGCTATTCCATTTGCGGTTACTGTGGGGATTACACTAACACCCTAAAACTTCAGTTCTATTTATAGCAGTTTAATGGCTAAAAGTCTGCTCCTTTACGGTGTCTCTGTCACAAAATTGCATTTTGCACTCATGTTCAGATACACACGCTACTGTTTTTAATCCCTTAATCTCTTAAAGTATGAAGAAAAAACATTGAGTTACAATCCAATGCTTCAATAATGAAAAAAAATTTAAACTAATAATGTGTTTGGTTTTTGAGGCAGGGTTTTTCTACACAGCTCTGTCTAACCTGGAACTTGTTACGTAGACTATGGGGGCTTTTAATTCACAGAGATCTTCCTGCCTCTGCCTCCTAGGTGCTGAGATGAATGTCTCATGCCACTAGGCATGGCTTTACTAGTTGCTGTTTAAATATGGTTGGTCCTCCTCAGTCTTGTAGACACAGGCTGGTGTTGTGTGGCTTCTGTGGGTGCCTGTGTGTCTAGTTTATTCAGAGATTTGATTCTTCATGCAGCGTGGAGTTGTTCTCTGGAGTCCTTTGGGTCCCACGCCTTTGCATTTCCTGCAGGACAGGTCTGGTGGTGAGAAATTGGCTCGTCTAGGAAGATCTGATTTGTCTTTCACTAGTGTGGAGCGTTCTCACCAAGTATGGAGTGATGATGTCACGAGGTGCATGTTTTGGTTTTGTTTCCTTGCATCCAGCTTGCAGTTGTACCATAGTGATGTGTTGAGAGTGCCCCAGGCTGCTGTCCCCCTGGAGAGCTTTGGATCCACCTGGAGCCCTGGAAGATAAAGTCCTGACTAAAGGGCTGGGATGTTTAGTCCTGCATCCTCGCCTCTGGGGACTCTGGAAGTAGGTCATGAAGCTCCACCCTCCTGGGTCTGCAGCACATGTGTCTTCTTGTCTGTGTTCTTTGGGAATTCCTTTATAATCATGATGTGTGTCAGGAAAGCATCTGGGTTCTTTACTGCTCTCGGAACCTCTGATTTAAACCTGACCTTTCAGTAATACGGATGATGATATGATATAATACCTGTGACTAGGACTTGGAACTTGAGGTCAGGGTACAGTGCTGTGCAGTTGGGATCTTCTGCTAGATTGTGTCAAAGCTGATACTGTCTACCCCTCCAAACCCTATTCCCACCCCACCCCCATCTTAGAATCTGTTAATGACTGATGGTTCAGCAGGAAGTGGAAGGACCCTGTGAGCCGCTTCTCTACCCATAGCTGACTGCTGGACAGACTCGGGCTATGTGAGGCAAGTGCCTGAGGCCCTGCCGCTGTAAGTTCATGAACGCCATGACCGTATCATGCTTAGAAAATGGCGTTCTGTGGGCTGGAGAGATGGCTCGGTGATTAAGTGCATCGGCTGTTCTTCCAGAGATCCTGAGTTCAATTCCCAGCACCCACATGCTGGCTCACAACCATCTGTAATGAGACCTGGCGCCCTCTTCTGGCCTGCAGGTGTACATGCGGGCAGAATAGTGTATAATAAATAAATCTTTAAAAAAAAAAGGGGCTGGAGAGATGGCTCAGTGGTTAAGAGCACTGTCTGCTCCTCCAGAGGTCCTGAGTTCAATTCCCAGCAACCACATGGTGGCTCCAAACCATCTGTAAAGAGATCTGGCACCCTCCTCTGGCGTGTGGGTATAAATGGAGGCAGAAAGTTGTATACATAATAAATAAATCTTTAAAAAAAAAATAAATAAAAAAAATAAAAAAATAAAAAAAAAAGAAGAAGAAGATGGCTCTCTGTTGCTCTTCCTGCCCTCTTCCATCTCTTCCGTTCTTTCTATCCCCATCTCCACCGTGTTTTCTGAGTCCTAAGGAGTGGTACAAATGTCTTGTCAGGGGCTGAGCCCTCACCTGTTCTTTAGTCTCAGCATGGTGTGCACCCACCGCACCTCTGTTCGCTGCAAAGAAAGGCGTCTCTAGCTAAGGCTGAGAGGGACGTTTGTCTTGGGGCATAAACACAGACATGAATCAAACTGGGTGAGCAGCAGTATTAAGTTTCCTCTGGTCTGGAGCCAAAGTCCTCCTTGGCTGTTTTTTTTTTTTTTTTTTTTTAATAGATTTACAGTACAAGGCATGGTTCCATCTTGTGGAGCACAACTTTCCACCCCATGGCGGCCAGAAAGCAAACAAGAAAACAACTAGGCTTCGGCTCCTAAGAGCCCCACCATCCTCCTCTAATCCTCTCAGTGGATACACATGTCACATGGCCTTTGGGGGACACTTCAAACCCAGATGATGACAGCTGTATCAAGTCTAGCATTCTCCTTGCTCGTACAGACCAGGGTGGGTATAGAGACTCCTCAGGAGTTCCCTGGCCCCTTCAGCCAGCAGAGAAGAGTGACGTTATATTCAGAACTAAGTTGATGGTTGGGCATACACTGTATTCATGTTTGGTTGAAGAAACAGAAGCAGAGAAAACTTAATTAGACCTCATTGCAAACTCTGCCCACCTGTATATCCAGCCTGCAGAGGTTGAGCGTCACATGTATGACAGAGACTGGATGTCGCAGTGAGAAGCTTAAAACTAACATGCATTCCGTGTGGCTGAGCAGACAGACAGAAGGAAATGTGTTAATAACTCAGGGTGGCTAAGCAGGATCAGGCTAAGTAGAAAGCACCCCAGAAACACACAAGAAAGTGTCTCCCTTTGATGGGGTGACAGAGAAGGTTCATGTAAATTTTCTGAAGGCTGTATGGAAAGTGCCCAGACAGGCAGGGAGAGGCGACTTGTTCCAAGGATGCTAGGATCTGAACCCCAGTTCTTAACCAATGAGCCATCTTTACAGCCTTGGTATGACATTCTCCAACCCTTGTGTCAGCTCATCAATGGTGAGATTAAGCGGCCAGCTCAGGGCTATTTCTGAAGACGAGTTGATGAGGGCTTGTGCCCAGCTATTGTGTGGCATAGACACAGGAAAATGGAAGGCCTAGGAAACTATAGGAAATGTACAGTTTGCCAAGGCTGATGAGGGTTCTACCTGCCTTTTCTAAATACAGCATTCATATCTCTCCAATGATGTATATTAAAGTAAACCTATAGGACTACCTGGAAAACATTTTTCTGTCTCTTCCTTCTTACCCCCACATGGAAATTTTATAGGAAGCCTATCTCTGGGTTTTACTCAGCTAACCAAGGTAACTGATGTGAAGCGCTGATTATACGGAAGTCTGAGCGTGATGATTATTCCTGACGACAGATTGAGAAACGACGTTCTCCTGTGGATTCGAGCTGCTTTGGAGAAAGGAAATTTGTACAAACCCCTTCATAGACACTAATGGGGCACCTTAGGAATTGCTGTCTCACCTGTGAAATAATTAGTTGGCGAGACATAGCCAGCTCATGGAAATAGCTGATGTCACGAAATTATTTAAGTTAATAAACACCACAGAGAATACTACAGAATATTTCAGAAGGAGTTAATCTAACGGTCTGACCAGAAAATGGGGCAATGGCTCTGTTTTAATGAAGACAAATGGGTCACTTAAGAAGAGAAGTATTTCCGGTTGTGTTGGCATGTTGGTTAACCGGGAGACATAAAAGAGCCAGGGAAAATGTCACTGGAAGAATTAAGTACCTCTTCATGTCCTCATCCATCAGACTCCTTACTCAGAACATACTGTCACACAACTGTGCTGAGACTCAGCCACTGTCCAGTCCTTAGCAACTCGTTCAGTGGGCAGGCTACAGAGTAGACAGGAACACCAAATGATTAAGCAACTGTATCGGCTTGCGGTAGCTGTGGAACAGGTGACACAAACTGTTATTCTGAACCACAGTCCTTCTCCTTCTGTTACCAGGCCAGAAATACCTAGCAGGGCTCACCTAGCAGAGTCTGCCCATTGCCTGAAAGCACTGTGCCTTCACCTGGTGGCTCTCCTGGCAAAGAATCATTTCTCTCCTCCCTTGTATTGATGGAGAAAACGATTTGCTTGTGTCCCTATGACTGAGGGTGTCTGGTTTTATGTACTGCCGTCTGGGAACGACTGTCAGCTCCAAGTACTGCAGTTCAAGAGGTCACCTGTGGTTCCTCAAACCCTGGACTTATTCAACGAGACCCCTCACGTTCTCAGATCTCTCTAGCCTAATATGGAGACTTGTATGCACCATCCCAGAAGGGACACACCCTCACCTCTGCCATCTTCTGCAGCTTATAAGCAGCCTCATATCCTCCCACGCTCAGAGGGAAGGGATCATACAGACCGTGAACAACTGCAGGTTGGTATCACCGGGGTGAGTCACACCTCAGAATCTGTCTGCCACAGTCGCTTCCAGGCGCCTGTTAGAAAAGAACGCATCAAAGACAAATCAGTTTGAAGGGTTGACATCCACCTCCTGCGTCACTTTGGGTGTCATTAGTTAAGGCGGGTGGACTCCCTAAGAGTGTATCGAGTTGTCCTACCCAGATCACACATCGATCAACCTTTATCACAGATGGCATGTAATAGCGTCAAGAACAAATGCTATTTTAGTTATCAGAAAAGTGAAACAAAGGAGGGTTTACGTGTCTCTTAAGTGCTTCATTTTAGCTTAAGATTTATAATTATGATTGCATAGACACCCTAAGGCCAAGGCCATGGATAATGTCTAGGTGCCATAGTCAGTCAACTAAAAAGCATGGGAAGACATCTTTGGAGTGCTTCACCTGGGAGCATTTTCAGTCCGCACTGTGTGCCGCTGCCTCTCCACAGCCTTTTATGCAAACACTTCCTGAAACTGTGTTTATGCAACTTGACTATGGCTTGTCAACCCAAACCACTCAGCCTCTTCTTCAAAGAAATCTCTGTCTATCTGTATTTCAGCCTGCCAGATGCCCTAAGTAACCCAGTTGTAATAGCGAGATCACTATCATTCAGGGTTTTGGAAGCAAGCTCAACTCAGTTACGGTAACACAGAAAATGCACCTTCACATGGGAAAAGATGGAGCCAAAGTAGCCTTCTAAGGGGCAGCCCGGGCCAGTCTGTGGACACCCGTGCTTGCTGGGCCTCTCGAGGGAATGTGAAATTTGCTCCCAATAGTATTCTGAAACTTCCTTGGTGATGGTAATGGCCTTTAACTTCCTAAAACTTTATCTCCAAATAAAGTGTCCAGCGAATCTTCACCCTCCTACCAAGAATACCAACATCTCTGTAATAAAAAGCACCACTGTGTCCTGGCAGCCTTTGCCCAGGGTGGAATGTTGAGGTACAGTATGAGATATGTACACTCTGACCCTCTCAGTGTCTCTAGAACATGAGAAATTTCATTTTTGGTTTTTAAGTTACATGTAGTCTGTGTGTGGTGTGTGTGGTATGTCTGAGTGTGGTGGTGTGTGTGTGATATGTCTGAGTGTGGTATGTGTGTGGTGTGTGTGTGTGTGTATGTGTGTGGTGTGTGGTGTGTGCATGTGTGATGTGGAGGTCAGGAAGCAGTTCTGACCTTGAACCACATAGGTTGCTGGGTTTGAACTTAGGTTGTCAGGCTTGGCAGCAAATGCGCTTACCAGATGAGCCATTTCATGGCCCTGAGTTTGTATCTAATTTACTGCAGTGGTTCCTGTCTGAGGTACTGTGGAGCTTTTGATCTGACTGTGTGATAGTCAAGCAGGGTGTGGCATATCATCATCCACTCCACCCAGGTTGGAGGAGGAGCACACACTAGTCTTCATCATTTTGAAGCCTTCCAGTTTTATTTGGCGGGAGATGTAAGGGAAGTGTATAAATTTTAAGACCCATGTGTGTGCTCCATTGCTCAGTCAAGGAACTTTGAAGTTCAAAAGGTCATGACCTTTTCCAGAACCTCTTTTCAGGGCTGAAAAGATAGCTCGATGGTTAGAGCACTGGCTGCTCTTGCAGAGGATAGTTTCCCAGCAGCTGTGATGCTCTGTAACTCCAGGTCCAAGGGAATCATATGCCCTCTACTGGTCAGTGTGGGTACTGCATGCAGGTGGTACTTGCGTAAATACCAGCAAACACTCTGTACACATAAAAGTAAAATAAATATTTAAAAGAATTTCCTCCATTTAGAAGTGGCAAGAAGAGGCGTGCTCAGATGTTAGGAGGTAGATCTGATAACTGTTCTGATGTTCTGGCTGTCTAGCATGTTGCCCTGGGGCTACTGAAAAGATAAGAGAAAACATTTTATTACATTCCATAGACTGATGGATGGAAAATGGAGTCCTAATTGAGAATACGTATGACTCGTGGAAAATGGTTTTAGAGCTCTAGACTCCCATCTTTAACTGTCTCGCCGCGAAGTATCAAACACTTTATCTGATTCCTCTTTGATTTGCAGATATTTTCCAGTTCTTTTTTTTTTTAAAGCAACACAAATGAATCCATAGAACCACTTTCCATGTCTTTCCTAGATTATTATGAGTGTATTGTCTTCGTGGAAATGGCAACAAATTAAAAGGTCGTGATCGCATTCATTATTAAACACAGAAAGTCCTATCGCCCGCTAAGAGCCACCAAACCAATTAGCCATTATCCTTCTCAAGACACATGTGTCAAGAGTCAGTTTCATAAATAATATAGTTTTATTATCATAGCGAAAAATGAGACTTTTGTCTTGGCTCCTTCTCATCAGGATGTTGGGGACATCACTTAGAAGACAAGAATTCAAACTTGCCTGTCGCAGCTACCACGTGTGCTTTTCTCATTAGTGTTCTGGACGAATTTTAAAACTCAAAATTATTCAAAAGGACTGGGTTGGCTTCTTACATTCGCTGTGGCATAATGACACGGCCCATAGTGACCCTGTTTCTCAGTCTGTCACCCGTGGCTCTCACTTCTATTTCGAGTCTACAATTTGTTAAATTAGGCACTTCAAAAAGAGGAAAAGGTAGCGTTAACAGAGAGATGTAAGTCACATAAAAATGGCCCCTTGTGGTAGCATAAGGGGGAGAGAAGACATTCGCTTGGGGTAGATGCCGCCTGCTGCCGATGGAAGGGGCATGACCTGAGCATTATGAGTCTATAACAGAATATTGCTCCTGCTTTTAATGGTCCAATTTCATTCTTCTGGATTGTAAGGATGAATCCTCATGCTTGGGAAAGTTGATAAAGATAAAATATAATGCCATCACAAAGCTTTAAAAGATCTGAAAGGCTTACCTATATTTGATGAGACTGGCCCTCTCTGATAGCGTTAAGCATGCTTTTTCAGCCTCGAGATGTGCATTTCTGTACCACTCCCATAGGGAAACAAGATTTGAGTGAACTGGGGGATTTACCGGGATCAGAATTTCATTAAAAGGAGCTGATAGCGTGGCTATTTCTCTATCACTGTATAATTTGTGGTGCCCTTAGCAAAACAGAAACTCCTAGAAGACCAGCGCTTCTGATCTTATCACCCGAGACAGAGTGGAGCTATTGAGTTTCCTCTTTCAGCCATACATCACACTTCACCCCCTCACCGCTGGAGACAGCAGGGGCATGGACAGGATCAGAAAGTGCTGAGACAGGGTGGGTGTACTTTAAGATAAGATGCCCAGGACTCAGTCTCCAAACTCTAATGGAGACAAAAACCAGGAATTCTATGTGTGTGTGTGTGTGTATACACATATGAATAACAGCACCAGAAGTCAGGGGCTGTAAAGATGGCTCAATGGTTAAGAGCAATTGTTGCTCATGCAGAGAGCCCATGTTCAATTCCCAAAATCTACACCAATGCCATCAATTGCAGGCAACTCCAGTTTCAGGGAATTCTCTGCCCTCTTATGGCCTCTGTGGGTACTGCATGTATGTGGCCACATACATACATACATGCAAGCATACACTCATATCCATGATACAAAATAAACAAATCTGCTCTTATTAAAGCAGAAGTCAGATATTAAACCATAATTATAATCAGAGATACATATAAATATATCTATATGGTTGTAAATGTACACACAGGTCTATTTTTACTTATGTACATATCTAGACATGATTGCATGCCTACACATAAACACCTACCTGTGAATAAAATCATAATGCAATATATTTTGCTTTTAACTTTTTCCTATTTAATGTGATGTCATGGAGGGGCTAATATTAAAAATATTTAACTAGTATAACACAGATGCTGACCCAGAAGATGGGTGGCATCCATAAACCCACACACTCTGGCTCATGTATTGAGCCTAATTATGTCCACCCACTGCTTCAGAGCCTGCTTAGATAAAGTTAGTATCTGCATTGACCACAAAACCCCATTCCTTGCTTTGTTCTCAATCATTTCAGACGCTTCCGCTTTCTGCATGCAGTAGACAAATTGCACATTAAGAGGTATCTGCACCAATTGAATTATCTTCATGAACGCTTGTTTTAGTTCTGATAGCTGGAAGGTGAGCAGGCACTCAAATGAATAAATCACAGATGAAACCAGAGTTCATAGGTGTCAGTCTCATTCCCACGCAGCTCGTCTGTATGACCTTAAATATGTCACTTATAAAAATAGTGTTTTCTGAGTCCATTTTCTGATCTGACGAATGATGGTCCTCCCTGTCTTTGACAAAAACAAGCAAGCAAGCAAACAAACAAACATAAAGCAAAAAAACCTCAGGGTCATTCAATGAAAAGTGTTGACTTTTGCAAGTGAAAACGCCTAGGAAAGGGGACTCTGGGTCTGACTCCAAGCTTTGTTGGCTGTGCATTCTCGGCAAATTGTCAGCCTCCGTGAGTATTTTCTTTCTGTGGACGGGAGCCAGGCTTCCCTGGTCATGGGAGGATATAGTGTATGTGGGGGAACCTCATCCAAATCACTCTGGGGATGGCAAGAACTATTACTTTGCTTCTCTGCCCACAGACAGCCAAATGCCCTGAGGGTAATCCCAGTTGTGTGCACCACGTCCTCCCCTGGGGTGTAAGAGCTCTCATCTGTACACAACACTTGGCAGTTTTTAACTTTAATAATCTCTGAAGCTCAAAAACCAGGTTCACAAAGAAGTGTTAGAATCCGGTTTGATTTAGCAAATGGCAATGCTTTTTCTTTCAACAATGACCTATTTAATGCCAAATCAAATTCTTTGTCTATCATGGAATAATAGGGAATGCCCAGAGGGCTGCAGAAACCTCGTCCTCAGGGCTCACTGTGGCCATTGCAGGCTTCCCACACCTCCCTCTGTCCCAGAGAGAACTGCCTCCCAGAATCCTCGGAGGAATGCGTGTGAGCCTGCGTGCTCACTAAGGCAGAATCACCGTCCTGCCTTGTTCTTGAATGGATTTCCACGGGTAGATTAACATTTTAGTAAATTATCGGTCTCAGAGTGAAGTCAAAAAGATCCATGTTGGGTATAACATTAGTCAACAAGAATTCAAAACTCTTGCAAGAGGGTTCAAGAGATAAAATAAAAAGATAGAAACTTTAAAGAAACACAAAACCTATCATTGTGTCTTCTAAAGTCTTGCCCATGGCTGGTGGCACGGGTACCCCCTTGCAGTCGATTTAGCAGCCCCAGCTGTAAGTGCTGGTGCACACACAGGGCCCCTCAAGTGCATGTCGAGCACATGGACTAAGGGAAGAAATGGTCTGAAGTAGAGGTTACAGAAATTGCTGGGCTAGGGAGATGACCCCAAGTGCTTGTGGCGCATGCATGGGGACCTGGCCATGAGCCCCAAACTCAGGTACAAAAGCTTATGTGTTGGCAGGTGTTTACAATCCCAGCACTGGGAAGTAGCATCACACGGGGGACAGGGGTGCCTGGGGCTCTGGGGGCAAGGCGAATGGCATGTGGGGAATGTTGGCAGAGGCTGTCCTCTGGACTCTGACACGTCTGTGCACCTGCACACACATGAACATGCATATGAACACGCATACACATAAAAAACATTCTAAAAATTGCCAACTGGGAAGAACCCACCAAGTGGCAACGTGGGGTGACTCTGGCCTATTTTCTCATTTGCACTTCACAGTGATTCTACCAGATTGGCTGGTCCCCATTTTTGCTGACTCAAATTAGGAGTTGGTTGCCCCATCCTTCTCCCAGGCCAGTCTGGGAAGCTGGGGCTGGGTGCCTTCTCTCCAGACTTCAGAAAGGTCAGGATGGTGGACAGAGCTAGTAAGGGGAGCTAAACCAGGAAAGAAAGGTTGTATAAGACTGGGAGGGAGGGGTGGAGGGAACGGAGACAGACACAGAGAGATAGACACTTATAGAGACAGAAACACACAGAGACAGACAGACAGACAGACAGACAGACAGACAGGTGTGGAGAGGGGCCAAATCTCTGAGTTCAAGGCCAGTCTGGTCTACAGAGCAAGTTCCAGGAGAGCCAGGGCTATACAGAAATCCAGCCTCAAAACAAACAAACAAACAAACAAAAAATTAAATGTGATACTTTGCACACACATTAGAATTAAAAATAACAGCATACCAAATACAGGCAGTAATGTGGGAAAATTGGATAACATAAAATGATACAATCATTCTAAAAGACCTTTGCCTTTTTCATGTAAATCCAAGTATTTAATAACCATGCAACCCAGCAATTCTATTCCTGGGTGTTTATCATACGGTATGTTTACAGCAGATTCATTGGCAGGAGACCAAAACTAGAAGCCATCCAGGAGGCCTTTGGCTGGCACATGACTAAACACCTGTGGTACCGCTATACTCTAGAATACCACTTTGTAATAAAGAAGAGCAACATACCACTTACACACCCGATGAATCGCCAGAGATTGTATGCACTGAAAACACCAACTTCAGGGGCTGGAAAGAGGGCTCAGCAGTGAGAAGCATTTGTGACTCTTGTAAAGGTCCTGGCTTTGATTCCTCGCACCCATGTGGTAGCTCATAACCCTCTGTAACTCTAGTTCCAGGGGCTCTGATGCCCTCCTCTGTCCTACAGCGGCACCAGGCACACAAGTGGTGCACAGACATACCTATAAGCAAAACACCATGCACACAAAATAAAATGAAAGCTTCAAGGATTCCATCTGTATGATTCGGTGTATATTACCTTTTTGAAATGGCATTTCTTAAAGCTTCTTCCACCTCCCAGCTGCATCGTGAGCTACAGACAAAGCTATTACACACAGGCCCTTGGGACACACTTATCCAAACCATGGCAGAAACCTATCATTTTAACTATAAAATGTGCATACTGAAGTCAGATTTTATCGATCTTAAAAATATTAATTTTGTCTTAAAATAAAGCCCAGTTTAACTATTAGTTTTGAATACATTTATGGACATTGGTTGTCTTCACTCATTGTTGTGTGTAATTCGGGCCCTTAGCCTCATGGTATTTATTGGTAGTTCCGTGGAAGAATGGAAGCCAAAGCATCTGTCAATCAAAGCCTGTATCACAAATGGCTCCTGGGGTTCTAAAGACTTCATTTCCTAGCATTGTAGAACCAGTTACAATTAAGCCTTTTAAAAGCTAAGCAGGTCTAACAATGTAACCATTTGTTTTCTTTTTCTTTCAGAAAGAAATGTCTAAACCCTACCCACTTAGAGCTTCATGTAGATAGACCTGGAAGGCAACCCCTCTCAATACTGAAAACTAATACCAGCCTCGTGACTTCTAAATCTGATCACTAAGAAAAAAATTAGATTTTTAAAAGGTAGCATCATATTTATCTAGGAAAGTTAAAATCTGAAAAATATTTTAGGAATAAGTTTTAGAATATAAGCCTGTAATGTAATATTAGGAATGACCTCTAAACTCTATATGCATATGATGCTGGAGTCTTTCCTTCCTGGCTGAGGACAGAGACAAGTGGAGAGGGAGGTCATGGCTTCCGTGTCCGTTCTCCTTAAGCGAGGGGTGATGAGTACAGCTTCATTGACCCAATCTTTTTAAATTGTACCGTCTTACATCTAGTATGTTTTTTTTAGGATAAATTTGTTTATTGTGATGCTTATTTAATGTTTATGTCAATGAGAAGTTTTCAGACAGGTCCAGCGGCTTTTGTAGATGGAAGTTTCTGTCCTGCCTGGTCCCACAGTTGTTCAGTCTCAAAGAAACACACAGAGGCTTATGTTAATTATAAAGTGTTTGGCCTGTTAGCTCAGGCTTGTTATTAACAAGTTCTTACAACTTAAATTAACGCAGAATTCTTACCTGTGTTTAATAATGTGGCTTGGTACCTTTTCTCAGTGCAGCATTTTCGTCTTCCTTCCTCTGCATTGCATCTGGGTGGTGACTGCACACTGAACCTTTCCTCTTCCCAGAGTTCTCCTGGTCTGGTCGCCCTACCTATACTTCCTGCCTGGCTACAGGTCAATCAGCATTTCATTAAACCAATCTGAGTGACAAATCTTTACAGGGTACAAAGGAATTGTTGCACAGCGGGTTTATTTGTTACAGGGAAGTATAGGGAGGAATTTTTTCCTGAATATTTTTGTGTGACGCAAAACCTGGCTCTTCACTTTTGGCCATTAAATCAGAATTTCACGTTGAACTTCTGTGCTGGCTCTCTGGTTCTGGCCCATGCTTGTTTATAATATTGATGGTGTTTCCCCTTCAGCTGAGCGTAGAGAAGCCCTGACTTCCTAGGCCCTCAATGAACAGATGAACAGGAGTGCCTGTGAGCTATGCACCTCCCCGGAGCCCTGCCCCGCCCACATAGGCAAGCATTCTGTTGGGTGTTCCTTCAACACTCACAGTAGGGAGGTAGCTGCTATCTGTTTCATGTTTCCATTCATTAACCTCCCAGCCCATGGGTCAAAATCCAGACGTACCTGCCCACGGTTCTGCTGCTTAACTTGTTCTGTGTCATTTCCAGAAGAGATAAAAAGGCCTTTCTTGTGGAGCAAGATGGCACTGGGGACGGCAAACATTTTATTTCCAGTCCTGTGAAGGACCTCCTCAAGTCATCAGTACCTTTATTGTGGGATCACATCATGAGAGTTCAAAGCAAGAGCTGGGAATCCTCCTAGGACAGCGTGCTCATGTCTGCATGCTTCGTGGTGGCATCTCTGGCTTTACCAGTCATGTGTGTGTGAATGTGTGTTTGTATATCTGTGTGTGTGTCTCTCTCTGTATATATCTTTGTGTGTATATAGGGGTATGAGTATGTGTGTGCGTGTTTATGTGTCTAGGGCTTTGTATATATCTGTGTTTGTATGTAAGGGTATGAGTATTAGTGTATATGTGTGTGCTGTGTTTCTAGGGGTATAAGTGTGTGTGTGTGTGTGTGTGTGAGAGAGAGAGAGAGAGAGAGAGAGAGAGAGAGAGAGAGAGAGAGAGAGAGTGTGTAGAGTGTACAGTGCTGTTAGAATGCCTAGGGCATCACGGGCCCTCCCCGCCCCAAGAATCAATAGAATCTGGTGATTTGATCACCCAAAAATGAGGAGTTAGTTTTTTATTGTGACCCACCCAAAGACTTTTTCATGTGACAGCAGTGACCTTAATCCCAGTGCTTGTAGCTCACTGGGTTAAATGCTGTCCAAAAGAGGCCTCACTGATTCACAGACTGCATAGGTGCTGAAGAGACCAAAATTATACCTGACACTTTACCAAGGTGGGACTTAATGTCGAGTTCAGTAACCAAGGGCGGAGTCCTCCTGTGGTCCTTAGCGAGGTTTCCGTCTATCTGCTTTCATAGGAGCCACACTGCCTCATCATTCGAAGTGCAGTAACAACCATTATTTGGAAGAGGGGAAGGTTTGAGTGTAAGGTCTGTTCTCTGGTATTGTCACGTAAGGGCGGAGCGCGTGTATGTTGGGAACGTTAGCAGAATGCTCGCATTGTGTGCAGGAGCCTGTGTCAGCTGCCAGGAAGGCTGCTGCCCACAGTGGTACGCAATGTGCACTCGCAAACGAAAGCTGCATCTTCCGGTCTCCGTTTACAGATATTCCTCATCTTCACAGACTTCTGTTCTGGCTCTCCTGTTGAAGTCCGACAAGAGGATGAGGTCATTTCCAGATAGTGACTCAGTGTTACACTTTGGTGTTTATTTATTTATTTATTTTTTATTTATTTATTTTTGGTTTATCGAGACAGGGTTTCTCTGTGGTTTTGGAGCCTGTCCTGGAACTAGCTCTGTAGACCAGGCTGGTCTCGAACTCACAGAGATCCGCCTGCCTCTGCCTCCCAAGTGCTGGGATTAAAGGCGTGTGCCACCACCGCCTGGCCAGTGTTACACTTTGGGATGGCTCTCTCGGTCACAGGGGGCTACTCTGTCACACTGTCACACCCTGAGGGAAGAAGTGCAGTTCTGAGAACATTGCAGAGGTGCTGAAAGGACAGAAGCCACGGGTGCCTGCCTCTGCCATTCCCATTGGTGACCTGAGTCCACTTAGAGTACTTGTCTGCTGTGGGTCCCATGGATGTTTGGCCACAGGAGCATATGGATGTATTGGGAAAGGCTCAGCAGGGAGCTGCAGGAGTGGCTGATGGGAAAGCAGCAAAGGTCTTGTGTGAGTTGCCTGGAAGGGAGACGGAGTGCCAAGGGCAAGGAAGCTCAGCATGAGAGTCGTGGCTACAGAAAGCACACAACGAGGCAATGAGTAAATCGGAGAAGAGAGAAAAGACGGGGGGAAATGAAAAAGCCTTTTAGAGGAGGATTTGTATTTGTGGAAGTGTGGTTTGAGTTTACCAACTTTGTTGATGGCGCTCTCCTTTAATGATGATTAACTACCTCCACAAGAGCCGAGTCTAGAGATACGGCTGAATGAGCAGCCACTTAGTGCCTGCTGAGGGTCACAGCAGCCCTGGGTTCTGATAAACCCCATATTTGGGTAACAGGATGACGCCTACAGGTACCAGCTTCTGAGAGTCCTATGGGGTGGAGGAAGCTCTGGAGTTGGAAATTTTAATCATTTGATGAGGATCTGATGAGAACGCTGTGTGCACCGCAAACCCAACACAGTGCTAAGATCTCTGGCCCTTTCCAACAAGCCCTGCCCCTGGGGTCCCTTGATGACCCCCCCCAGCCAGAGTCTCCCATACTGAACAGGGCCAGAGCGCCCAGGTGTAGGTTAGCCTGGTGAGGTTCACACTCAGTCTGAGCTAAAGGTGTGCACGATACCAGGGATTTTCTTCCAGCCCCAGAGAGTGCTGGGTACTTTCTTTCCAGTCAGTGTTTGTCTCTGTCTGTTGTCGGTCAGTAAAATAGTTCTTCACGGCAGCGTTCTGTGTCGACTGATGCTTCTTTCTCTCTTAGCCATGGCGGCCGTCCTAGGCTTGAGTCAGGAGGACCTGTGGCTCCCTGTCTCAGAAGGCTTCTTTTTCCTTTGCTTCCTCTTCTGCCCGGTTGTTGTCGCTGCTGTCATTTTGTTTTCTGTGGTGAGGGTCAGGATATAGGATGCACGCTGGCCTGCAGTTTGGCTTCCCCACATGGAACAATGTAGTCAGGTCTTTCTTTGGCCTGCCAGCTCTCAAAGAAGGACACGGAGGCTTATTAATTATGAATACTTGGCCTTAGCTTCGGCTTGTTCACAACTTAAATTAACTCATTTTATCAATTGACATTCTTCCACATGGTTCTCACCTTTCCTCCATACTGTACATCGGATTGCTCCACTAGAACCACCTCTCTTCTTCCCAGAGTTCCTCTGTCTCCCCAGAAGTCCCACCTATTCTCTCCTACCCAGCTATTGGCCATTGAGCTCTTTATTAAACCAATCAGAAGGTGCCTTAGGCAAGAGACACATATTCTCAGTGTACAAAAAGATTATCCCACAACTTAGCAAGAGCACTGAGACTAAGTGTTGGGGGATGGGAAACGGGTTCAAGTAGACCTAAGGAAAACCATTCTGGTGGGGATTGTGCAGGGGCTAAAGAAAAGCCTTTTCTATTTTATTATACTGTGTTTCCTCTCTAAGGACAGGACACTGAGCACAGTCAAATCTTGACCTGGTGACCAGGAGTCTGGCCTGACTTGTTGATGCATGTTCTGAGCGCTGGCAGGCTAGAAGACCTGTCCCTGGGGAAGCTCAGATGATGCGCTGACATAGTGTGCTGAGTGAGCTATGCTGAAACTTGTGCTGTGGGAAAAGCATGGAGCTGTTCTCAGTCAGGGGGCAGCGGAAAGAGACCTAATATTGGCGCGGTGGAGTTGGAGACTGAGGAGAAAGCACTGAGGGTAGAGCGCTTGCTTGTGGGTAGGAAGAAGGCAGGAGGACCACCCACCTCTAATCCCAGCCCCAAGGCAGAACCAGGGGATCCAGAGCAGGATGGCTAGTAGGACTAGGCAGTTCTCTGAGCTCTGGGTTTGATTGACAGACCTGGCCTCGGTGAATGAGGTGAAAAAGCTAGGATTCCTCGTGTCAACCTCAGGCTTCCACCTGCACATGCGCACACACGCGCTTCTCTGCAGATGAACCGAAGGCAAGCACTCAAGTTGAGACTGACGGACACAGGAAGTTAAAAGTAGGTCTTGTGGGTTCTATCAGGAAAGGGGTGGTCTGCGTGTGGTATAAATTCCTAGATATTTATGGCTTAAATCGGGAAGAATTTTCCTCTTATGTGGAGGAGGCTGGAGACATAGAGAGTCTCAGGGCCTGTACGGCATGGTGCATGGTGGTCTAGACCTAGACTCCTGCTGCTTCGCTCCCAACTTCATTTCAGTGCTTCAGTGCCAGAAATATTTTATTGATTTCATGGTCCCAATGGCTGCTCGAAATCAAGCCATTGGACCAGTGTTCCAGTCCTTATGAAGAAATGGGAGCCAAATAAGGAGTCATGTTTTTTCCCATTTGTTTATGAGGTGGCATCAGTGCGTGTGTAGAGGTCAAATGTGTTGGCTCTCTTCCTCTACCACGTAGGTTCCAGAAATTGACCCCAAGTCTTCAGGCATGACTAGTGGAACTGTCTTTTCAGTCTCTTCCATTTATAAGCAGCTTCTTTGGTGTCTTAGTCAGAGTTTCTGTTGCTGTGAAGAGACACCATGACCCCTCCAACCCTCACAAAGAAAACCATTTCATTGGGGTAGTTTACATTTTCAGAGGTTCAGTATATTGTCCTCATGGTGCAGCATGGTGGTATGCAGGCAGACATGGTGCTGGAGAAGGAACTGAGAGTCTACGTTTTGACCTGCAGGCAACAGGAAGTGAACTGAGACACTGGGAATAGCTTCAGCTTATATGAGACCTCAAAACCCACGTCCACCGTGACACACTTCCTTCAACAAGGCCACACCCACTTCAACAAAGTCGCACCTCCTAATAATGCCATCCCCTTTGGGGCCCATATTTTTTTTTAAACCACTCCACTTAGTCAGATGGCTCAGCAGTTGAAGGGTGAAGGCACCTGCTGCCAAGGCTGGTGACCTAACTGTGATCCCTGGTCCCACATAGAAGAGAATTAACTCTCACACGTCCTCTGACCTCTAACAAGCATGGCACACACATGCTACCTCACAAACAAATGTAATAAAACAGCTTTCTCAAGAGGCCACTGCCATTCTGCAGACACCTCCTGAGTCACACCCTAACCACGTGGTCCCCATTCACACAAAGGGGTTGATATGTCAAGACGAGGGGACAGATGTATGTACAGAAGCAGCCCATAGTCCTTGTCCTGGTATCTGGAGACACGGAACAGGGTGGTGACCTCAGAGAAACAGCACCTACCAATAGAAATCCCTTTGTGATCCTCAGGGGCCTCCCTTGTAATGGTAGGCAGGTCACCTCACTTTGCCAGACTCTGCTCTTAAAAAAATGGGTACATGCTGTGTCTTCTGTCCTGAAAGACACTGTCGACACAGACCCATCCATGAGTTTAGCTGTTTGGGGCTGAGTCAATCAAGGGTTTGCTTTGTCTGTATGAATACACTTTGACCTTTGAGTAGAAAGCATGCTCAGAAGATTGAAGCGCTTCATAAAGTAGATAAAACAATGCCATGAGTTAGCAGATTCGTCAGACCTTATAGTTCATGGGGAGTTAAATGTTGGACCTGCCCGGTGTCTTCTTCAGTCTTGACTCTGGGTGAAATTAATCTTCTGATTTATTATAAAAATATGCAAATGCACACTCAAGCTTGAATGCCACCTGTGAGAAAATTACAAAGAGAGATCCAGACCAAATTGTTATTTATCTTCATGAAGATCTGAGCGCAAGGCTGGAGAGATAGCACAGCAGTCAAGAGCGTTGGCTGCTCTTGCAGAGGACTTGGGCTCGGTTTCCACACCCACATGGTGACTCACAGCCACCTGTAACTCCAGTTCCATGGGATCTGATGCCCTCTTTTGGCTTCCAGGGGCACGGCATGAATGGAGTGCTCAGGTGCACAAGTGAACATACACATAAAATAGAAATGAAAATGTAGAGAGAAGCCCTGGAGAGCTCACAGTGACATGCGTAGAAGCAGTACCAGCTGCCTGACAGATGCCCTGTGCAGCTCTGGTGAAAACCACATGCAGGGGTGCCCTGTGCTTAACTCAGTATTGCTGTCACCCTCTAAAGATTGTTAATAATGTTGAGCAAGGAATCCTGCATCTTTTTCTCTGCTGACCCTGAACACTGTGCAGAAGTTCTGTGTAAGAGCAAATCCGTCATGCTTTTTCTAGATTTTTATCGCTGTGGATTCATTCTTCCTTCTGGTGTGTAACCACTGTGTTCTTTCCCTGTGCCAGGAGCCCTTGTAGGCATTCGTTTTCTTATATCTGTGAGTGGAAGGAAAATCCCTTTCTTTGTTCCTTATAAAAAAATTTCTTTGGTGACTTTTTCTTTTTGACATTTTGCATGTGTTGAAGTGAACATCTCTCTGGATCCCAGTATTTCCTGGTATCAGGAATTCTGCTGTGAGGGTTTGTTTATGGTTGTGAGTACAGTCTGGGAAAGGACATTGTTTAACAAATCCATACCCTAGGATGTTTAAATCATAGAATCCAAAATGCCTGGGGGTCGGAAGTCTCCACTCTCCTCCTTCAGTTCTAAAGCTCATGTGGTGTTCTCTCTAGGCCTAAATGGTGATAGTTTTATGGGAATTCAAAAATCTTTATAATGCTCAGTATTTTAAAATCGGTTCACCTCCAGTTTGATTATGTATGAAGCTCCAGTTTTTGACCTACTGTCCCCTGATCATCTGTAATACCTCGTGTGCATAGGTGGGGTGGCTTAGGAGCCAAAGGATTAGAGCTGTTACTGTGCTGTTGGGTGACTTTCACTTCCGTAGAGGGAATCATAGCTGGGGATTATTGAACGATTAGAATGAAAGTGGCATATTGATTCTTTCCCAAAGGTTAGGATGGTGAGCAATGGGGAACAATCCAAGCGCTCTGAGAAGATGAGCAACGGGTCACGCCTGCATCCAGAGAAATTAAATTTGCACCTCCCTGGATCTTGTGAAATTAAGAAGCCAATGTCCCTTTCCCTATTTCCTGAGATGAAAATCACAATCACATGGCGCTTGAACCTGCCCAGCTTCTTCTGAGAAACCTTAGCCCCAAATTCAGGCTTTAATTGGCATGGTTTTTTCCCTCTTATTCCCATGCCTAGTTTGCTGTCTAGATGAGTCTGGCTCTTGGATGCAGGAAGTGTAGACATAGCACATGCCATAGAAGGCACACTGGAGGCTACACTCACAGAAAGAAATTCGATTTCACATCAGTTAGGAAACAGCATGCCTATAAGGTAACAGTTGCCCTCCCCCATGCCATTAGCTCTTGTTGGCTATAGAGGTTCATTTGTCCCAGCTGTATTTGTGCCACCCAGAAAGAGGACAATATGCTCCAGCATTTATTCTGCACTATATGGCGCATTGGATATTTGGGCACGCTTTTAATGTATTCTCTTTACCTCCAAGATGATCAAAGAAACCAATTTACTGAAAACAAAAGGCGGGGTCCCCGTGGCCATTTGAACATCTCTATTTACTCTTCTACCCTTGAGAAATTCTTCACACTGTTTAAACCTCAACATTAAAAGAAGAAGAAAAAGAAAAAAATCTAACGAATCCTCAGAATCGGCTTGTATGCTCTTTTCAGGAGTGTTTGTTACGGTTGTTCATACTGAATTATACAATTTGAAGGAATTTTATGGGATGCAAATGTGGTTGAGTCCGCATTGCAGAAACAAATGATATACCCGTGAAAGCCTAGCCAAACTGCCTTCTGCTTTGCGTTCTAGAATTGCCCTCAATTTGCTTAATGAATCCGTTGCTCTCTATTGATTAGAGACTTTAATTTGTCTTTCAGCATGGCTTAGACTTTTCACCCAATACCCACATAATCTGACGTGAGGCAAGGATTTCCCCTACATAGTATTATGGAACTTGACTGGTATAAATTGAATGGCTGGTCCCTTTGTCCCAGTGAGGCAAATGGTAATTATTTATGGGCCAGGATTTCGTGCAAATTAAATTTCCAGAGATTTATGTTCTGCAAGAATTAACTCTTTGCTGTTCCGTACAAAATGCCATTGTCTTCCTAGCAGGTCTCCTCCAGTCCCTGATTTGAAGCTCCTCCCCCAGCCCCCACCTGACCCCCTCCCCCCACTCCCACTCCGTTCCTTGCTGACAACCATTCAGCCTCTTCACGCATCAGTTGCAGTATTGGCCAGTACCACATTCATTAATCAAACAGATAGCTTGAATATAAGTCTTTTAGTTTTATATCTAAAAGCCAGGTCTGAAAAATATATTTTTGCGGCTCTCAATGTATCACTGTTTCACCTTGTTGTAGACAATTACTACCTGAAAACAACTTAAAACCCAAATCCAACATTATCTATATATTACAAACTTAAAGTTCATTTTATTTTATACGGAAAACCTTGGGTCTGTATCATTCTTTAAATAATGAAAGCTATACCAGGGTGGGAGGGTGGGGGGATGTTTTTCATTTTGGGAGTGTGGGACTAATGGGCAGAGAAGCATAAATATTTATGGGTGATTATAAAGAAAGGGTTTGATTTCCTTTGCCCCCAGGGCATCTAGAATCGCCCCCTCCATCCATAATTACAGTCGTTTGCCGTTTGAAGCCATTGTAAGCACAACTAGAGAGGAAAGTGGGCTCCCTTCATGGTAGTAACCATTGGATGACATGTGCTCTCCGCTTGATACGTGGGGTGAAAACCTTGCTTTAGGACGGTAGCCGAGGGGTCGCTGGTGTTCTGTGCAAACTGAGCCTGGCATTAGAAGGCTTCAGGGGTCCTGGTGTTTTGTTGGGTTGTTAGCTAGAGGGAGCTCACTAGTGACTGCCTGTGCGTGAAACAATAGCTCCCGCTGATAGACATGGGCCTTTGCCTCCCGAGCGCGTGCCCGATGGCCGCTGCCTGGAAACACAGTCAGTTGTTTGTTGTTTGGGGATGTTGAGTGGACTGGAAAGGACAGGTCCAACATGAGCATAAGGAGCAGCCGAGTTCTCTGCAGCTGGACTTACCTCATCAGCGGTGACTGGTGACCGTTTCTCTTGACAACGGAGAATGACACTTTATCCCTTCCGGGAAGCTCTGTAGTTGCAGAATGGACAGCATTTTCTTTGGGGAGTTACTTGGTGACTTTGAAATGTTCCTATTATTTCAGTGCAGATTTCAAAGCCTCTGCCTGTCACCCTGCGGGGAGGCTTCTCTCCCCCGCTTCCTCTGGCCCCTCCCCCTCCAGCACTTGACTTCAGAAAGGCTTGTGTTGGGTGTAGTGATGGGAACGGGGTCCGTCCTCCTGCTGCTTGGTAGAATGTCAGCCTTTGTCATCTCCGCATCCCTGTTGTGGAGGACTCAGTTCTGTTCTCGTGGCAGGTGGCTCCCGATGCTACTCCCAAAGCTTGACTCAATGTCTTGGTCCATCGGAGCTTCTATAACAAAATACCTTAAGCTAATTAACTTATAAACGAAAGAAATGCCTTCCTTACAAGTCCACTGTGCACTGACTCTTGTTGCAGTTCTGTAGAGTCACCTAGGAAGATTGATGTGGGAGAACCCAGCTCCCTGTGGAGGGTGCCACCTCTGGGCAGGTTGACTGCTGGTCCTTCTCTGTATAAGAAAGCAGGTTGAGCAGGCCCCAGGGAGCAAGTGCTCCATGGCCTCTGCTTCAGCTCCTGCCTCCAGCTTCCTGCCTCGGCATCCCTTGATGACGGACTGTGACGGCCATTGGGACACGTGAGCCAAATAAATCCCTTCCTGTTCCGTTGTTTTTGGTTAGTGTTTTATCGCCGCAGTGGAGAAACAACATGGACAGCCTGGGGTATTTACAGTCGAGGTGCCAGAGATTTGGGGTCTGGTTAGGACTCCGTGTAATAGTTCTCTCTGGAGACAGAAGCACCAGAGCATTGTGTGGTAAGCTTTGTCAACTTCATGGGGTTTAGATCACTCTGGAGAGGAACCTCTGGGCATTTCTGTGGAAATCAAGCGAGGAGGGAATACGTGGGTGGCAGCATATCATGGGCCGGGCCCTGAAATGAGTACAAAGGTGACAGTGTGTGGACTAATAGTGTTTCTTTCTCCTCCCTGGCTGTCACTGCAACGTGACCAGCCACTTCATGTTCCTGCAGGCACAGCAATGTCTGCCGCCACTGCCGTGGTGCCTTCACCCCTAAGACCTGGTCATTGAGCCAGGGGTTAGGTGATGAGTGAGGGGTTGGCGCTCAGAAAGAACTGACCCTAATCTCGTGGAGAGCCAGGTCTCGTGAGACCAGGCTGTTCTAGCGAGGCCAACCCCGTGCCTCTACACCGCCAGTTCCATTTATGTCCTTCCACCATGCTGGGAACCCTTGCTAGGGCACTGGCACCATGCTAGTCAGATCTTTTCAGCCACCAAAATCATGGGTCCGATAACGCGTTTACTCTTTAAAGCACCCAACATCAGATAGATATTTTGTTCCAGTGATACAGCATAGACTAGTACACTGTCAAAACCCCCCAAAAAACAAGAAGTCCATCCTTCAACCAAATCCACCAGCACAAATTGTGTAGTAACTTGTAACAATACAAAATCAGCACATTGGCCTGCACAAAGGGATGTTTAGGGCAGTGCTGTGGGGGCAATGTAATGGCAACAGAGATAGATAGTAACCATTGAGGGAGGCCCCTCCTCATGCGAGAAAAGGGAACAGATGGACGTGTCTCCCGTAACTCTGCACCAGATATTTCCCAGCGATCCCAGGTGTCCTCACACCATGGAATTCTCTGGAAAAAAGCACAAGAAGTGTTTAGTTTAAGTCATCAAGTACAATCCTTGGAGATTTGGGGCTGGAAGTGTAGCTCAGTGAGATAATACTGGACTATCAGTAGATAAGGCCTGGAAATGGTACCCACACTGTGTGTACGTACACACGTGCACACGCACACGCGTATGTGTACATACATGTACACAAAACATCTGGACATATATTTGTTTTGCACCATTGCTCCATACTGTTTTTAGCAAATTATTGCAGATTTTCATAGTTTTCAGGGTTTTTTTTTCCCTCTAACCATTAAACAAAGCAAAACCTTTCATTTTAAAGTGGCTTTAGGAATTTTTCCCAGACTTAGAAGTTTTACGAATGGGTTATAGATAAACTCTCTGGAAAACTTGTAACAGTTGCTGTGTTCTAAGTCACTGATACTGGAGTGGGCAGTTAGAGTGTGTGAGGTTTAGCTCAGATATAGAAGATAAAATGTGTTTAGCAAAGAAAGACCCTGTTTGCTGCGAAATCGGCTCATCAGTTTTCTCTTTGGTTTCCAAAAGACGGATTTTCTTTGAAAAAAAAAAACAACAAAATATTTCTTTAAAAGATAGGTGGTTGTTATTTGTTTATTTGTTTTTAATAGTTTTTTTGCAATTATTTCTCTGTAAACCCCCTCTGGGTGGGGTGGGTGATTGGGCTATCCTTAGTGTGGCAGAGGGAATGGGTCCCTCAAAAGCCGACTCTCCACAGCTGTGTGACATGGGTAACTGATTTACTTTGCACAGTCCAGGAGCCGCATGTGGCCTGCAGCCCAGCGAGCCACACAAACTTAACGCCTTTCTGTACCCAAGGGGAATCACTGACACAGACGATGCCCAATCTTGGATTTTGTTCTCAACACAAGTACTGTAGGAACAAAACTAAACAAATGTTCCTCACAGAGGGACCAAAGGGCACAGAGGGAAATTGTGTTTCAGTCAAAGGAAATAAATCGGGGCCCCATGCTAGCCAATCTTAAGAGGTTTCTGTTATTCCATTTGGGAAAGTAGAATCTGCAGTTTTCCCGGTTTTAATAGGCAGCTGTGGACATCAGTGTAGACCTTCTGTTCTAGTTACTATATGAACATCCACCCTAGGACTTCAGAATGTAATTGAGGACAACTTCATTCATGCCCACTTGATTTATGTGCACACGGCTTAGTACATCCTTGAAAACCCCTTACCTTTCCTGTGATCGATGAAACAATTTTTTTTCCCACCATTTCAAAAATCTAGACCACTTTAAGTGTCTCATTTCTGGGGCGGAGGGGGCTGATAAACTGGGAGCACAGGAAGCCACAGCAACATGTTTGGGCCACAGCAGCCCTGTTTGAACATCGTTTCTTGGCACTGTGTGTCACTTCTCATCTGTATCTGTAGAAGGAGCTGTGGGCCGGCCTGGGAGCTGTGGGCTGTGTTTCTGCCGCCCCAGCTCCTGATAGCCTGGCTAGCTTATGCCCCGAAATAACAACACACAAACTGTATTTTTTTAAACACTGCTTGGCCCATTAGCTCTAGCCCTTACTGGCTAATTCTCATATCCCAATCAACCCATCTCTAATAATCTGTGTAGCATCAGTCTTACCGGGAAAGATTCAGCATGTCTGACCTGGCGGCTTGCTTCATTGCGTCTGCCTCTGAGAGGAGCTGCCCTGCATCTGAGCTCACTTCCTCTTCCTTCCAGCATTCTGTTCTCTTTACTCCACCCACCTATGTTCTAACCTATGAGGGCCAAGCAGTTTCTTTATTATTTAACCAATGACCTTCCTCCATCAGTTCCCCTTTTTCTGTTTAAACAAAAAAGGAAGGCTTTAACTTTAACATAGCAAAATTACATATAACAAAACAGTTATAAAGCAAGAATTACAGTTACAATATTTACACCTAGTTTATCTTTTATCATAACAAAGGAAAACAACTATAACTATCTATCTGTTCTTTAACTCCATCAAAGACTCCAGAAGGATACAATATTACCTAAGTAAATGAGAAGTAAGCAACTTACAAAACTCTAGAAATCACAGAGACATCTCGCTGCCTGGACAGTCACCCAAAGTTCCTCTGTACCATTGGGGCATCCATCTTCGGCCTACATGTCCATAGTATCCAGAGACATTTCCATGAAGCAGGAAATTTTAAAGGCAGTTTAGTCACTATTTGCTGTGTCCTGCAGAATGTCTCGCAGACTCTTTCATGAATCAGGAACCCTGAAAGATCATCTCACCTTTAGGCAAGTTTAGCAGTCCTTTCTCTGCGGGTTCTTTGTGTCCAGTTTATGCAACAGTCCAAGCAAGAGCAGTTTCTTGCCCAAATGGCTATCAAACTCCATAAGGATCCTCTTCGATGCCCATCTTCTTCTTGAAGTAGATTGGTGCTGCCAGGAGCAGACGTGTCTCACTGTCATGAAAAACCCTAAGTTATTAAAACATTAAATAGCATATTTTGTAGTCTTTGAAAGATATGAAGAATGTCCATCTAAAATATATCTATGTACATCTAGAAAATCTAACATGACTACAAACTTGACTATTATAGATAAGTATTCATTAACAACTTATATACATAACATTTTTACATGAGCTACACAATCACAATACCTTAATCAATATCAGAAATACATATACATATAACAAAATTGACCTTAAATTTAAATCACTAAAGCAAAATCCATATCAATGCAAATTATTCATACCTATATCATATCCCCCTTTAAATGTAAAAGAACATTTATAAACAATATTTGGGAATATGGACTTAGAATCAGCACCCGGCACGCTGAAGTCCAGCGAAGGCTTTATGGGTTCATACTCTGAAAGGTTAATGTTTAGACTCTTGAGATGTAAAAAGGCAGGAAGAAAAATGTTCTGACTTTCCAGAGCATACTTCTAGAAGAAGACAGAAGCAAATATAAGAAAATGCATGTAGATAGTGATAAATATGAAGAAAGAAAGGTAAGAAGTCAGAAACACCAGACTAAGTTGGGAATTAAAATTGGGTGGAAGGTTAGATTTAGCAAAGATTTGGAAGTGATAAGGGAGCTCATTTCTGGAGAGCAAACACTAGGGAGATGTTAAAGCGTTTAGTGCATGAAGACAGCTCAAGGCATTGTGGGATTATGACACTCAGGTCAGTGTGGCTGTGGGATTGAGCACAGTGACAGTGGCCAGAGATGAGCTGTGGGGAATACAGCCTAGAACTTGGGAGCCATGGCTCTCACTTTGGCCTTACGCTAAGTGAACTGTAAAGCCAGTAGAAAGTTTTGAGCCGAGATTATGAGGAAGAAAATTATGAATTAAGTAGCCTGTTGGTGGAGGCGTCTGGCCATGGGGTTGAGTATAGACACTCAATAGGGCTGTTACAACGATACAGTAGGATGGGATGGATGAGTGGGCCCAGGATACACAGTAAAAGGGAGCAGTGGAGGACTGCATTTGGAGGATGAGGGGCCCCAGTTCGTTAGTTAGATTGCGGTTATCAAATGCGTGGAGGTAGGAAGAGCCTTGAAGTCAGATAGGAAAGTGGAGGTGGAGAGACACAGCTGGACACAGCTGTAATGGGTGACTGTTAGCTCCATTACGCCTGCACTTAGCTGAGGCCACCAAAGTAGGTGGGAAAAACGCTGCCCGTGATTGGCTTTCACACTCAGGGCTCACAAACATTAAGGGCAGGAATCTGTATTGAGAACATCTTTAGTGTTATCTCCAGAGGCGAGGAACCCCAAAGGAACCCCCTTCATCGCTGACTCGTTCTTGTCTGGTGACTGACTTGGCGGACCTCTTGCTCTTCTATGTGGCTCCATCCTGTATCTTTTTCTTTGCTTTCCCTGGTTTCGGTTGTAGTGAAATGTATTGTGTTGGAGATGTGTGGTATTTACCATACATACAAGAGGCCCTAGGTTTCCTCTCCAAGTTAGAAAAGAAAGTAACAGATGTGTGTGCATGTTTTAATATATGTGTGTATATACTTTGTGTGCATATACATGTATGTATGTATATGCATAATTTATGTGTATGTTTAAGGCATGTGTATACATTATATACTTGGTTTGTGTATATATATACATATGTATAGATGTACAATATAATTTGTCTTTGCACATGTATGTAATTTGTCTCCTGGTGGAGGTGGTCCTTAAAGTATAATCCATCCTTTAGACCAGTGGTTCTCAACCTTCCTAACACCGAGACCCTTTAATACAGTTTCTCATGTTGTAGTGACCCCAACCATAAAATCATTTTGTTGCTCCTTCATAACTGTACTTTTGCTAGTGTTATGAATCACAGTGTGAATATCTGATATGCAGGATATCTGATGTCCACCCTCTAAAGGGGTCCCGACCCACAGGACCAAGTTTCTTTAGCGTGGGACCGTTGAAAGTGTTTGTCTTCTATTAGGATGAGCTGGATGGGTGCACTGCCCCGAAATGTGTGTGTTGGAGTCCTACCCCATAGTGTGATGGCATTTGGAGGTGAGGCCTTTGGGAGGCTATTGTGTTCAGTGATGTCAGGAGGGGTACCCTCATGATGGGGGTTAGTATCCTTAGAAAAAGAAAGATGCCAGAGCTCTGGCCCCACTGAATCATGTGGAGTACAAAGAGATGTCTGGACCACCTACATGCCAGCAAGGCTGGCGTCTGTAGGACCTGACTGTCAGCACCTCAGTCTTGGGCTGGCACTCTGTCAGCAAAGGGCTGCTTTGTAGATGTTTCTGGTAATCCAAATAGGGCCAGACCCCCATTTTCTGTGACCCGCAATATCATCGCAGTGAATTTTGGCCATAGTGTGAGCTTCCGTTGTAATGTGGAGTGATCCCACTCAAACACTTCCCCTGGAGAAGACACCAACTGTTGTAGGCTCCCACCCTAGGAGAGCCATGGGAAATTCTGCTCAGACAAGCAGCCATGTCACCTGCTGCCTTCCACATGGCGGTGTATGGAGCCATTCAAGAGGCTTGTCGCCTGACGAGTGTTTCATGGCCGTGCAGGGTAACGCCCGGAAGTTTGGGGCACAGCATTCTCAGGCAGACTGTCCAGGTCTGTTGGTCAGAATCTCGTATTACTGATTTGTCTGAAGTGTCTCCATCTTTAGCGACATTGGTTATCTTGGGATACCCAGGTTGAGTTTGAGGGTATCTTTTTGGATGACAGCAGACAGCACAAAGTGACAGAAAAATGTCTGAAAGAATGTCCATGCTTGGTGGCTTCAACATCCCGTCATTGGCGATAGGATTCTTAGGGATTTTTTTTTAACCAGAGGCTCACTGGTACCCTGACTCAGGAGAAGTATAGGGGAAAAAAAAACCACGCTGAGAAGCAGTTTAGACAGACCTGGAATCTAAAGCTTGTCTCCTTGAGCTCCAGGTGACAGGGATGCTTTGGCATCTACACTGTGGCAGCTACAGTGGGCATCCAAGCTCTCCATTACCCAGGAAGCTCTTCTGCAGGGTTTGTGCAGGAAGGTAGCCTATAGCAACAATGACAGGCTGGAAAATTGGGGTGATACACTCCTGGGTCCTAAAGACTATCCGGAGTTAGATTGGAGCTAGACTTGAATCCCTGGTCCTCTCACCAAGTTCTAGCCCCTGACTCCTCTGGGGCATCTAGCAGTTTGTCTGTTCTTCCCTGGCTCACAGCAAGCTTTGTATGAGGTTCAGGTATAAAAGTCAGTTCCCAGTGTATCTTTGGTTGCAGTGGGTATGGCTGCCCAGTAGCTGGTAATGACTGTGGCATTTTATACTCACCAATTTCTCTACTCTCTAGTGAGGGTTCCAGTCGTGTGCATATTGGGATTTTGACGTGGTGAATATAAGGCAGCTAAGATTTCCCAAGTGGTAAATAAAGCGTGGGAGAGACGTTAGCAGCACGGCGGTCCATAAGGATGTCATAAATCTCGAAATATGCTTTGTGCCGAGATATTTTATTGCAGCCTTGATGGTACTCGGGGAAAATTCATTGGGTAGTAAATCACTCAAATTAAATAATTTCAGCACATGCGAATGTGTGCTCATAAAGTTCATCTAGGTCTTAACTGTTTTTGATCAAGTTTTATGAGGCTATTGTGCCTGGAATTTAATGAGAACATGATTTGATAGAGGGTCTGCGTTAGTTAAAGATACAAAACAATAGGGCTGTCACTCTCTTCAGGACCCGAAACCTCTTTGTTAAAAATGCTAACCACGTGGTGTTCCAGTGTGCTCCTGGAAATCCCAGTTGTTTATTTTGAAGCAGAGTGGTTACATTATCTCTGAGGCCATGGTCAGGCTGTGTATAGGACACTTGCAGGTGGCACTGATGTATACATGTATTTAGGCCCAGCTTGGTTGAGGAGCGGGATGGAGATGCTGTGGTTTGAGAGAAGATGGTTGATCTCTCTGGGTGGGAAGAGAATTATAAACATTACATTTCATTAAAGAAAAAATTGTGTGTGTGTGTGTGTGTGTGTGTGTGTGTGTGTACACAAGTGTTTTGTTTGCATGTATATATGTGGTCCACGTGTGTCCCTAGTGCCTGCAGATGCCAAAAGAGGGTATGGAATCCCTGGATCTGGAATTAGACGGTTGTGAACCTCCAAGTAGGTGCCGGGAACCGAGCCCTGGACATCTGCAAGAGCCTCAGTCGCTCTCAATCACTGAACCACCTCTCCACCCTGCCCTTCCTCCCCTCCTCCCTTCCTGCCTCCCTCATTCCTTCCCTCCCTCCCTCCTTCCCTCCCTGCTTTCCTCCCTTCCTTCCCTTTTTCCTTTCTCTTCCACTAAGGATTGACAGTTTGTAAAGACCAAGATAATGACATAACTTTACATGGTAGGACAAAGATCAAAGACGGAAGCATCTTGTCACCCTCCAACTGCAGAGGTTAGGTGGTGATAGGGACTTTAGGAAGCAGAGAGCAGTGATGAACACCGAGCACACGGTTTGGTTGAGCACAGTGTTTCTGGGCTGGTCTTCCCGTTTAGAGAAGCTTTGGCAACTGAGCCCATCACATCAAGTCCTTTGTGTTAGGTACCACGGATACCACAGAGGAGGATAGTTGGGGACAATTCTGTATAGGCTCCCAGCCTAGCCCTGGCCAATCCAGCGAAGTGTAATAAAAATACAAAACACTTCTAATGTGAATACCCCAAGATGTCACTCTTCCGGGCTCTGTCCTAATCACATAGAGAGGCACTGGGCGGTGTCTCTGGTGTACAGTCCTTTCCATGGTGTCGAGATGAAGCTGGGCTTCAAGTCTGTGCCTGCGCATTCCTATGTCTTCGCAGAGCCTTGTGGGCAGTGACTGAAGAGACAGATTTGGAGTGGAGGGGTGTTTTGAGGTTGAGACAAACTTCAGTCAAATTCAGTGAAGCTATTAGTTACTGCTTTATCCCCTTCAGAATCAAATCCCGGGGATGCCAGAGTCACAGTCAGAAGACAGCAGCTGGAGAGGAAAAAAAAGTACCCCACCAAGTGCAAACGCTGGTATTTTAAGAGCATCAGATGACGGGGGAGCTTCAAGGTGAGGCTGGAAATCCGTCTGTAGGCAGCCTGTGGAAAGGTGGTATTGAGGGCTTGCTACGGAGCCTGAAGCCAAGGACTTTGAAAGGTGGTAGAAGCATCAGATTTATGTTCTAAAGAGCTCTCCCTGGCAATGGGAGAGGAAAGATTGTCAAGGTACAAGCTCAGAATTACAGACGCTGTCGGAAAAATCAAAATAAGGCTCATAGGTTAACTCGCTGCAAATTTAATAGATCCAGGAAAAAATGTGTAGAGTCAACCTTTACCGGATTCTTGAGATTTTATTTTTAGGTGTGTGTTGGTTTATTTCAATTTTTTTATCATATATATCAGAGCTGGGGAGATGGCTCAGCGGGTAAATGCTTGCTGTGCTCAGTAATCCTCACCTGTAATTCTAGTGCCCTGTGCTGAGATAGGAGGGGGGAGCTCATGGTGTCTGCGCAGCAGCCAGCAACAAAGAGACCGTTCAACAAAGGATGAACCTGGGACCGATGATAAGGGTGTCCTCCAATCTCCATACGGGTACCACGATACACGTGTGCACACAGAAGCATATATGTATATCACTGCTGTCTATCACTAGAATGATTTTAGTCTGAAAACATGAAACGGCATTCATTAAATAATAACTTTCCTCCCTCACAGCCCTCAGTGGCTTCCATTCTATCTTTATAATTCTGAGTGCTTTTGAAATGCCAGTAAAATGGAATTGTATGGTGTTTATCTCTGGCTGGCGTATTTGTTTAACATAACCTTCAGCGTGTACTGACTTACAGAGTGGCCCTTTGAGAAGCCCGTACCCAGGCTCTGAGACGTATCCTTCTGAACTTTTCTCTTTCTCTTAGACTTATCTCTTAAGTCTATATTAAAATATCTCCATCAAATCCTCCACACTGGCTAGTACTGACATTCTTGTTTTGAAGTCACAAACCAAAGTTTGGCCGGAGGTGAGACCCCTTAAAGATTAAGGGCTTCTTCTAATCATTTAACTCCTCGGGTTGTTGCTGGGAGTGAGTAAAGCTGTGCCCCCTCACCTCTGTCCCTCATACTGCTGACACACCCCAACCGTAAGTTCTGAAGGGAGAAATATTCTCAATTTTTGTCTCAAATACTCATGGCAGAAGCAGCATTGAGAAGAGTCAAAATTTCAGCAGGAAGTAACCAGTCTCAGAGACTGAATGGGTGGGAAAGCAGAGGCCGGTGACCTCCATACAGAGGAGTGCGGGAGGGCAGAGATGGAGCATGGAATAGAGGGGACACGTGACGTGACAGTGGTGTGGGCTGTCCTCCTAGGGCAGCTGCAGAAAAACACCGAAAACTAAGGTTCGGAAGAAGATGGAATTGCAGGGATGAGTGAATACCAGAACAGTATCTGTTTCTTTGGTTTGGGTTCTTGCTTTTGTTTTGTTTGTTTGTTTGTTTGTCTCACTCTATAGACCAGGCTGGCCTCGAACTCGCAGAGAGCCACCTACCTCTGCCTCCTGCGTGCTGGGATTAAAGGCGCGCGCCACCACCGCCCGACTTGTACTGTGTTGTTGACCCATGTGAGAGTTCTGCTGCACCATTAGAGGCCAGAGGGACTCTGAGAGAAGCAAGGAATGTGAGGAGAGAGTGAACTAGAGAGCGAGGAGAAAGGGAAAAGAAATTTCATTCATGGAGGTTTTCAGATGGACGTCTGCTCATGAGCGTGAGCGACAGTATTGCCGTTAGAGTCCAGATCACAGCGTCGAGATGGTTTGGGGTCTCTTGGTCCTGTTACAGGATCTCTCGGGTCTCACACCATTCAAAAGAATTCAACGAGCCACAAAGAAAGATGCAGTGGGAAAGATATTGAGTCAAAGGACATATGTTCCCGTGGACAGGAGCCACCATCCAAGATAAGACTGGCCCGCAGGGTCTGGGGCCTACTGTCTTTGTCCTGCTCCTCCAGCTCTTGTGTGTGGCATCTTTCCCCCACCTGATGTGCTCAGAATGTGTGCTCCCCTCTCACTCACGGCATTTTTTTTTTTGCACCTTTTAATAAAAATATATTTTTTTCAAAGTTCAGTTATAATGTTCTTTTTAAAAATTTATTGGAGGAGGCAGAAATCTTTAATAAATAAATACATAAATACTTATTTATGTATTATTTATTATGTATACAATATTCTGTCTGTGTGTATGCCTGCAGGCCAAAAGAGGGCACCAGACCTCATTACAGATGGTTGTGAGCCACCATGTGGTTGCTGGGAATTGAACTCAGGACCTTTGGAAGAGCAAGCAATGCTCTTAACCTCTGAACCATCTCTCCAGCCCCTGCAGCTCTTTTACAACCACTTTGAACAGGAAGTTGTGTGTTGTCTTTTTTTTTTTTTCTGACTGCCTGGCTCTTTCCCAGCTCCTTCCACCTAGAACTCGAGTCTCGCAGGTGGCTTCAGCTCCTGTCCCATGAAACACTGCCACTCGTTCAGTCACAGCACCAGAATGCAGTAGCATGGGAGAACATAGAAGCCATGGTTCCTGGTCAGCTGAGTCTACCTCACTCAGGAGGTCAGAGTCCAGGTGGGAGAGAAGGGCTTCTTGGGTCTCACTCTCTGCCCTGAACAACAGTGCAAAGAGTCTCCATCCCTTTATCCCCCCCCGCCCCCCCCACACACACAGCCTAGAAGGTTCTGAACTCAAGTCTTGCCTCATCTGAAGGTCTGTCCCTATTGTAGAATAATCTCTTTGTACACTCGGAATCTGTGTCACTCAGCTTGGTTTAACAAAAAGCTAAACGGCCCGTAGCTAGGCGGGAGGTATAGGCAGGACAGCCAGACACAGAGGACACTGGAAAGAGGGAAGGTGGGTTTTCCAGGAGGAGCAAACAGAACACGGCATGCTGGAGGACACACAAAGCCATGAGTCGCATGGCCATATGCAGATCAACTGAAATGACTTGAGTTGTAAGAGCTAGGTAGGAACAAGCCTAAGCTATGGTCAAGCGTTTATAATTAATAATAAATTTCTGGGTCATTACTGGGGAGGCAGTGGTCCCAATGAAAAGGTCCAACTCCATGTTCCAGTTCTGGTCCTCAATTCTGTCTTCTCTTGGAAGATGGTGCTTGTGACCTGTATTTATATTTTTAAATTGTTATGGGCACATGTTCAGAGCCAAGGCTGTCCAGCAAGTAGGACCACATTACATCATGAAGATAGCTTCCCAGACATGATTAAAGGCAGTAGTTTTCCAGGTTAGGTGGTGTTACCCTAGTATTGACCTATCCCATGGTGCCCTTCTGTGTCCTTTCACCTCTGACCCCATCTGCCTTTCCTGTGACAGAATGGGGTGAGTCTTCTGGTGGATGGTGTCACACTCTGCCCTCTGAAGATTAGTTCAGAAAAGATGGTTAGAAAGAGACATCGGAATAGATTATATGAGCTGTAGGGCATGAACAGCCATGTTGGCATTCATGCAGCGGGAATGAATTCTCTGTAGTTTCCTTGTCCCACAGAATCAACATTGGCAAGCATTTGCCAGCTTAGGTAGGGCCGGAGGATGTTTGACTGCTTTGTCACTCATGAATTATTGCTGGGTTCCTGTGCCAACTGAAAGAGCAAGGGTGATGTCATGGGATCACATGCCTAGTAATGACCCATCCTCATGGAACAGTCCAAGTAAGAAGCCACAGCCTCCCTGCAGTAATGCCATTGTTTATTGTTCTTTGCTTTGGATGAAGCATAGCAATGCCACCCAACCTGGAAATGATACGTCCTTTAGAATTCGGTACGTGTCTACGAACATGCCACGTTAAATTTTTGCTCATGTTGGCTGGAGTCTGTTCCACTGAGGTCGGATCAGCCTGTGTCTCATTGTCACCGTGTCATCTGACCTCAAAGTGTGCCCATGAGTTGTGTCTTTATTAGGTCTTCCACATTTACATTCGCGTTTAGCTTAAAGTCAAAGAACGTTCATCATGGCTGGGAGTGTGGCAAGGTGGGTAAAGTCCTTGCCCAGCGTACACAAGGTTCTGGGTTTGATCTCCAGCATAGAAAAAAGTATTTAAAGATGCAAAATAGACAGCTCCTGTCTCCAGGAGATAGTCACTGGGCTTTCACCAGTGTGGTGAAACTTAAGGTGCTAAACTTAGAAGTGGCTTTCATATTTAATTTTTAAGATTGACAAAAGAGGCTGCAGTGTTTTATTTGCAATATTAAAATATCAAAGCTCTTTAGAAGAAGGATTGGGAGAGAGAGCCACGCTGTCCCTCTGACAGGGACCCCTGCATCGCTTGACACTTCAAGGAAACACATTCGAATTCCCGGAACAGAATCAAGATCCTTTCCTTTGATGTCTTTAAATTTTAAACATGAGATAAACATTAAATTTTTTTCAAAAGCTTTGAAGACTATAGAAGGCTTTATCAGAGTTCTCAGAAGGCCAAAATAAATTCTTTAAAACTTGAATTACTTTTATTTATATTTGAAACTTCTTAACTATTAAGATCTTTGCTTGGGGAATAAGAGATGTCCCTGTGTCTTTCACTAGCCGGTAGAGGTAGAGTAACTTGAATAAATTAGAATAATCACTACAGACAACACTGGCAGTTCAGGCTCCCTCTCACTCATCTGAGGTATCCGGGGCTCTAACTTGCAGAGAGGGGGCTCCATCCAACCTGGAAAGGTATTTGTGTCATTACCCCTTGAAAGGGGTCCACCAGCTTGATGGATGTTCCTATGTGTCTAGGGCAGGTCTTTTCAGGTCTTTACTGTGTGGACCTACAAAGGCTTTGTTTCTCCTTCAGCCAGGGACCAAGACAAAAATTTGATCATGACTATCGAAATTTCCTGTAAGACAGCTTTTGATTTACCAATTGAGAAAATTTAGAGGGCTCCCCTGTAAAATCTAAGTTGGTATTTTTCCTTCTGTGAAAAAACAAGAGAATAAAATGATAGGCTGATCTCTCCCAACGTGGGAGGGGAGTTGCTTTGAATTTGGAAGGAGACCCAGCATTATCTACTCTACCCTGGACAAAACAGCATACATAAAACAAAGTTTTTATGATATTCTGACAGACTGTGAACCGGTTCAATCTGGGGCTTCCCAGACTTGACAGAGAGGAAGCTTCTATCTTTTTCCAGATAATCATGCAGATTTTACATCCCCCCCCCCCCCAATACTGTTTTCGCTTACACTTGAGAATTAGTCCTGGCTTTTTGGCAAACCACTTGTCATTGTCAATTTGACACACAGTTTTTTGTCTAGAATCTTATTCTGGGGAGTCTCTCAGAAATAAAAACATTAGTGTGTAGATATGATGTCTGGGACCTCATGCTGTGGTGTCTTGGTAACAACATGAATGGCATTCAACAACAGAGTCTGAAGAGACTAGAGTGTGGTTATCCAGCCGCAGAATGTCATTGTGTAGTGTCGTTCAGCCATTAAGGAGAATGAATTAGAGCCAATGACTTGAAGGAATTTCTGTAATTAAAGCAAAATGTAAGTAAACATATAAAAATCCGTGTGTGTGTGTGTGTGTGTGCTCATGTGCTGTGTACACATGTGTGTTAGATGCATATGGAACCCAGAGGTTGGTGTTGGCCTTCTTCTCATTTGCTCTCCACCTTATATTTTTTGAGACAAGATTTCTAGTAGGATCTGGAGCTCATGAATTTGTCCAGGCTGGCTGGCCAGTGAACTGTAGGCAACCGCTGTCTCTGCCTCTCCAGGGCCACCATACTCAGTTCTTACAAGGGTGCTAGGTATCTGAACGCAGGAAAAGTGATTCTGATAATCTGAGATGATGGGAGAGAGGATGAAGAAGGGGGAGGAGAAAGAGGGCAATGGTGATAGAAGGGCGAAAGGAAAGAAAATGAAAGAAAGCGTAATGTTTGTATAATTATATGGAATTAATCATGTATGTTTGATGTATGCAGTATGAATTTTAAAGGATACATGTGTGTTTATATAATGTGTGTGTGTGCATTTGCATGCATGTAGGCCTCTGCATCACATGAATAGAGCTGTCAAAGAGAGGTGAGAACAGAGCACCAGATCTTTGGAAGGTGAAATTACAAATGGTTGTGAGCTAATATCAGTGATGGGAACCAAACTTGTGTCTTCTGTAAGAAAAACAGGTGTTCTTAAGCACGGAGTCATCTCTCCAGCTGCTGAAATACATATTTCAAACAAACAAATGGCCTCCCATCCTCAACTTTGAAAGTGCATAGACTCAGGCTCTTGCTATGTGGCTTTGCAGTCTCCCTGACCCCTGAACAGAAGCATTTTGGCTTGAGAAACACGAAGAAGATCCCCACAGTGCCAAGATATGCCAGGGCAAGCTGCCACCTGCCTCTAGCTGTGGGGGCATGTGTCCTCAGGGAAGTTCCGTAGGTCTGCATGGCAGGGATGGAACTGGAGGAACTTCTGAGGGATACAACCTGCAGCTGAGAGTAAGACTTACTCCACTTGGGTACCTTGTCAATGGAGACCAAGTCTTCTTGGGGTAGGAGGGATGGATTAGCGGTCAGGAGCACTGGCTGTTCTTGCAGAGGACCCGGCTTCAGTGCCCATCACCCACATGATGGCTCACAACCACCTGCAGCTTCAGTTCTAGAGGATCTGATGCCCTCTTCTTACTTTTGTGGGTACTGCATGCACACCATGTGTGCAGGCAAAAAAAAATATGCACAAAAATAAAAATAAGGATTTTTCTCCTCCAGCAGCATATGTAACTCCTTCCAATGCTATGCAACCTAGCCAGCAGGATGACTTCAGGATAGGAAGGTGTGCTGAGCAGATTTTGCTGACAGCCTTACCAATGGTTTCCTGCATTTGGGAACTACTATGGGCATCTAGCAGATTAGCTATAGTGTATGGATAGATTGCAGCAGTCAAGACCCAAGTCCTTCGTCCAATTATTAACCACAGAATTTCCCTCCATGCTCAAAACAAATACTCTTTTTAATAAATGTTCTTTTTAATTTCTTCCAAAAACAGTCTAGTAATATAACTTAGTTTTGCATAATGTAGCTAAATGCGTGTTATGTGTGTGACTTGAACCATCATGACTAGGGAGTCTATTTAATTCATCATTTTACTAGATTTGCCTTGACAGAGCCTCTCTTGGCAAATGAGTCAATGAATAAGACTTAAGTGATTACCCTAAAATGTTATATAATATAAACATGCTCTTAAAAAAAGATGTATTTTTCTTTATGTGTATGCATGCACACATCTTTGGAATATCCGCCATGTGTGCAGGGGTGTGCAGAAGACAGCAGAGGGCATCAGATCCCCTGGCATTGACGTTACTGATGGTTTTGAGCCACTGGAAGAGGGTGCTGGGGACAGACCTTAGGTCCTCTGGAAAACAGCAAGCTCTCTTAACCACTGAGCCATCTCTCCAGCCCCAACATGCGCTAGTTTATAACATGAAGTTGCTATCCAGTGAGTGGTGATTTTAAGCTTGTTTAATAAAGACTTTGAGAGACTAATGCGTGGAAATAGCTTCATGCTGCAGTCTGTTTCGTATGCACCAAGTCCAGCGCTCTTTTGGTCCTGCCAAGCTGCTTCCACACTACAGGTAAACACAGCTTACAGCATCCGTAGACATTACCATGGAGAGCATCACCCCAGATTCGTCTTTCCATGGGACTTGTCCTCTTGGGTTTCCCACTAATGTTTCAATGCCGAGCAAGTGTTTCATGTACGTTTCTACCTACAAAAGTTACTTCTGTGTTGTGGGGTGCATGACCACAGCCATATCCAGAGAAATGTTTTCACAAACGTGCACCTCAAAAGATGGGATGATCGGAAGATTTTTCACCTAACTATGTCAGGCTTACGGCCTCGATTCTGTTCGCTCTCAGAAGTAAATCCCAGTGAACTTTTCATTCTTGGTTAAGTTTACGTCGCCAGTCTTCCCTTATGCTGGTATTTATTGCGGTTCGGTTTAAATGGCATCTTGTGTCATGCGCTTCTGTTACAGACATGCTTACTTGCATATTAATCATTTTATATGGACATGAAGAATATTATTGTCTCCTATTTTTTTTATTGCACATTCAGCCGTTTGCATCTGATCCGCCTCCCACAGTCCTGCATGCCCACTTTTCGTGTGGACGTAAGAACTTTTCCACTCTCTTTCCTGTCAGTAAAAAGAGAAATGAGAGCGATGGCAACTGATACAGGCCCTGATCTGCGTAGACAGAACAGCAGAGACAACGGCCAGGTTCAGCTGCTGGACCCTGCCAGCCGGGCCCCAGCTTCAGCTAGGTGTTGAACAGTATTTGAGTCTTCTGGGTTTTTTTTTTTAACATTAAAAACTCAATATTTGGATATTTATATGAAATCCTCACTTGATTTTAAATTAATTTTATTCATATTTCAGCTAGCATCGAAGACAGTTGGCTTTGCTATAATATTTCCGTACATGTGTATCATACAGTGCCCTTTGCCCAGTCCTGTTCCCACACATGCCCCGTCACCCTTTCTCGGTCCTCAGATCATCCCCCGTCTATGAACATGTTGTATGTACATCGCTCCGTATTTCACAGACGGTAAAGAATATATGTGACATCCGCCTAGCATCTCCCCATCGTCTCCCTCTCTTTTCCCTGCTTCCCTTCAGACCGCTTCTTCCCCTCACATACCCCTCTGCTTTCAAATCGTAAGTTTAAGCTGTATTCTTCAAACAAGAGGAAAATGGGACTCTTTGTCTGGTTTATATTACCGCAATCTCCCTTCCCTATCTGTCCCCGTAAGTGACACGGTTGCATCCTTCACAGCGGAATAAAACCTCGTTGGGCATGTGTGCCACCCTTTCTCATCTGCTCTTCCACTGAGGGGCATCTAGATTTTCCCATCTCTTGGCTCTTGTGAATAGTGCTGCAGAAACCCTAGATGAGCGAGCATCCCTGTGCTTGTTGACTTGAAATCCGCGAGGTGTGTTCCCAGGAGCGGTAGAATGGAGAACTTGACAGGGGCCTCCATACTTGCATTCATGGTGGGTACACAAAGTTACATTACTTCCAGCAAGATACAAAGGTCTCTTTCCCCCAGATCCCTGCAAGCATATGTGTCATTTTAAAAAATACATGTATTCATTTATATGTGGGGGGGCACATACGTGCCATGGCATATGTGTGAAGACAGTTTGTGGGAGTCTGTTCTCTCCTTCCACTGTGTGGGTCTTGGGGGGTCAAACTCAGGTCATCAGAATGGACAACAAGCACCTTGACCAGCTGTGCCATCTTCCCAGCACTCCTACCCCCTTGTTTTTGCTAGGTTTTGTTGCTGTTGTTGTTGGGATAACCATTCTGACTGTGGTGAGATGGAAATTCAATGCGATTTTAATTTATCATTCTCAGGTGGCTAAGGATATTAAACAGTAATGTGTATGTATGTATGTATGGGCCATTTGTATTTCTTATTTTGAAAACCTTCCTGTTTAGCTCCTTCGCCCGATTATTGGCTAGTTTCCAGAGAGGGCGAGGCCTCAGGAGAACACACTTGTTGCAGGGCTTGCAGGTCTCATCTTAGAACCCTGGTTAGATGGGGTTTACGGTTGTAATTTCTGAAAGTGTTAGAGCTTGAGGGAACTTTGGGATTTCTTAAAAAGTAGGCACTGGAGTCAGGTGGCAGTGGCGCATGCCTTTAATCCCAGCACTCGGAAGGCAGAGGCAGGTGGATCTCTGTGAGTTTGAGACCAGCCTGGTCTACAAGAGCTAGTTCCAGGACAGGCACCAAAGCTACAGAGAAACCCTCTCTCTCTCTCTCTCTCTCTCTCTCTCTCTCTCTAAGAAAAAAAAAATACGAGGTACTGAGAAGCAGGTTCTAGACCAGTTCCCCACTCCTGACCACCCAGGTCAGGACATGACAAGTTTTGGCCTTTCTTGGGAAAAAGTTCTGTGCAGTTGACACCAAGCCCTGCTCTACCAGGACATCGGAAGCGGAAGGAGGCTAAGCAATAACAGTGATGTATTTTCACTTGATGTACTTGAGCCATTCTATCTGCTCTCAGTAGGCCTGATTGCACAGTAGGACTCACTGTACACTAAGACCGACTGCACAGTAGGTCTGACCGCACAGGAGGTCTGACCACACAGAAGATCTGACCACACAGTAGGTGTGACCTGCACAGTAGGTCTGAGCACCGTAGGTCTGACCGCACAGTAGGTCTGAACTGCACAGTAGGTCTGACCGCACAGTAGGTCTGACTGCACAGTAGGTCTGACCGCACAGCAGGTCTGACCGCACAGGAGGTCTGAGCACAGTAGGTCTGACCGCACAGTAGGTCTGAGCACCGTAGGTCTGACCACACAGTAGGTCTGAACTGCACAGTAGGTCTGACCACACAGTAGGTCTGAACTGCACAGTAGGTCTGACCGCACAGTAGGTCTGACCGCACAGGAGGTCTGAGCACAGTAGGTCTGACCGCACAGGAGGTCTGAGCACAGTAGGTCTGACCGCACAGGAGGTCTGAGCACAGTAGGTCTGACCGCACAGTAGGTCTGACCGCACAGTAGGTCTGACCGCACAGTAGGTCTGAACTGCACAGTAGGTCTGACTGCACATTGGGCCTAGGCACTGGTATCATCCAGATTTTCTCCCATTGCCTGTGCTGCAGCGTTTATTGCCAAACACTTTCTGCTTTCTTCAGACAGGTAGATCATTTTGTTTCCACGTCAGCTGCTCACCCTTCTTAGGGGAAATGTCTGTGAAACATTGTGAGGAGATGCTGGGGAGCCCCACAGGCTTCAGTGGATGGTTTGAAGCCTGTAGTCACAGTGCCATTCCTGGTTAAACTCAGTGAATCACAAAACAATACAAAAAGAATTGAGTCCAAGAGGAAGGGGGCAGTTGACAGGTTGGAAGGGATGTTGTGGGGGTGCATAAAACTGCTCATATTCCATTCTACACATATTTAAAATTGCCAAAGAACAAATTAATAAAAAGTCTAAGAAACCTGTAATACATTTTTTAGATGTAGCTCTATGCTGAAAGCATTATTATAAGGGCTACAGTGTTTGAACTGAGAATTGATTTTTTTTTTTCTTTAGCTGACTTGGGAGGGATTTGACAGAGTGTTTCTTGGAGCTCACCCTCCCACCCTGACCGGGCAGTAAGGCCGTGGGCTGGCCTGTTAAGATAAAGATGCTAAGATTATCAGGAAGCCTTTCAGAGCAGAGTCAGTAAACGCCACGTGACCTGAATGCTTGGTCAGATGTTTGAGTTTGCTGGGTCCTTTTCAGAGAAATTTTCTTAACAAAATTTCACATTTTTTTTCTAATTTATTCTTCCAGTGGCAACAGAATTTAGTTATTGCCTGGTGCCATCTTGTTTTGGTGTGCTGTTTTAAAATGTGTTTGGGGCATCTGGCATAGTGGGGACGCGTGACTAGAAACCCGATTCTGTTCAGGCAGCCTTGAGATTGATGGCACTGAGATTGACAGCCTGCATAGCTGTGTGACTCCCCATCCCCCACTTCCAGACTCTTAGGACTGAGTCATCAGATGTACCCAGGGCAAAATCCTCTCCCCCTCCCCGGAAGTAAAGCGGGTAGAATGATAATCCAGACAGATGCCATTTTGGATTCCTTTTCCTGCAAGTCTGATCGTGTGAAGCACAAAGCTACAAAGTGATTGTGTCCCCGCTGCTGGAAAAGCTGGTGACGGGCTTTGCTTCAAGGCCTGGAGCAGAGAGGATCCTGACTCCGCCCTGGCACTCACGCATGGGTGTTCTGAGTTTGCCGCGATGCCTCTCGGTGTTTTAATTCTGTCTCGAAAGCGGCTATTTCTAGGGAAGCTTGTCTGCTGTCACCAGGACACAGTGAGGGCGACTGGAAAAGAAGAGACGAGCCTTTCAAATGCTCTCTGAATGGGAAAAGAGCCGTTTTCGTCATCCCCCATTTCAGAAGGTTATTGTCATCTGAGACAGACATTTGAAGGATTGAAATGGAATGTTGCCACCCTGCACCTCACATGGCGAACAGAAGTAATAGGCAATTATTTTTATAGGTGTCTCTCTAAAGAAACCCACGCAGGACTGAGTAAACCTTCCTGAGGGGAAATAGAGAGCTGGGCCGTCATTCAATGAATTTCAAACAGTGGAAAGGGCCGCTTGTGATATTTGCTGTGACGTATGTAGATTGACTTCTCTGCCCGGAATGATAATCTAGTTTCATGTTTTGTTTTGTTTTTAAATCAAACAGTACGGAAACAGGTAAAAGAATTGTTTTCAGTTCTTTCCTTCAGTGGCTGTTAAATACCTACTGTGTGCAGGCCTGGTGGTGGGATTCATCAGTGTCCATCATGCATGACCCTGAGCCTCTCTCATCGTGTTTGATCCCTCACTCCCTGGAAAGTTCTTTGAGGAATTACTTCAATTGGTGTGTGCATCTGCACAGCCTCAGGTTACCGAAGCCGACCTACAGTGTATCGGACCTGACCAGCACGTGACATTAGCCAAGGAATGGAGGCACTCCTGCTAGTCTCAGTGACGATGCATATTCAGCTGTATAACTTCTGCACCGTTTAAGCAAAACAGCTTCCTTGTAGAAGACATTTGAAATGTTTTTGCAATTATTCAACATTTTGGGATTTTTTTTTAAGGCGGCTTTTTAAAGTGGGTAGCCTCTATTTTATTGTTTTATGGTGTTTATGATGTGTGTGTACATGTGTTCATGTGATTGTGCATGTGTGCAGGTGTGAGTTTGCCAGAGCACAGATGTGGGATAAGAGGTCACACTAGGTGTCAATCATCACCTCCCATCGTGTGAAGAGGCCTCTGGTGTTTTTATGCGTGCCAGGCTCTCTGACCCATAAACCTTCAGGGATTCAACCTGTCTCCATCTGTAGAGATTCTGGCTAATTTTGCTTGTAAATTTGACTGGATTAAGGAATGACCGGGAGTTAGTGCAACGCACATCTGACCTACTGAGAAAATTAATCCCTTGAGGGGTTCATTGGAAGACACTGAAATAAGAGGTGGACTTTTGGGGGGGAGTGCTTCTGTGTTGCCCTGGCTCCTTCCTGTATCCCCCCTTTATTCTCTACTTCCTGCCTCCTAAGAAGAAAAGACCCTGCTGCCACCTACTCCCACCTCTGTGACACTCTCTGCACAACCCCACTGGGTCAGACAGCCATGAACCAACCTTCTAAAGTCACGCGCAAAGCAAATCCTACCCTTACGCCATTTCTGTTGGATATGTTGATCCCAGTGGCACGAGCGTAACTGGTGTACTCTCAGTGTTCACATTTCAGCAGCTGGCAGTCCTTGGTGGCATCCCTCTAGTTTCTAGAAGCAGGCTGGCACTCTCTTGCAGTGTGAGTACATCTCTGGTGGCACTCCAGAGGTGGAGTTACAAAACGCCAAACGGAGACCTCCTGAAGTTGGTGTGAATGCATCCTGCTGCAGCCCAGGATTTTGTTATTCATATATAACCGTGCTTCCCTGCCTCTGAGCTGGTTTCTGTGGGAGGGTTCTGTGCCATAAACCGTAATCCTCCGAGGCCTCCTCTTTCTCTCAAGTTTGTAGAGTCGGGCTGTGCTCAACGACCCCAGTTTTCTGAAGCGGCAGGAAGGGTCGGCAGCTTTAAGTTGGTCCTGGCGTCTTCTTGCTGTGCAGATGGGTTGGGATGGGCAGCTTCTGAGTCCCTGGAAGCTGGTCTGGAAGGCATTTCTGTTTAAGGCTGGTTCTGTGCTGTTGTCAACATTACAGTAATGTTGTGTCTGCCTTCTGCGGGTTTTAAAAGTGTTAGCGGAGTGCTCCTCGGTGGTCAAAAACAAGGACATCTTGAAATTTGCAGGCAAGTGGACGGAACTAGTGAAAAACATCCGGAGTGAGGTAACCCAAGCATAGAAAGACAAGCATGGTATGTACCCACTCATAAGTGGATATTCGATGTAAAGCAAAGGATAACCAGCCTATAGTCCATAACCCTGGAGAAACTAGGTAACAAGGAGAACCCTGAGAAAGATATGCATGGGTCCCCCTGGAAAGGGAAAATAGATAAGATCTCCTGATAAAGTTAGTGTGGAGGGGGACGAGAAGGAAAGGTGGAAGTGGAGAAGGGAAGTGAGGAGAAGAACATGAGGGAATGGGATGGCCAAGATGGGGAAAGGCTATACAGAGAGGGAGAGCAAGGAAAGAGATATCTTGATTGAGGGAGCCATTATGGTGCTAGCAAGAAATCTGATACTAGGGAAACTTCTAGGAATCCACAAAGATGACCCCAGCTAAGACCTTAAGCAATAGTGGAGAGGGTGTCTGAACTGGCCTTCCCCGTAATCAGATTGATAACTAGCTTAATTGTCATCACGGAACCTTCATCCAGCAACTAACGGAAGCAGAGGCAGAGATCCACAGCAGATCACTGGTCCGAGCTCCCAGAGTCCAGTCAAAGAGAGGGAGGAGTGATAATATGAGCAAAGGGGTCAAGATGGACACCCACAGAAAACAGTTGACCTGAGCTAGTGGTGAAAGACCCCGGTAGGGACCTTCCCTCAGGTGGAGACCCCGGACCCACAGACTAGGCCGAGACCACGGGTCAGATGCAAACTGCATGAGGTTTATTAGGTAGACACAGGTACCTGCGGGCGGCAAAGTCTTTTGGAGGACTTGTGCGCCTGCAGACTGAGAGGAGGTCTTTTTATAGGAAAGAGGGCAACAAAAGCATGTTTTACAGAAGCAGAAGCTTGGTTATTGGAATGAGGCGGGGGGCATGAATGGTTTTTCCTCTCCCAGCATGGATGTCTGGCAGCAGACATCCTGCTCTTATCTTATAGATATCCTACTTTGAAGTCATCCTGCTTTGTAGATGTCCTATCTTATAGATATCCTGTTTTCCTCTCACGAGAGCAGACTAGCTACTGATCCTGAGAATCTTTCAAACAAACAGGACGTTCTCCCGGTGAGAATCTTTCAAGCAAACAGGACATTCTCCCGGGAGCCTGCTAGCTGCGGGTTCTGAGGAGGGGGTCTGTAGGGTCTTTCAGTGGGAGCTCACTGACTCTGGACTGACAGTGGGGAACCTGCATAGGACCAAGCTAGGCCCTCCGAATGACAACTCTGTGGCTGCGGAAGGCTGTGGGGCCACTGGTCGTGGGACCAGGATTTATCCCTAGTGCTTGAACTGATTTTTTTTGGAGGGATACCTTGCTCAGCCTGGATAGAGTGGGGAGGGCCTTGATCCTGCTTCAGCGTGATATGCTAGACTTTGTTGACTCCTCATGGGAAGCCTTACCCTCTCTGATCTGTTTATTCTTTTTCATTTGAAAACTTTGTTCCATGTTCCATTTGTTGACTGTATTATTTGATTTTTTTGTTATTTGATTTTTGGTGCTCTTTATATATTCTGTATATTATTCCCTTGTGCTTGAATGTTCTGCAGATTTCTCCTGTTTTGTAGTCTGTGTTTTCAGATGGACCATGGTCTGGCTCTCTTTGAGAGCTCAACTTTTACTGTCCCTTTGTATTTCTTTTACACATTACCTGTGCGTTCCACCTGTTTCTGTGTTGAAGCAGTCATTGTTTTCTTATTCATTTCCAGGAGAATTTGTTTAGAGTTAGTAAGTCTTTGTGTAGATTGTATTTTCTTAGTATGTTTCTTAGTATGCATGCTTTTAATCTCCTTTTACCTATTTGGTTCTCAAAGATTTGTTTATTCTTATTTTATGTATAAATGTGTTTTTCCTGTGTGCACATATGCCCACAAAGGTCAGAAGGGGGCGCCAGATCCCCTAGAGCTGGAGTTACAGATGATCCTGCAGGACCATGTGGGAGCTGGGACCCAAGCCCAGATTCTCTGCAAGAGCAACCAGTGCTTTTAACTACTGAGCCCTTTCTCCAGCCTTCTGTGTGGTTATTTAAATATTGCTGATGATGATTTTCTTCACTCTTGCGATAGTTGTTTGCTTTTATTCTGGACCTGGCTTTTCTATGCCTGTCTTTTCCTGTAACCTTTTTAAAGAAAAAAAAGATATGTGGTCTCCCTGGCATTGATTCGGGTGGAAAGCTGAACAACAGGGTCAGAGTCGGTAGTCACGTGGGTAGCCAATCCCATGGACTCTGCGGAGATAGTTCCTTTCTTCAGCTTCTTCCTGTGCCGCCTGCTGGGACCTCCTCTGACCTCTGCACTGAAGGAATTTGTCTGTGTCCCACTCTGTAATATCATGGTGTTTGTTCTCCAGTGCTCTGACCTCCCGGCGCCTCTTCTTCTCTTCTTCATACCCCCTACTAGCCCAGGATTTATTCTGCAAGACAGTCTTTGAAAAGAAGTTTTTCAAGGTCACTTCCCCACAAAACAGGAGTTAGCACTTCTGAAAACGGGTCTCATACATTGTCAGTTAAATATTTAGTTTTTCAACATAAAGAGGTAATTTGTGTTCATTTATAAGCTGGTTAGATGGTTATTTATATCTTAGCAGTATTTAATTGAATGACTGTTATCTACAATATGTTCATGGGATGGGTTTGGGTTTTTAGGTATATTATTTACAAGGAATCATTTTCTGTCATTTCTAACACTAAAAATTTCTACTTATTTTCTTTTTTATTTTTATTTTTTGGATTTTCGAGACAGGGTTTCTCCGTTATTTTCTTATTTTACTTAAGATCTAAAGTAATCGTAGCATTTGTGAATACTTTTAACTTATTTAGGGATTTATTGGGAATGCACACAGACACAGACACACACACACAAAGCACAAAAAGTAGGTTGGCAAGGATGTGGAGAGAGGAACTCCAGTGCAGTGTTTGTGATCATGTAAATTAACTTGTTTATTATGTAAAATAGTATGCAAATACATCAACCCTTAGAAATAGAAGGATCCTGTTTCCATGGCTAATCTTGACTGTCAATGTGACTACATCTGGAATCAACTAAAACAGCCCTGGGTACCCCTGTGGGGGATTCCTGGACCAGACTATTTGAATCTGGAAGATTGGTGTTGGCCCACACAGAAGGACTTGGGAGAAAGACCTGGTGCCTTTTGCCTACCGCCCTCACTCTTCTGGGCAAGTTCTCCTTCCCTGTGCTGAGGTGTTCCTTTGCTGGTATTAGAACCAGCTTCTTCGGGCAGACTGAAGCCTAGCAGCTCTCTGGCAACCAAGAGGCTACAGTCCCAGGCTGAGGCTTCTGAGACATCCACCTAGCTGAGAAACTACTGGATTCTTGGCGTCTCAAGTGTGAGACAGCTATGGTTGGATCGCTCAGAATGCAAGCTGGGAGGAGTCTAAAAAGCTCCATATGTATTTACAGAAACACTATCTATCCATTCCGTTCCTATAGAGAGCATTGGTTACAGTCCAGCAATCTGGGCACATGGCTAAAGGAATTAGCCACCATGTGACAGAGGTCTCTGCAGTGTTCACCACAGTCTTATTTACAACAGAAAAGATATGGAGATAACTGTTCATTGGCAGGTATGTAGACAAGGAAAACGTTGAACACAACATGAAATATTATGTAGCCTTGAAGGAAATCCTGCTATTTCCAACACTTTAAATGAAACTAGAAGACATTATGCTAAATAAAGCAAGCCAGGCACACAGAGGAAATATTGTGGATCCTGCTTACATGGAAATCATCTCAGCATTGAACTTGAAGAGTCAGGCAGTAACAAGGTGGCTGCTCAGGAATGGAAGAAGGGAAATAAGGAGGTGTTGGTCAACAGATCCAAGGATTCAGCTAGACAGAATGAAGAAAGTTCTGGAGAGCTGGTGCAATGTGGCTGTAGTGTGTATTGAAAATTTGCTAAGGCAATCAGTTTTTTAAAGACTTATTTTATAATTTTAAGTGTATATGCATGCATGCGTGTATGTGTGTGTGCATGCAAAAATGCACACGAGTGCAGCTTATGAGCACATTGTGAGCAGAGGCCAGAAGAGGGCGCTGGATCTCTAGACCTGGAGTTACTGAGGGTTGTAAGCTACCCAGTTCTACTAAGAATTGAACCCAGGTCCTCTAGAAGAGCAATACACGCATCTTGATCTGAGCCATCTCTCTAGTCCCCTAAGAGGATTTTAAGTGCCATCAGCGCGCACACACACACACACACACACACACACACACACACGAGACAGTAAGGTAATGGGTAGGGTATTACGGCAGCTTACTAGGTTCATGTGTATCAAGCCCGAGCTGTCTGCCTTCACTCTACTCAGTCTTGTCAATTATAACTCGGCACATGCAGAGCATACAAATGTAGAAAGCCAAATGAAGTTAGTTTCATACAGATTTTTCACAAAAAAAAAATCTTATTTCAGGGCCATGATGTATTGGGCGCTATGAGAGATTTTGCCTTGACTACCGACAATCCACAGCCTGGAAGAGGGACGGAACAGACTGTGGGGTCAGAAGCGCGCATGTGTGCACGGCAGGGGCATTTATGATAACTATTATACAGGAACGAGAAGCCCACACTGGGTAGTATTTATCAACCTGATGCAAACCGCTCAACTGGGAAGATGGGACGCTGGTTAAGGTATTGTCTCGATCAGATTGGCCTGTGGTAAAGTCTGTGGCGTATTTTCCTGGTTCATGATTGATGTGGGAGGATCTAGCCCACGGTGGGAGGTGCCACCCCTGGGCACGTGGCCCTGGGTGTATAAGAAAGCAGGCTGAGCAAGCCATGAGGAGCAAGCAGCATTCCTCCGGGTTCCAGACTTGGCCTCCCTCCAAGGCGGACTGGATGGTTAACTAAAGCCTTTTCTCCCTGTGACACTCTTGGTCATGGTGACAGAGACGCAAACCAGGGCCATAGTGTAGGATGCTTTTTCTGCTTCTGCCCTTTGACATTGCCTTCTTTCTGTCCACAAGTCTCCTGTTTCATGCCTCCTTTGCCCAAAAGAATAGAAAAGTACAGTTTTCTGTTGACATGTGTGTCCGAAGCCACAGGTCAGTTTGGTCATTGGTTCTGGAAGGTAAAACCAAGTGTATCATCCTACCCGTTCTCAAGTTTGGGGTAGTTTCTCCTAGACTTCCTTGAAAATTTGGGTTGAAATAGCCCTTATGGGTCATTATTTGATGTTTTTATTTTCCTATATTACTATACACCCTATTACTATAGGGTATGTAGCTGCTGGAGTCAGTAAACAGATCCATGGGCGCCAACAGGGTCAGTTAAGTGACCATTGCTCCAGAGGGCCGTGTCTGAGCATCCCAGGCTCTGTCTAAAGTGTATTCACTGCCGCTGTTCGTCAACACTGTTCACAGCACGGTTGCTGACAAGCTGTGGCGGCGTTTGGAAACTCAGCCCCTTGTGTGGAAACAGGTCTGGCTCCTTTAGCCATCCTATAGCTGGAAGAGAATCCCAGGACACCGGCTGCGGATACCAGATGTGATACTATGGGAAACTTCTGCAAGTTTAATGAGGCTGTGAGAGCAAAGCCAAGAATGCGGCTCTGGCCTTTGTTTATAAAGTCGAGTGTGCTCCCTACCCTTTATTATTTATTTATTTATATTTATTTATTTATTTATGCTGACTTTCATGCCTTCGCACTATGGGAATCTGAAAACGGCTTTTTGCTGATATAAAGTCAAAATCTTTTTTTTTTTTTCCTTGAATTGGAAACTCTAAAGACCATCAAAATTTCAGTACATTATCATCTGGGATGATTTAGTTTTGGTTCATCTGGTCTGATTCAAATCCCCAAGACAGGTGCTGGAGAGATGGCTCCATGGTTAAGAGCATTGGCCGCTCTTCCAGAGGACCCAGGTTGGGTTCCCAGCGCTTGCATGACAGCTCACAACCATCTGTAACTCCAGTTCCAGGGGATCCAATGCCCTCTTTTGGTCTCCATGGACACCAGGTGTGCATGTGGTACACAGAAAACTGCATAGACTACACAGAGAAACTTTGTCTTGAAAAACAAACAATTATGTGTTGTATGTGTGTGTGTAGGGAGTGCTATGTTTTCAGAGACCAGAAGAGGGCAGCAGGTCCCCTGAACTGGAGTTACAGTTGTGAGCCACCTGACCTTTGCTGTCTGTGCTCTGAAGTGCTAAGGCATCTGTCTGTCCCCAAGAACATAACTGTTATAAATAACAAAACTGTTCCTCCCTCCCTACTCAAGCCATTTTTCACTTCATGCATGCTATATATACATCATATAAACATATAAATATATGTTATAGACATATAGATATAAATGATTAGTTATCTAGAGAGATGTTGTACACACGTGTCTATGAGGTGCCCGTGCCTTTATGTGTAGATGAAGAACCCCTCAGACAAGGTATCTCTCTGAACCTAGAGCAGCAGGCTGGCAGCCAGCAAACCCAACCATCGTCACGTCGCATCTGTCCCCCACAGCACAGCCTCTCCTGGCCTTCTGCCTGAGGACTGGGATCTGAACTCAGGGCCTTACACTTGTACATCAAGGATGCTACTCGGGCATCTTCCAGCCTCATCCCAGTGTCCTTACTGAGCTCCTTCCTCCTTGGTTTTCATTGTTGTCATAGGAGAGAAGAGAGAGTTAAAGGATGTTTTTCGGCTAATATGCTTCAAACACAGGTTACCTTAAATATGAAAAGATGAAATGGAAAAATCCTTCAGGAGAACAGAGAGAGCACCAGTCCTAGCTTCAACGCATCTCGAGGCTGTTCCCAGCTCCGGGCCTGATCACTTTATTTGTGACCTCGAGGAAGCCACTGACCTGTTGTTTTCTCAAATGATGACAAGAGACACAGGTGTCCCCAGCCAAACTTGAGCATCGCTTCATCATGGCTCCGTTCACCGTTGCCGTACTGTGGCTCCATTCCTCCGGGCTCTTGCTTTAGTGGAACAAACTTCCACGTCTGCTCTGTGGGGGTTTGCGGTTTAAGCAGTGAAATCAAGCAGAGGTAATGCAAGGGGCCTTTGGAGAAGTGGATTGAGAAAAACAGGCGGCCCATGTCACCCAAGCGATGACCAAGGAGATGACAGTGTCGGAGCCATGTGTCACAGCTCCATGGTGCTGGCCCCGGACTTTCCGGATCACCTGTATCCGGGGAACGTTTCACCAACAGTCACAATCTCAAGGATGGTGGCTGAATGTAGCATTTGCAACCTGGAAGTGAACAGTGAATGCACTCGCTGGAAAAGTGAAGACCTGCTGTTTTTTAAATTTTTATTTTATGGATATGAGTGTTTGCCTGTTGTGTATGCAGTTTCTGTGATGGCCAGAAGAAGGCATTGGATCCCCTGGAGCTGGAGTTATAGATTGTTGTGAGCCACCATGTGGGTGTTGAGAACTGAACTCTGGTCCTCTGAAGGAGTAACCCGTGCTCTTAAGAGCAGTCTTGTCTCCATGCCACTCCTTATTGTTTTTATCTGCCTTTGAAAGTTCCGTGTCCCCTTCCGTGCATGACTTTCTCTCCTAGATCCTCTCAGAGCACTTTCTGAGAACTCCTCTGCTTGCAAGCTACTAAGAGTCACAACGAAAGTAAAATCCCCTTCCTTCTTCTTTCCTTTCTTTTCCTTTCCTTTCCTTTCCTTTCCTTTCCTTTCCTTTCCTTTCCTTTCCTTTCCTTTCCTTTCCTTTCCTTTCCTTTCCTTTCCTTTCCTTTCCTTTCCTGTCTCTTTCCCCCTTCTCCTTCCTCTTCTCCCTCCCTCTCTTTCCTCCTCCCTGGCTTTCCCTGAATCAGTAATTTTAATTTTCATCTTTCAGACATCCTATTTTAAATATGTCTTTTCAGTGTGGTGAATATCAACGAGTGTATCCATCTCTCCTATCTTAACAGAAACTGCTTCACAATTTTAAAGTATGTTGGAGCATTTCTTAATTGTTTGAGAGGTTTTCATTTAGTTTATTGTCTTAATTTTACCATCTAATACCCACTTATGGAAAGAAGTCACCCCCAGTGCTTACCAGGGTTGTCTAATTTCACCAGGATCCCCAGAAGGGGTGTCACCTGGGCTTTAGTGGTCCTCAGATGCTCAGTCTCTGGTCCATTTGAATGGCATAGGGTGCCCGCTGGCCATCACTGGTAGTTCTAAGTGTGGAGACAGAAGGAAGAGACTCATGGAGATTCATCATTTGAAGTTGAGAGACAGATGGTGGAAATTGCAATGACTATAAGGTGTGTGTGTGTGTGTGTTCACACGCACATGTGTGTGTGCACGCATGTGCGGAGGGCTTCATCCTGGATCCTTTTCGCCCAGGCTTTCTATTCTTTGTCTATCTACTGTTCACTCCTACGTCTCCACCTCTAACCCAGTTTCTCTCCTGACCTCTCTTTTTTATTCCTTCATGGTGTGGTTGGGCACCCTGTTGGTAGACTTGTTCAGGAGGATGCTCTTTAGAAGAGGCATTCAAGAGGACATCCAGTACTTCCCTTTGTGCCCCGTCAAACTCAGTGTGAGCTCATCATGATCTGAGCTCATTCATTGTCACCTGGCTCTGTTCCAGATCACTCTTAGTAGCCGTCTCATTGCCCCAGTTGTTTGAGATAAAACAAAACAAAACAAAAATCCTGGCTGCTATCAACAGGAACCTCTGCTCCCACCACATCTGATCAGTCACCAATTAGTGCTGATTTCATCTACTGAGTATGTCCCACCCACCTGCCAGGCTCCCATGTGACTTCTGTGGGGTCTCTCTTGTCCCTTCTGCCTGAAGATTCAGTTAGAGAGCCCATACTTTTTCTTCTCCAACTTTCTCCTGATTTTCTTCTGTAGATTTGATTGGCACAGCTGATCATTCATCTGCTCCAAGGTTTACCAGATGTCTCCAGTGAATGAAGGATAATCCCAGGTGCTTGAGACTCATCTGTGAATAAGATAAGCAAATCCCCTCCGAGCTGATGTTCTAACTGGAGAAGAGCTAATGAATGAATTAAAATAGAAATTCCAAACACTACATAGTATATTGGGCGACTAGAAAGAGCAAGCATAGTAGGCAAGTTGGGCAGTGATGCGGGTGAGGAGGTTGGGGGTGATTGGAGCTAACTGAATGACTGTATGCCATTACATTTCATATCTTCCTTCTTAAATGTTTAAGTTCCGGAGTACTTCCATTCTGTGGTCTCCCTTTGACACAGAGCATATTTGGATTGGCTAGGATCCATGGAGGAGTGAGCACATAGAAATGACTGAAAAACTAAGCCAACATAGCTAGGAATTGTGGTGAGTGCCTTTGCTACCAACACTGGGGAGGCAGAGGCAGGCGGATCTCTGTGAGTTCAAGAATAGCCAGGTTTGCTGGGCGGTGGTGGCGCACGCCTTTACGGGAGGCAGAGGCAGGTGGATCTCTGGGAGTTCGAGGCCAGCCTGGTCTACAAGAGCTAGTTCAGGGACAGGCACCAAAGCTACAGAGAAACCCTGTCTCGAAAAACCAAAAAAAAAAAGAATAGCCAGGTTTATGGAGTGAATTCCAGGTCAGTCAGGGCTACATAGTGAGAATTCTGTCTCAAACAACAACAACAATAAGAATAGTAATAATAATAAGTCAACATAAAGATGGAAGCTGGACCCAAACTCTAAAATGGAAGAGGAGAATGGGCTTCAGTAAAGCTTTGTGCCATCACCTTTTGGCATTTTGACTAAGATCAAGTGTAGACATGCTTCTTCACAGAGTTGGTTGCAGGCATTTGACAATCGAGTTGTCTTGACATAGCACGGTGTCCTCAGAAGCCAGACCTACTGGCATCAAGCTTTTGGACTTGGAAAGTGGGTACCAGAGGCTGCTCTGGGGAAGCCAGGCATGAGGAATCTGCTTGATCCACTCTGTGTTTCATTTACATAATAGTGGGACTTTGTTCCTGAAAAGCATCTATCAGCACACAGGGGGAAGATTTCCCCAGTCCTGTCTCAGCGTGGAAGAAAGTGCTTCTTATCTCCCAAGCCTCTGAGCCACTTAGCTTTCTGTTTGCATCAGTGATTCCTGCCCAGGACAAGAAAATAAAGGGCCACTTCACAGAAACAGGAAAACACTGCCAGCTCACATTACCTCCACCTCATCTCATCCTTCAGGTCCCCAGCGTTCTGTGTGCCTGATCCAGAAATGCCTGGCATCTGGCGTGGAGCCAGCAGCATGGCTCCCTGGCACGGATGGCCAGAGTCCTCGCTTTCCTCCTCATTTCCTCCAAGCCTTCTTGCTTTTGAAGTTACAACACCACACCATGGCTTCTTAAAGAACGGATTCCCAAATTGTTCTTTGGATGCAAGGCGCCCTGGGAATTGTATTCTGAGTGCTTCCTACAGACCAACAAAATGATCTTCCCCTGTGGAGTGTACAGGAGCAGTTCCCAGTGCAGCCTCTGTAATCACACCCCGCAAGCCTGACAGCAGGTGGAAGCAGGACCAGCCAAGGTGGGCTTTGAGTAGGTGGAGACAGAAGGATCCCAGTGGGAAAAGGGTAAGGAAGGGACTTGATGAGCCTTGACTCTTGTTGTTGGCATTTATCTGGAACTTTTCCATTTCAGACAGGATGAAGTAAGGACTGGCCCTGCAGCCCGGCGAGTTTCTGCTAGTGGGGCCCCACCTGTCATACACTTACCCCGGAATTAAAATTCTGACTAGCTCCGTGTAAAACTGTAGTCACTTTCTTACCAGCTATCAAGTTTGGGGAGACAAGATTGTGCCTCACTCATTGGAGACATCTGGCAAACCCGGGAATAGATAAACGGGTGAGCTGATGGAATCCATAGAAGAAAACCGAGAGAAAGTTGAAAAAGGAAGAATATGAGCACTTGAATTTCCTTTGGCTCCTTAGTACCACCATTCATGCTAGAGTTGCATTTGTCTGGAAAACAGTTACAAGAAAAAAAAAAAGTAATCCTAGAAAAACAACTGGATTCGTGCATCTCTAAGGACTGCACTAAAAATCCTAAAACTTTCTCTTTGCAAATTAAATGTACAATAAGCTTGTTCATACTGAGTTGAAGATGATAGGAAGGAGACAGAGCACTTCCCTATGGTTTGTGGGTCATGCTTCTGTCAGTGGGGCAGGTATGGTGGTGATGTTGAGGTGACAGCCATCTTTAGAAAGGGAATCTAGTAACTAAAACCAGATTCTGGGCTCTTCAGATGAAGGAAATGCCATCAAGTTTCTGGGGGCAGCTCTAGTAACTTTGTGTGTGTGTGTATGTGTGTGTGTGTGTCTGCGTGACTTTATGTGCATCGCTTGCAGACAGGTGCTCGTGGGAGCCAGCAGAGGGCGTTAATCCCCTGGAACTGGAGTCACAGGCCTTTGTGCGTCTCCTGATATGAGTACTGGGGACTGAACCTGGGTCCTCTGTTAGAGCAGTAAGCTCCCTTAGCCCCTGTGCCATCTCTCCAGCTCCTCTTCGAACTGTGGAACATTCTCACCTAGAATCAGACGGACTCGGATTTCAGTTCCCACCCTACATCACTGCCTTTGCAATCAATTCAGGCCCACGACACTCACTCAGCCACAGTTCTGCTTCTGTGAATGAAGCAGTGGGCTGTGGTGGTTGCTCGAACGTTCGGAGGCAAGCACTCAGCAAAAGCCCTTCTGTTTGGAGGGAGCTATAAGAGTTGGTGAATAGTGAAAGTTCCTGGGTCATCGGAGACCTTTTGAGGGTGCATGCCCTCAAAAGGATCAGTGGGTCTTTGTTCTGAAGCCCCTCTTTCTCTTTCTCGTTTTGCACCCAACCCTGAGATAAACCAGTTTTCTCCACATACTTTGCTGTCATGGGCTCAAAGCAGTCTGGTCATGGCCTGAAACCTCTCATGGATGAATTAAAAACTTCCTCTTTTTAAAGTTGATTTGCCCCCAGGTATTTGTCATAGTAATGCAAATCTGCTACAGTGGTATTTATTGAATGTCTATTCTGTGTCAAAGCCTCTGATACATGTTTATTTCTCCCGATTTTTAACCAGAACCCAATTTTAAAGATTTGGAAATTTCTGTTCAGAAAGATTATGACGTTTCTCTGAGACTGTCTTACCGAAATACGGTGAATTTACTAAAGGAGATGATTTCAGGGCATCAGGGCGGGTGCACAAGCCCGTACAGTTGGAGCACGTGGTTTCAGGGCATCAGGGAAGGTGCCAAGCCGGTACAATTGGAGCATGTGGTTTCAGGGCATCAGGATGGGTGCACAAGCCCGTACAGTTGGAGCATGTGGTTTCAGGGCGTCAGGGCGGGTGCACAAGCCCATCCTGTCTGGAGCACAGTGAGTTGAATGCTCAGAGTATCCTTTCTGTCGGACAGCTCTCTGTCCCTGGAGACCCAGGTCGCCCCACACCATACCAGACCAGCACTGGTGATGGTTGGTGTACGTGTAGTCTTTAGGAGGATCTGTTTTCCGTCATTCGGTCCTCACACACCTCAGGACCCAAGTCACCTACGTATTAGCTTACGTGTAGCAGAGGTTATTTCTCTGCCCGAGTCTGAAAGCCCTGACTGGGCTGATGTCTCAGCTCCAGCATCTGGGGGCAGAATTCACTTATGAACTCTTCGTTGTCAGAATTCACTGCCTGGGGTTGCTTACTGGGAGTCCAGGGAGAGCTCTCTGCAGTTAGAGACTAGCCACCCTTACCTCCTAACCTTCAAGCTAGCTGAATTACTTTTGGCTTCGAATTTTCGACATCCCCATCTGTCCTTAAAAGGATCCTGTGATTATGGAATATTCTCCTTTCTTATGTCACCTGGGCCAAAGAACATTAACTCAGGATTTAAATCCATCATAGTCACAGTTTGGGGCGTTGTGAGGTATATCCACCGGGGGCGCTAGTGTAGGCCCACATGTATATATACAGTTTGCCATTATTTCAAATAAACATTTCCTTCCTTGGAGCAGGCTAAGTTTTCATTCCTATCAGCCGCCTCACAGCACCAGAAGTCTCCGTAGGGAAGCAGGCCCCGGCAGATGTTGCATTTCATAAATATTTTAGAGAACAATTTATTCCATTTCTGCTTAAGCCCGCAGGCTGGTCATTCTTGTACACTCTGCTGTTGTGACTTACTGTCCAGCTGGGACACAGCAATTACCCCTCCCCGCCTACCTGGCCCAGAGCAACTGTCCCTTAGTCAAGGCAAGCTTTTGTGTCACCTCCGGCCCTGCATTCAGACTAAGGGCACTAATTAAAACGCTGTAGTGGCTAAACTCTCATCTGTAAGGGTTAAGTGCTTTGACTGCTAGATATTTTCCATTGATGAACATGTCTGCGTTGTTCAGATAGTTCTTTAGCAGTAACCAAAAGGAGGTGGAAGAAAAATCATTAGCTGGGGTTGGTAGTGGAGAGGAAGCCCTGATGTGGGTTCTGCCTCAGAGCTTACCCGTGGGGCAAGGCCTCAGCGGGTGTAGCTCTTTGATCTTGTTGGAGGATCCCAGGAGGAAAGCAGCTGAGGGGATAAAAGGGGACCTAGGATGTGAAGGCCTCTGGTCCCCTTCATGTCAGCCATAAATCTGAGCAGCCCGGGGGACCTGACTGCCTGTGACTGAAGGCTCCTGATGAGGGAGCTGGCTCCTTCCTTGGGGGATTTCCTTACAGAAAGTGATAAACCCGAGCCTTTGCTTATTTCTCATAAAATTTAAAGGTTTCATGTGGGTTATGAAGCTCATTAGACTTTATGATAATTGGCAAAAAAAGACGGTGTAAATACTGCTTGACTCCATGTGATAGACCAAACTCCTGTGATTGGGAACAGATGATGCTTTCAATCCAGACCCCAGCCCTAGCGTCACTGATTGGCTCGAGTGGAGGAGGTCTTTCAGCTTTTGGGACTGAGTCTCTCAAAAGAGCAATTGCATCCATAAGCCAAAGCCGTGAAGTCTGTGGCTTGCTGAAGGGGCTGCCATTCCTTTAGTACGTACCATAGATTGGATAACAGGTACATGATTCTTCTTCTTTTTGTGTGAAAGACAGAGAAAGAAAATGTAGTCGATGTGGCATGTTGAGCTGAAGAGTGGATGAAGGGGTCCTCATGACGCCCAAGTCTGTCTTCTGGATACTGATGGGAGTTTTAGGTTTAAGCACAGGAGGTGTTGGGGCAGAGGACAGAAGATGCATAATTAAATAGTTCAGGTCAGCCTACGCCCAGTTGATCACCATCTCCATTCCAGGTGACCCCACAAGGTTGTCAACTCTGTTGGCACTCTAGAGGAGCAATCTGGTTCCCATAACAGTCACCTCTGTTCCCTACATATCATCATCCATCACCGTCAGAGATAATCACTTTGTGTGTGTGTGTGTGTGTGCGCGTTTGGGGAGGGTGGGGGGGTGGAGAATGAAGCTCTCTTGTTCCTGGAATCCGAGGTAAGTTCATTTCTAAGTCCTGACATTGCTCTTTGGGGTTACCAAAGAGCTTGCAGATGAGGAGGAGTGAATGGTTGTCACTAACATGTCTGTTCTCAGTACTGTGGTACATCTCCCATGGGGCGAGGTGACCATACAGCTCAGTGATCACAGGCCCTCCAATTAGAGGGGAGACCTAGCTGGAGCAGAGAAAGGCAGAATTCACTTTTTTTAAAAAAAATGTGAATCTAGTAATCTTCATGTCTTAAAAACTATTTACTAGATGTGGTGGTTTGAAAGAAAATGGTCCCCAAAGGGAGTGGCACTATTAGGAAGCATGACCTTGTTGTATAATTTTATTGGAGGAAGGGTGTCACTGTGGGGGCGGGCTTTAGGGTCTCATATATGCTCAAGCTGCACACCCAGTGAGACAGACCACTCTATGTTGTCTGTGACTCAAGATGAAAGAACAGTCAGATCCTTCTCTGCCTGCATGTTGCCTTGCTTCTCACCATGATGATAATGGACTAAACCTCTGAAACTGTAAGTGAGCCACCACAATTAAATGTTTTCTTTATAAGCATTGCCATGGTCCTGGTGTCTCTTCATAGCAATAGAAACCCTAAGAAAGAAGTTGGTACCAGGGACCTGGGGTATTGCTGTGATAATCCAGACCATACCATAAATTTGTTTGGAGTAATTTGGACTTTGGAAGTTTGGGTTAGGAAAGCAGTGGAATGCTGTAAGTGCTGTTTAATAGGCCATACCAGTAGGAGCATGGAAGACAGTGGTGCTGAGTTTAATTTGAATTGTGAGTACCTGAATCAAGAGGTTTCAGAGAAGAAGAATGTTGGTATGTTACCTAGTGATCGTTCTTGTGTATTTCAAGATACCTGCCTCTTCTTTCCATACATACATGCATATACATACATACATACATATAAACATACACACATATCTTTTCGTAAAGAAAGTGGCTGCCTTTTGCCCTTGTCCAAAGAGTCTGCCAGAGGCTAAAGTGAAGAGTTTTGGATTAATTCAGTTGGCAAAGGAAATCTCAAAACAGCTTAGTATAGACTCCATCAAGTAGTTCTTAATGGTAACTCTAATGAAGATTTATAATGAAAAGGAGCAAGCTGAGCAGGGTAAATTACAAAATATAAAATTTAAGGAGAAAACCAGCACTAGGAAGTGGAATAGAGCTAAATCCTGTATTCAGGAAGATCAATGGATTAAGAAATGGAATAAAGGGAGTGGTTACCTCAGGGCAAGATCCCACCCAGCTAAATTTTCAAAGGCAGACTTTGAGGTCTCATATATGCTCAAGCCACACCCAGTGTCTCAGACCACTTCCTGTTGCATGTGAGTCAAGAGGTAAGACCTCTCAGCTCCTTCTCCAGCACCATGTCTGCCTGTATGCTGCCTTGTTTTGAGCCATGATGATAATGGACTAAACCTCTGAACTATATAAGCAAGTCCTTACGATGAAATATTTTCCTTTATAAGAGTTGTTGTAGTCATGGTGTCTCTTCACAGCAATAGAAACCACAACTAAGGCACTAGATTGAGTAGGTTAAGATAGCCATTTAAGGGCTGGAGAGATGGCTCAGAGGTTAAGAGCACTGGCTGCTCTTCCAGAGGTCCTGAGTTCAATTCCCAGCAACCACATGGTGGCTCACAACCATCTGTACTGAAATCTGGCGCCCTCCTCTGGCATGCGGGCATACGTTGAGGCTGAATGTTGTATACATAATAAATAAATAAATCTTAAAAAAAAATACTTGCCCAATCTCAAACTCTACAGTTCTCAATCAACATCTTACAGTTCAGATGGCTACCTGGATCTAGCTGCTTGGTGGTTTTTTTTTTTTTTTTTTTTTTTTGTGAGTTCATTTAATAATGTGAATTTTATTTTTTAAAAAATGTTTATTAAAAACAGATGTAGCCAGATGGTGGTGATGCATACCTTTAATCCCAGCACATGGGAGGAAGAGGCAGGCAGATCTCTATGAGTTCGAGGCCAGCCTGGTCTATAGAGCAAGTTGTAGGACAGTCAGGGCTGTTAAACAGAGAAACCCTATATCAAAAAATCAAAATACATACATACATACATACATACACACATATACATACATATATACATACATACCTATACACACATACATACACACACACACACACACATATATATATATTATATACATAAAACTAGATGTTGTCTCCCCCTTCAGTCCCAGCACTTGGGAGATAGAGGCAGGAGAATCAGGAGTTCAGGGACTTCTTTAGCTATAGATGGTTTTAAGCCATCCTGGAACATGGGAAACATTGTATTTAAAACAAAACTGAGTCTCTGCATAGCATGAGGACTCTGTGGTGAAGGGGTGAGTCTCCTCTAGTCTGCAAAGTAAATTTCTTCTGTAGCCCCACCATCCTCCCACTCCTCCTCAACCCCGATACAGTTCTTCGTTGGGTGATGTTTTACTTTTAGCTCTTTTGCTCTTTGCACTTTTGGGGACCCACCATGCAGATCCCAAGTAAACACACAGGGAGGCTTTTACTTTTCCCACTTCTGTGTATCTTACTTTCACTCTTACCCCATGGCTGGCTGGGTGGCTGCCCCTGATGTCCTCCTCCCCTTCTTTCCTCATTACTCATTCTTTATCTTATTTCTCCTTCTGTTTATTCTTTCTGCCTGCCAGCCCCACCTGTCCTCGCTCCTGCCTTGCTATTGGCCGTTCAGCTCTTAATTGGGCCCATCGGGTGTTTTAGACAGGCAAAGAATCACAGTTTCACAGAGATAAACAGATGCAGCATAAACAAAGCAGCACAGCTTTACATCATTAAACAAATATTCCACAGCATAAACACAAGTAACACACCTTAAAATGATATTCCCCAGCAGATGTTATTCATGTCAGTGAGATACCTTTTATTGGAGCATAGTCCAGCTCTCAGAGACTTGGGATAGCTCTGCACAACTTTCTAGCTTCTGGCTGACTCTAAGCAGAGTCATAAATAGGAGCAACAGGGAGCCTCCATTTCTGAAAAGCTATTACATGGTGTCAATATTGAAAAGGTGTATTTATCCACTTCCTCTTGGTCTGGAGAATTAGCCTAAGAAGTGAGTGGGTGCTTTTAGCTGGAAAACCAACCCTGAAGAATTTTCTATGCTACTGGGCTCATTTTATACTAATACAAGTACAACCCTTCATTTAACCAGTGGCTCTTAGTTGGGCAGAGGCCGGGGCTGCAGATAAATACCCAGGAATGCACAGAACAACACACACTGGTTGGTCTGAGATGCAGCTAGCGTTGAGAGATACGGGGCATAAGTAGGAGTCCTGTAACTGTGCAGAGAAATGCAGCCAGTGTGCTGAAAGAGGACGTGAAAGTGATCATCCCGGAGACCCCAAGGGAAGAGATGGAATGCTCTGGAACCCAGGAGGGGGAGACGATATTGCTTAGAGTTCAAGAGAGAAGTGCTATTTTGATTTGTCATCTGCCACACCTACACAAAACCAACATGGTATTCATTTTCTGGGAGGCTGTTCAAATTCCCTCCCCTCTTTAAGGTTCCACATTTCCCAGAGGCTTCTAAGTAGGCCACTCTTTTTATGAGAACTCCATCTCGGGATGGAGAAGAGGCTCAGCAGTTAAGAGTGATTACTGCTCTTGTAAAGGACCTACATTTGGTTCCCAGCACCCACCTAGTGTCCCATAACTGTCTGTAACTCATTCAGAGGATCTGATGCCCTCTCCTGGTCTCTGCAGGCACTGCATGCACATAGTGCATATAAACTCACACAGGCACACATATACACATAAAAATAATAGGTGACTAATACAGATAAATCTCACCTTGATGGAATAACCAGGCTCCTGGCAGCTAAGGTATCTGTACATATATGGGGAAGGGCTTGGGGTTTAGTCACAATGACTCACTTTTTAATACTTAATTGATTTCTCAAGATCCCAATGGAGTTTACTGTCAAATTAGGGCTCAATAAAAGTGTCTGGCATGGAATAAATTCATGAATACCTCAGATGTCTCAAAATGGTTAATTAAATAGATCTGTGACCAACAAAAATTTTAGACCAGAAATCAGATGCCCAACTTTCTCAGAGTTCTTTTAGTAAGTGCTGCTGTATAAAAGCCCTTGATCATTTTTGTAATTCCTTACACCGTGCTAATACCTTCCACGGAATTTAAATTGAGTTCAAATCATATGATCTTATCTTTTCAGAACTCCCATATCAAGTACATAATTAAAATGTTACAGTTTCACTATCTCCCTAAGATAGTAAATACTAAAGGAGTCAATGAAAAAGAACCAGAGTAGGGGTGTTTGTGGATAACGATGACTTAGGCTTTAAGGTGGGGAGAAGGATTTGCTACAGCGAGTCTAACTGATAGAACAGAGAAATGGCACACTGTTGCTTTTAATTCCACAAAGATCTCTTGGTGTATCTTAGGAGCTCTTGGTCTCTTAAGTAACCAGCCTCCCTCAATGTTTGACTATGTTGTTGGTTTTGTCAAAGCAGACCTGAGAAACATTAAATAGAATTTACCAGAGCAGAGGAGAGCCAAGAGTTCAGAAGTCCTGGGTTTGGTGATGCTGGCGTTGAGCCTTTGGGAGTGCTTCTAAGACAGAGTCCATGTAAACATCCCCTTATCATGGCATCCTTTAGTAACCAGCCATCTTTGTTTGAATAGTTTTGATAACCCACAAAGGAGCTTTGTTAGTCTTCCCACTACTGCTGTGACAGAGTGCCTGGGACTGAGTAACTTCTAAAGGAAAGAGGTTTGTCTGGGCTCATGCTTTGGAAAGCCACGGGCATCTTGGCATGCCTGATACCTGCTCACCTTGTAGTGAGGGCTTGGTGTTATTGTGTGTGTGGCAGAAAAGCCAATGGACTCACAAAACAAAGACAGAGAAAAGGGGCCAAACTCCAGGAGCAGATAGGCCATTCTGATAGAAAACCAGTGATTCCCTTCATGAGGGCTCTACCCCTGTAAGCCAGACACATCAACTAGCCCCACCCCCAACACTGCTGTGGTGCAGAAATGAGCCTCGCTGTGAGTTTTGGTGAGTGAGCACCATATTCACACCACAGAGGAACTGAGCAGACATGCAGAGCATGCAAGGCTGAATAGGCTTGACAGGCAGCGTTCATTGAGTACCGGGTCCCCCACAATGTGCTTTGCCTATCTTTCCTTTAGTTCTCTGATTAACCTTATGGAAGAGCACTTGTTAAAAGCCTCTGCTTTCTGGCTTTGCCTTGAAATAGTGTGGGGTTTGCAGTGGCACTGCCTGGCACTCTGGGATCTGACCATTAAAGGCCTTGCTGTCACCATGTATCCAGGAACCTTTGGGAGTCTGGACTCTACAGAAGGAATCCAGCATGTTCTTGTGGACATAGAAGGATTTTTTTCCCCCTAACTGGCACCAGATGGTGTAGGTATTCCTTACACCTCAAAAGAGCCACGATGGCGCACGCCTTTAATCCCAGCACTCGGGAGGCAGAGGCAGGCGGATCTCTGTGAGTTCAAGACCAGCCTGATCTACAAGAGCTAGCTCCAGGACAAGCTCCAAAACCATAGAGAAACCCTGTCTCGAAAAACCAAACCAAAAAAAAAAAAAAAAAGGAAAAAAAAAAAAGAAGTTTTTCATTTTAATGTAATGTTGTCAGATTGGGGAGATTATTGCCTGGCTTGTGCCTCTGTCTTGACATATTTTACCTGTGTTTTCCTCTCAGAGTTTCAGAAGAGTTCAGACCATACATTAACGTCTTTGATCCATTTTGAGTTGTTTTCTTCGGAATGGGGGGAGAGAGAGAGAACACAAATGCTAGCTTCGTTCCTCTATGTATGGACATCCAGTTTTCCAAGCACCACATGTTAATGTGCCTTTCTTTTCTTTGATATATAACGTTGACATCTTTATAAACAAATAGGCGACTTTAACTGTGTGGGGCTATTTCTGGGTCTTTGGTTACGTTCCCACTGTCCCATGTATCTGTCTTGCCCCAGTACCATTCTGGCTTTGTGACTATAGCTCTGTAGTATAATTGAGACCAGGTGTTGAAGGCCTTCGGCATTATCCTTTCTGCTAAGACTTCATATGAATTGTAGAATTGGTGTTTTTCCGTTTGGGGTTTTGTTTTAGATTATTTGTTATTGTTTATTTCTGTGGAAAATTGCACTGGAATTTTGGAAGGAACGGCAGTGAATGTCTATACCACTTTGGGTAACATTTTCACCGTATAAACTTTACCGATCCCTGAGCATGGGCAGGCTCTCCATCTTCCAATGCCTTCTTCAGTTTCTTTCTTCTGCATCTTAAGGTTTTCATTGTGAAGTTTTCCACTCCCTTAGATAGCTTCATTTTTCGACACTGTTACTAATGGAGTTTTCATCCTGGTTTCTTTTTAGCAAGTTTGTTGTTGGAATATGGAAATGTTGCTGTGGCCTACATTGATTTCTAGCCTATTTTGCTGAAAGTACTTATCAGTTCTAGAATCTTCTGGCAGGGTCTTCAGGGTCTAGTAAGTATAGTCAAGATACGTGCAAATGGGGATATTTTGCCTTCTTTCTTTTCCGTTTTTAACTTCTTCCTCTCGTTTTTCTCCTCTAAGATTTTGAACACTGTAGAATAAGGTGGAGCCAGTGAACATGCTTGTCTTGTTTTAGATTGTAAATGGAATGTTTTGCTTGTTTTGCCCATTTTGTATAATGTCTGTCATAGACATACTGAATTATGATGAGGTAATTCCTTCTATCCTATCTTCTCGGGACTCTTAACTGACCTTTGTTCTAGGCCTTTTCTGCTTCTGTCGAGATGGCTCCTGTGCTGTGTCCTCTCTGGTATCATCTTCATTGGATGCCTCCAGCCTGGTCTTGGTGTGCGATCCTCTTAATGAAACACTTTAACTTGAAAATGTAGGGGATGAGGCTGAGGCAATGTTAACACTTAGCTTCTGAGACTGTCGAGCCCAGACATTAAGGCATGAGGTGAGCCGAAAGTAAGAGCTGAAGTCTAGCATGGGAGAAAAGAATCAGGTGAGCAGTTCTTCGCCTGAGCAGGAAGCACATGGGCGCCCGCAGAACCTGCTGAATTTTGACAAACTGTGTTTTTTCTCCTTTAAAAAGTTATTTTTATGTTCTGGGGAGAGCAAACCTAAGGTCCTCTACATGCTAGGCATGTGTCCTATCACTGAGCTACAGTCCCAGTTCTAGCTCTGTGTTTGGTTTGGCTTGAATCATTTGAAAGTGCTTCCAAAACTAACTCACTGTAGGGTATATGAGCGAGCGTGCATGCCTTATTCACAGCTGCATGAGTTCACAGGAAGTGCGGGGGCATCCACAGGAAGTGCTGAGGGCGTCCACAGGAAGTGCTGGGGGCATCCACAGGAAGTGCTGGGAGTGTCCACAGGAAGTGCTGACTAAAGAATGCCTCTTTTAGGGACTCTGAATTTAAGGTCCGAGGAAGAGACATGACTGTGACAGGACCCAATGGTCCCACGGGACAGATTTGCATCCAGTACTTGATTCACAAAGACAGCAGGTGTTCCTCAGATACATCCTGTGTCTGGCAGGACCAGAAGCCATGGGGCCAAATCCCATTGTCTACAATTTCTGCTGTGCCTGATGAGGTCGCAGGAGGCAAGCAGGGGAGACAATCAGGGTGAGGCTGACCACCCTCAAATCAAACTCCCATGATGTCACCCTGACCCCTGAACATTGTGCATGTACCTACAAAAGTTTGTGTTTGCCCGGCTGAGTTTTTCTTTCTGAATTTAAACGTTTTAGGTATTATTGCTGTAATTCTTTTAGCCACCCGTAAGGCTGCACTTCCGGGTTCTAAAGCAGGCGCATGTACCCCCTGTGTGTGCATGCGTGGGTCGCCCACCAGCCGTGTCATCAGCATCAGACGTGCCCACACAAAAGCTCTTGCACACAGGGGCAAGGCGTGGCGTCGCCCGTCATCGGCGTCTGACGTGGGCACGTCTTTCCCCTCATGCGTATGTGCTAGGAAGCCTTTAAAAGCTGGACATGCCATTTTTACTCCCTCCTTATTTCCACACCGTTTCCTTGAGCCCATTGTGTACAACCCCTCTTAATAATCTCCCACATGGGTTCATTTGCTTCTCGTGTCCTCTTCTCATTTCCGCCGGACATTTTTAATTACTACGAATTATTTCCCATGTGTTTATTTTCCATGCTGGCCACTCTTCCACCTCCCTCCCACACATGATTTCTTTCATTTTGTAATCCAGCAATCAACCAGGGCCATCTGTGTGGTCATGAGGTTTAGAGCACATATTGCACTTGCAAAGGACCTGAGTTTGATTCCCAGAACCCACATAGTGGCTCCCAATGAATGGTAACTCCAGTTCTAAGGGACCCAGTGCTCTCTTCTGTCTTCCTGGATACTGTACATACATGGTGGAGGCACATACATATAAGCAGGTAAAAGCACCAAAACACATTAAGTAAAAATAAACAGATCTTTAAAAAGCAAGCTATGGGAACCCCTGAAGTTGGACAGAGTACATTTCGCATGACAAGATAGGTATGAACTTATGAGGGTCAACCGGGGAATGCTACAGGGTGACTGTGAAATATCCATCAGCACCTCATGAACTTGAACCTTAGTTCCCAACTCCAGGAACTACCTGGGCATCTTTGGAACTGTGACGTAGCTAGCAGGTGTAAGCTTCTAGGGATAGGTCATGAATGTAATATAGCTGCTTCTGGTCTTGGCCTGGGTACTCTGAGTCCAGTCCACAAAGAGAGGAATAAGCCATGAGTTCTCATACCATGGACTTAGCCACTTCAGCCTCCATGCCTTTCCAGCCATGAAAATATATCTCCTTCCTTAGGTTGCTTCAGACAGCTATTCTGTCACAGTCACAGGAAAGGTAGCTCATCCACATGGTCATGTAATACTAATAATAGCAGTGGTTGGAGTTTGTTACTGAGATGTCCAGTTCACCCTCACCCTTTAGTATGAGACAGATACATACATAACATATATATGCATATATATACATACACACATATGTACCCAGTGTGTTAGTTGTCTATCTAACATAACTTAGGGCAGGTTTTATTTTGGCTAATGGTTTCAGAGAGTTTTATTCCACAGTTACTTGTCCCAGTGTCCTTTGAAAGAACATATTGGTGGTGGGAGTATATGGCCGAGGAGGTCCTTCCACAGGAAGCAGACAGTGTAATAAGAAGAGAGTAAGAATAGCATACAAGGACACACACACACACACACACACACACACACACACACACGACCTTCCTATGGCTAAGTCCCACCTCCCAAACTCTCCCAAGAGTGCCACCAGCTGGTGACCTAGGCGCTAGCATTTCCTGTGAGGGAAATTCCACACGCCAGCCCCGGCACAGAAGTTAAAATATGCAAAAGACAGGATATGAAACATTCAGTTAGTACTTTAATAATGAAGCTGAATTTTGTCACCGTTATAAATGCCATTAAGTGAATGAAATATGCATCAGTTGGTTAATCATGCACACAGAACATTATGCAGCTTGATTGCTTGGGAATAGTCCTGAAAGAAGCAGTCAAGAGAGTAGCTTAATCATTATTCAAAATCAATAAAACATGTGTCTTAGAGAGTTTGCAATAGTATGCTTACATTATTATTAGTTTTCTGCCTTTTTTTTTTTTTTTTTTACAACTTCTCCTTTCTGTGAGAAGCTCGTTTTGTTCTGGCTAGTTCTAACCCTCTTTGCTGTTAATTCTTCTTTTGTTGAGTTTTTAAAAATTAAAATATAATTATATCATTTCTCTCCTTCCTCCAGCTCCTCCATGCCTGCCCTACTCCCTCTCAAATTCATGGCCCCCTTTTCTTTAATCATTATTGATAAACACACACACATATAGATATACAAATACAATGCGCAGAGTCACTTGGTGGTCAAGTTAGGGGTCTCATCCCTGGGAGAGACTAATTCTCTCTCTGTCAGATGTCAGCAGTTACCCGTAGCTCTTTGTCCTCGGGTGGGACCCTATGAGACTTGCGCCCTTCCATGTTAGCTTGTCTGCTGGAGCTGCCATTGCTCAGATCTCGCTGAGGCAGCGTACTGTTGAGGTGTCATGGCTCCAGCTTCCCTTCCATTTCTAGGAGTCACAGTCTCAGGTCGGACTTCCTAGTCCTCAAGCTCTTGTGATCTTTCTGTCCCCTCCTGAATAATCAGTTCTTCTTTTTAAAATTTAGTCTTGGTGATTGGCCTTCCCAGTAGGTGAAGACTGGAGAAGATTGAGTGTGGATAGGAGGTCCTGAAGGCTCAGCCTGGCATCAGGTGACGTAGCATCACTCCGTACTCTTCAGGGTGATAGTGAAGAACGAGTCTTCCCCTACTCTTCCCAGTGCCCAGAATTCTGCAGGAGTCTTTCTTTGGGGTAGACTCTCCTGATTTGAGTCTGAATAGTTTGTTCTGTGCTGCTATAACTCAGAAACTGAAGACTTTAAAGACCAGAAATGCTGGATCCCAGGAAGGTCAGTATTCAGTAGCCAGCGCTTGGGCTGTCTTGACTCATCTGCCACAGTGGGGATACCACTACATCCTCACACTGATGGCCATGGAGGGGTAATGAGCCAAGGCAGCATGAAACCTGTTGTTTAATGTTTTCACCCCAGTCATAAAGGTAGAGGCCTCGCGCTCAGTCATCGCAAAGGCCTCTTTCCAGAGGCAGCACCTGAATTAGGAAGAGCACATCCAGACAGTGGCCGTCATGGTAGGCCAGTCTGGCTCATAATCATGCTCTTTGGTAGGAGTGTCTGAGGAGGGGGACAGGATCCAGGGATGAAATTATCACCCTCTTTACCAGGGATGAGGGAATGTGCAGTGTTTTTGAGGAGCTTTCTTCTTTTTTGTTCCGTACCAGAAGACAGAAGAACCCAAAGCAAACTGATTGGAATCCCTTGTAGCTTCCATGCAAGGTATGGCACATAGAACTAGATTAAGGCCTATATGAGGGAACTGCAGAATAAGGTATTTTTTTTTTGGTTGAGATATTATTCAAAGGCCATAAATTTTACCCTTCAAAATGTACAACCAATGGGTTTAGTATATTCACAGGGACATAAAATAAAAGCTCTAATTCATTTTCCCCAAAGAAACTCCATGCCTGTCAGTGACCACTCCCTGTTTCCCACTCCCTGCCTCCTAACATGACCTATTCTGGACATTTCAAATAAAGGGAACCATATAGCATCTTGCCCTTTCTATATGGCTTCTTTCACTTAGCACAGTGTTTTCAAAGCTCACTGTAGTAACTAGCACACGTCAGTCTTTCTTTCCTCCTGTGGCAGCTGGCTGATATTCTGTTGTCTAGATGTGCCATTTTTTCCATTCATTGTTTGATGAGCATTTGGGTTTTTCCACTCAGTCATAAATTATGTCTCTATCAATGTTTATGCACAGATTTTAGGCTGTATATGTGATTTCATGTCTCTTGGGCATATACCTCAAGCAGAACTGTTGGTCATTTAGTAACCGTACCAATAACATTTTGAGAAGATGCCAGCCTATTTCCCAAAACTTTGCTTTACAATCCAACAGCAACATCTGTCTATACATTTTATTATAACTCTTCGTGTGTGTGTGTGTGTGTGTGTGTGTATGTGCATGTGTATGCGCACGCACGCATGTGCTCAAGAGACATTCGTCTGGTAGATGGGGTATAGTAACTTGTCGTGGGAGGAACATATGGACCATGCCTGAGACAGAGGGACATCTTTTATGGCCTCAGCCCGTTTGCTTGAACTTGATCACAGGGGTCAGCAGGGAGGATGGGGAACGTAGTTCACTTTACATCCAGGACTAAAGCAAAAGGCCTGATCAGATCTGACTCTCTGTCATCTGAAGCTTCCCCTCTGAGCTGTTCTACTTCATTGATTTCTTTTCTTTTTTTTTTAATTAATTAATTTATTTATTAAAGATTTCTGCCTCCTCCTCGCCACCCCCTCCCATTTCCCTCCCCCTCCCCCAATCAAGTCCCCCTCCATCGTCAGCCCGAAGAGCAATCAGGGTTCCCTGCCCTGTGGGAAGTCCAAGGACCACCCACCTCCATTCCGGTCTAGTAAGGTGAGCATCCAAACAGCCTAGGCTCCCACAAAGCCAGTACATGCAGTAGGATCAAAAACCCATTGCCATTGTTCTTGAGTTCTCAGTAGTCCTCATTGTCCGCTATGTTCAGCGAGTCTGGTTTTATCCCATGCTTTTTCAGACCCAGGCCAGCTGGCCTTGGTGAGTTCCCGATAGAACATCCCCATTGTCTCAGTGTGTGGGTGCACCCCTTGCGGTCCTGAGTTTCTTGCTCGTGCTCTCTCTCCTTCTGCTCCTGATTTGGACCTTGAGATTCTTGAAGCCAATACCATTCCACGTGTGTTCACTCCAGAGTGAAACACCAGATGAGTCCCCCATCTTTCTTATTCTTACTTGGAAATTTGTCTTGGTTTGACTGGAGAGAGTTCAGCAATTATGAGCACCAGCTGCTCTTGCAGAGGATATGGTTGGGTTCCTAGCACACACGTGAGGACTCACAAACATCTGCCAGCCCAGTTCCAGGAGATCCAACGCCCCCTCCTGGCCTCCAGGAGCACTGCATGCGCGTACTTGCAGGCAAAAAGCAGGCAAAAAACACTAGTCCACAACAAAAGGAAGAATAAAGAAGACCGTTTAAAAATTTGTCTTGCCTAGACTTGGCCCATTATTTTTTCACAGAGATTCTAGTCTCTGCTCAAGAAGCGCTATTAAAAAAAAAAAAAGTCACGCTTTAGTGAGAAACCACTTAATATTGAAAATACACAGCCAACCAAAGATTGCCATCTGCCGTATACAAAGAACTAGAATAAACTTGGTATAAAGCCGGGTAGATGCCGTAGACAGGCATCTTAGGGAAGAGAAGGAAAACTTGAGTATCGGTAACTAGCTGAGAAGAAAGCATCTCAACTCTACAGCCTGGTGGAGACTTTAGATCAATTAGTAACACAGCCAACGGACTGCAGTGTGGAAGAGCTGATGTCACCCGCATTCGCTTGGCTGTCTGCAGGTGAATCCCGACAAGGAATCTGGAACGCGAGTGTGGAGGCTTAGGGCAGCTGAACACATTTTCTCCTGTCCAATCAGTTTACTAGTAATGAGATGGGTACTGTCTTGTCTTCCTTGGGATTGGCAATCCATTTTGCTATTATTCCCCCCATTTTCTGTGTGAAATGGCTCGTCATATTTTATTAAAGCAATTGTATTCCATCTTTTCTTTAGCCTTTTATCCTGATGGGATGATTGGATTTTCCTCGCTGTTCCCCCTTTTTCTCTTTCTATGTACTGCAGGCCATCTGATGTTAATCTTCAAAGACTTCCCAGGCTCCTTGGATAAATGGATTTATTAAAATGACTGACCATAGAAATTAAAGCCAGCATGCAAGTTAATAACTAAGACATAAGAGCATCTGGGGTACCAGGCAGGAATGTGCTGTCTTGCACTAACTCCTGCAAGAACTTTTTTTATTTTTCATTTTCTTATTTTATGTGTGAGGGTTTGCCTACATGTGTGTGCGTATACCATGTATGTACTTAGTACTCAAGCAGGCCAGAAGAGGGTGCCTGTTCTCCTGGAACTAGGGTTACAGTCAGTCGAGAGTGATCATATGGGTTCTGGAAACTGGACCCTGGTCCTCTGCAAGAGCTCTTAACTGCTGAACCATCTTTCCAGACCCCTGCATCAACTTAAAAGTCCCCTGGCATTAGCCTTCAATTCTCATGGTAGTCTATAATGCCAATTTTCTCGTCCCCACCCCCCATGAATGAAGAGACCGACGCAAGGATGTAGCCGGTGTGAGGGACAGTATCTTTGCCTTGGACAGTTCCCATGTCTGTGCCTAGCTGGTGTTCTTGCTCTCCTCTGGTGAGGTGAAGAGGTGGATACACTGCCTGCCTAGTACAGGCCAGAGCGGGTGGAGGTTCACAGGAACAAGGTGGCTAAGTGGGACCTGTCACCGCTAGTCGCCTAGATGCTGTACCATGTTGCTAATCATTTTTTTTTTAAACTCTTCCCAAGCAAGAGCTTGATGCGTCCCCATGGGGTCAAGTACGTGGACATCCCTAGACTTAAGGGGCCATTTCCAGATTCAGGATGCTTTTCTCCTCCTGAACAGACAGCTTTGATGACTGGCCAATGGGAGCCAGTTTTCAAAGAGTGGGCCTGTTTGTTACCAGCCATATTATACCAGTGGTGGGTGGAATTACGTTTTTTATACTTTTCTTCTTTTCAAGGTGGTAGAGGTCTTGCCTCAGAGGGAAGTGCATAGCTTCCTGACGCACAGAGCAAGTCCTTGCCATCCTGGAAGACAGCCAAGTCTCTAAATTGACATGTTCACTGGATAAATTGCATGTAACAACGTGACGCCAGATGGGAGACGATTTGATAATAGGGCTTTTGAACTCTGCGAATGTTACCAAAAGAAAAATAATCTGGTCTTAAGAAATGTTTGATAAATTGTTAAATAAAAGACAGCGTGAGGACGTGAGCACTCAATTTTGTTTCCACCGCGTGTTTCGTTGACTAGATTATGGTGGCCGCAGCGGGGTGCACGTCAGCTGATTCCCCGTGAATTACCTCCAGCAGCTGAGCCCCGCTTACCTCTGAAACACCCCCACAAGCGCTTAGAATGTCTCTGAATTCAGGCGCTGACTGATTGAGTGATCGCTGTTTAATTCTGGGCCCACTCAGTCTTTTACTCCTGTGATGCATGTCCCCGCCCACCCCCGACCCCGTGCTGGGTTTTCACAGGCTCCTCGCATGCTTCTTTATCTGATACCAGCCACACAGCCCCTGTTCTGTGGACTTTGGGTGCTTCTTGTGGGCTTGTGGAGGTCCCACACATTCTCTTAGCTGGATTTAGAACTGTTTAGAGCCTTGTACAGTGACCGAAGGGAACTGTGCCCTGCCAGCTGCTCCAAGCAGTAGCCAGTTCTTTATTTGTCATTCTTAAAGCGGCTTTTCTCCCAGAACAACGCCGGTCTCACCAATTTTAAGAAGACCCTCAGGACTTTCTGGGGAGAAAAGCAATGATCTCAGACTCCAAATAATTGAATGAAATCTCCAAATATCATGAATGTTGAGGCCATTTTAACAATGCCATCATTTTAATGCAGGCCAATATAAGTCAAATATTGTGACCCTCCTTTCAAAAAGATGAAAAGACATTTAGTCTCTCTCCAGTGCCTTGTGTGTCTTCCAGCTGTCGTCACCTGCTTTTCACAAATGGGCGGGTTCGTTCCAAATGAGCCCTGATCAGCCTCTCGCAGTTAGCAGAAGAGGTCCCAGACTCCTCCTACCAGAGGGGCGTTTGGAAGCCTTCTCTCTTAAGGCCACTATCGTTGTCTTTAAGGGTCACATACATAAACCTCCCCAAAGTTTCAGAAGCTGCAGAAGACTAGTTCAGACCACACTGTTTCTATTGGACTCAGACCCAAGCTGCTCTTCCAGGGTCCTGGATCCTCAGAGTGTCGGAGCAGTTGTTTGTGACTAATGGTCCTCCGGACAGAGAGACTGCTTCTCTCTGGGTAGCAAACTGAAGCTACCCATCTATTCCTTCTGCCTTCTGAATAAGTAAAGCTGGGGCTGGGCAGACGGCTCAGTGGTTAAGAGCCCTAGCTGCTCTTCCGGAGGACCTAGGTTCGATTCCCAGCACCCACAGGATGACTCACACAACTATCTATATTATTCCAGTCTCAGGGGATCTGATGTCCTTTCCTGGTCTCTGTGCGTACTGCACACATGTGGCTTGCATAAGTACAAGCGGGCAGAACACCCCTAAAATAAAATTTTAAAGTTTTCAGTAAAAATAAGTAAGTAAAGCAGCAATGCAAGGAACTCTTGGCCTTAGAACAAATACCCCATGCATCTGGAAGGTTTCCCCATCTATGACCCCACTCCCACCCAACCCTACACCTCCACCCTATATCTCCACCCTCACCCCTACCCTGTATCCCCCCACCTCCACCCTATATCCCCACCCCACCCTCCACCCTCACCACTACCCTATATCCCCACCCCCACCCTATACCCTCATCCCTACCCTACACCCCCTACCATCACCTCCACCCTTTACCCCCACCCCAGGCCTCCTCTTCTGGGTTTCCCAGATTCTGGAAACAAATGTCCTCGGCCAGGGAGACATATATGTAACATCCGTCACTGGATATCTGTAGGTTCTACATCTGTGAATTAACGTATATGTAACCCCCGTCACTGGATATCTGTAGGTTCTACATCTGTGAATTAACATATATGTAACCCCTGTCACTGGATATCTGTAGGTTCTACATCTGTGAATTAACATATATGTAACATCTGTCACTGGATATCTGTAGGTTCTACATCTGTGAGTTAACCAATTGCAGAGCAAAGCTTCTCAGCCAAAAACTGTGTCTGTGCCAATATCCTCAGAACGTCCCTTGTTATTCCTCCCTAAACCTCGGCCATAACATCTCTCTGCATAGCATTTACATTGTATTATTAATATGCAGGCATTACCAAAATTCTGGGCATGATCTGACGGTCCCAGGAGCTTCTATAGAACCTATGCAAACATCATACGATTTCACACAAGGACCTTGATCATCTACCATCCTGTGTTGATATCCACAAGGGGTCTGGGAACCACGGGGGACTGTGTTTTTACTCCCAGCTCTCCTCCATCTCTCACGCTCTATTTCAGAAGAACACTGCTCCCTCCACCCCCACAAGCTCCCCAGTTGATGCTTGTGACAACAGACAGTCATACATACATACAAGCAAAGTATGTGTGCATGCGTGCACATGGGCATACAGTTGTACAGTTCCCTTCACTGCAGAGGGTCCGAATCACAGATACTACGTCCTGACTAAAGAGAGCTCTTTCCCACGTCCATTTCCAGACGATTGCTTTTCAAGGTCACTCACTGAAAGGTGTGTTCCTGAGCAGATGGCGGCCTTAGGATTGGCTGGCCAAGCCTGAATGGCAGGTGGATCCATCCATTTTTCATGAAGTTGTAATTAGCCTGCTCTCTGCCTCCCACAGGTTCAACCTTTGGGACTGAAGAGCAGCCACCTCTGAAGCCAACTCTGCCTTCTAAGGACACACCCAAGGGAGCCGGCCGGGCAGCCCCTGCATCTACCTCCAATGCAACAACACCACGCAGAAGTTTACTTCCGGCACCAAAATCCACCTCCACGCCTGCTGGTAAGACCTTCCGCCTCTCAGGAGCTCCACAGTAGAGTCTTTGAAAGTCCCTATGTCCAACCGCCGCTTAGAAGAGATGACGGAGGAGTCCTAAGAGGCATTTAAAGTTAATAAATACTACAACATATTCATGTGATTACACTCTCCTCCGCCTGTCTGCTAACCCTCTCAATGACACCATTTTGGTTTGAGGAAACAAGAGCCAAGCTGTTTTTAAGAAGATTGGCCCTTTGCTAGGGGCAAACCTTGGCTCTTGAAACTATTTGAAAGGCTTTAGGGCAAGCTCAGCCTGGGCCTCAGAACGCAAAGGGAACTGCTGCCCTCTGCTGGCCGTAAACTTAAACCGGCAAAACTGGACAGACCCTAGCAGATTGGGTAGCTTCGTGTCCCAGCAATGGCTCCAGAGCCATCCATGGTTGTGTCTGTGACAAGCTCCATTTAAGTAGTGCAGACAACCTGCCTCTCCATGCCCCACGCGTGTGCAGGGATTCCAGAGAAGGCCACTGTGGCCAGACACTGCCCAGGTGGCCCACGTTTGGCTCCGTCTTGCTTTCCTCCTCCATATCTCACACAAGGAGCCTGTCCCCCTTCGCAGTGTCTGTGGGTATGGTTCCTAGTCCTCCACTGTGAAGTTCGGCATTGTGAAGACAGAACGGAGGCTGAGCCCGGATCCACTGTAGAGGGCGCGTTCAGATCGGTGGTTTTTCCCTCCCCATTTTCCTCCTGTGATTATAGCCAGCTGTCTACCACTGTGCATGCATAAACACACATGGCTTTATGAGTTCTTAAGAACTGGATGGCATTGCGAGCTGCAAGGCGTGGTTAGGTTTTGTTGTTGTTCTTCTTCTGTCCACTTGGCTCAAGCTAGAGTCATCTGGGAAGAAGAATGTCAGCCGAGAAAATGCCCTCACCAAAATGCCTATAGCCAAGCCGTGGGGCATATTTTTGGTTAATGATTGATGTGAGATGGTCCGGCCCACTTTGGACATTGCGCAGTCCTGGGCTTGCGCTCCCAGACTGTGTAACAAAGCCGGTTTAGACAAGCCTGGGAAGCAAGCTAGGAAGCAGCATTCTTCTGTGGCCTTTGCATCAGTGGCCACCGACTTCTCTTAGTGATGAACTGTGGGCTGAAAGATGCAACAAGCCCTTGTGCAGCTGTGGTTGTTGTTTTATCCTTGCTCTTTGGGGGGCCTGCCACCCAGCTCCCAAATAATCACGTGGAGACTTACTCTTTCTTATGATTGCCTGGTCTTAGCTTGGCTTCTTTCTAGCCAGATTTTCTTTCTTTTTTTTTTAATATTTATTTATTTATTATGTATACAATATTCTGTCTGTGTGTCTGCAGCCAGAAGAGGGCATCAGATCTCATTTCAGATGGTTGTGAGCCACCATGTGGTTGCTGGGAATTGAACTCAGGACCTTTGGAAGAGCAGGCAGTGCTCTTAACCTCTGAGCCATCTCTCCAGCCCCTAGCCAGATTTTCTTAAATTATCCCAAATACCTTTTGCCTCTGAACTTTTACCTTTCTCTATTTCTGTATTTCTCCTCTTCCCTGCTTATTCCATGTCGGTGGCTATGTGGCTGGCCCCCAGAATCCTCTTCTCCTTTCTTCACTCCTCTCTCTTCTCTTTTTCCCTTCTATTTATTCTCTCTACCCAGCAGCCCCACCTGTCCCTCTCCTGCCTAGCTATTGAATGTTCAGTTCTCTATTAGACCAATCAGGTGTTTTAGACAGACAGAGAATCACAGCTTCAAAAATCCCAAAGTGTGACAGATGCTATATACCAATGACAGCCTTCCTGGGGCAGGAATGAAAAAATATTTCACTGCCCTAAATAGGACTTAGTCGGAAGCTGCAGAATCACAAACACATGTGTTGTTCGATGTGGGCTCTAGGAATCTTCCCCCAAAACAGATGAACAAAAGTCCAGTGCATCGGTGTCTAGAGTTGAAGAGGATTGGAAGTCCCTCACCTGCCTGTTCCTAGGGACTGGACAGAAGCACTTCTGGGATGCTCGGCAGTATGGCTGACCTGAGATGGGGAACGGTTTTCTCTAAATAGGGACATGTGATACCATTTATGTGCTTATACTAAGAAAAGAAATAGAAAAGTAAACTATGAATTTTGAAAAGATTGTGCATTGGGGAGAAAGAGAGATTTAAGAGGAAGACTAGAGATTGAAGTCAATGACAGGATTTGGACACTTGGTTTTTTTTGGCCTGACTTAAAAATCGTCTCAATATTGAGTGCAATTGAATACTGACGCTAAGTTCTAGAAGAGCAGATCTGAGTGGTCCTGCAGAAGCTGGGCATGATGCTGTGCAGATGTCATCCATCAGTCAAGAGGCAGGTGGAGCTCTGTAGATCTGAAGCCAGCGTGGTCTACATAGCAAGTTCTAGTCCAGCCAGGGCAAAATAGCAGGGCCCTAGCTCAATTAACCCATGAATAACTGAGTACATGAGTTAATAAATAAATGGTGGAGCCTGTCGTAGCAGAAGCATGGAAATTAGGTGACTTAATTCACCCCAGTGATTTGGCATGGCTCCCTGTGGGATGTTCCCTAGACTCAGGAAGATTCCAACAGGGATGCCGAAGCGGGTTGCCAGTAACCTATCCTGTTGGTGGTGCTGCCGCATCGTGACGCTGCGTGTTCTGATAGTCTAAATTTGTGTGCCACGCGACAAGATGACATAAGGGCATTTCACTTGTATTTTAATAGATAAAACTTGCCTGAGGATCAGAAAAGTAAAACAGCCCCACTGGCCAGCCTTACAGACCAGGCAACAGTAACACACACCTTTAATCCCAGTAGCCACACCAGCTGCCATAGAAACCAGGCAGTAGCAGGGCATGCTTTTAATCTCAGAACTAGAGAAGATTATAAAAAGGGAGGAGACAGCTCTCAGGCTCAGTCTCATTCTGAGATTTCTGGAAGCAGGATCGCCATTTTGGACTGAAGCCTAGGTAAGAGCCAGTGGCTGGCTGCTTTGCTTTTTGGATCTTCAGGTTGAACCCCAATTTCTCTCTCTGAGCTTTTATTAATCATACTTTATATGGGTGACACGTGAACTCATCCACAGTTGATCTTTAAGAAGAGAACTCAACTCTGTACACTGAAAAGTTGTAAGTAACTAAAGCAAGAGTAATGAGCTCAGGTTGTATCAAAATGTATTTACCATTTAAAATAGGCAGGAGTGAGCTAGCGAGGCAGCTCAGCTGGTAAGTTACTTGCCATGCATGCATAAGAATCTGAATTTGATCCCTGGAGTCCATGTAAAACATCTGGGCATGGTGGCACATGCTCGTAATCCCAGCACCAAGGAGGAGATGGGTAGGTAGATCTCAGGGGCTTTGGTGGTCAGCCAACCTGATGTGTGAGTTCCAGGCCAAGGTGAGACACTGCTATCTCAAAAGAGAAGATGAATTGCATCCTAAAGAAAGATACCTGGAGTTGACGTCTGGTTTCCATATGCATGTGCGCATGTGCACACACACACACACACACACACGCACACACACTGAATAAATATATGGTTCCATGCTTAAAATGGGGAATTTTAGACCCCAGGACAATGCAGTAGGATAAGCTCGTGGGTAAACACATTGACCGGCTGATTGCTTTAGTGGAAGCAAAGTTAAATGAAAGTGGGGTATTTTACGTGTTGAAAATAAAGAGAAAGCAGGTTTTAAAAAACATTTTGGTAAGTACTTCTGCTACTTAGGTTGTCTTTTATACTGTTTCTTTCGCATGTTATATAGAAACACTCCCCTCTCTGAGCCAATCTGTCTTTCCTTCAGGTCATAACATAGTGTGCCTCTTTAGGGACTTTCCCGTTAATAGCTCTTCTCGCCCAGGTTATTATCTAAGGATTCCTGTGTCTGACGTCTCTCTGACCCTGATTTCACTAGCTGGCCTGAGACTGGCTATGTGGATCAGGCTAGACTTGAACTCACAGATTTGGCCTCTCAAGTGCTGGAGCTAAAGGTAGGCACTCCCATGTCCAGACACGCACACCTCTTTTCCTTTATCCCAAATCCTTTGCCACCAACAGGGAACCCAGAATATCCCAGGCTACTAGCAAATACCCATTGGAAGAGGGAGAGGCCCCACTCCCTGCTGGTTCTCTCCACTGATGACTCTGGGGCAAGGAGACAATGAGAACTAGAAATTACTTGAGACTTTCTGTGGGTGCTCAGCAAGTTGTGCCAGCTCCCCGGGGTAAGCGAGAGACATCCCCTGCCCTTTCCGCTGGACCATGGTCAGTTAGTGCAGCGCCATGAGGAAGTGTGCTTCTTATGAACCCACAGAAACAAAGCCCAAACCAGAGGCCCACATGGCAGACACAGCGGGCAGGAGCCTCCAGCTCTCCCTGTGCAGTGTCTTCTCCACGGCCGGCAACTATTTCAGTCTTGCTCTGTGAGTTCTGTGTCCTCCTCCAGGGTCTGCAGCAAATCACAGCCTCAGCCGTAAAACACTTAGCTAATTCCAAGTACAATTTGTTAAGTATTGACCATATCTACTCAGAACTATCCTTGAATGGAGCTGGGAAGCTCTGCATTTGATTTTCAAGAGATAGATAGATAGATAGGTAGATAGATAGATAGATAGATAGATAGATAGATAGATAGATAGTAGATAGATAAAGAGATTTTTTTTAGGAGATTTTTGTTTTATATAGGGTGTTTTGCCAGCATATATATCTGTGTTCTTGCAAGACCCACAGGGGCCAAAAGCAAGTACTGGGTCCTCTGGAACTATAGGCAGTTACAGGTGATTCTGAGCTGCTATGTAGATGATGGGAACTGAGCCTGGATTCATTGTAGTAGCAACAAATGCTCTTAATTGCTGAGCCATCTCTCCAGTCCTGAGACATAAGATTTTTTAGACTCAAATGTGCCTGCACACCAGAGGCCAGGCAGAAGGATCTTAGATTCCAGTCCAGTCTTAACTACATAGGAATACCCTGTCTTAAAATACAAAACAAGCAAAAATATAAAGCATATTTAGGCATTCTCCCACCATTGACTCAAGAGAGGAACTCTTTAAACATTACCCATTCCCTTCTGTTATGAAAATAAGCCGAGGATCTCACACCACTCATGGTGTGGACCCCTGACTGTGCCCTTTGGGAGCCTGACACCGCCTGCTGCCCACATTTCTAGCCACGAAATGGAAGGCACAGTTGATCCTAGCCATTGGCCTCCACCCTGCCAGTTTCACTGGCTGGGTGAGATAGCAGCTTGAGCCAGGCTGGGGCAAACTGCTTGCTGTCCTGTCTCCACTACGAAGAGGTTAAGAGGCATACGCGGTGGCTTTGTTTATGTACACACCCAGCTGGGATTAGGAGGAGATCATAAACATTGCAACCAAGCCATCAAAATAAGAGGTGGGTTAGCCAAAAAGCCAAAGTGTGTTTTAAATATACTACATAACTTTCCTTTCCACGCCTGATAGACCTTTGCAGATTTCACAGTGACTGTCAATAATAGTTAAATTGTAATACGGAATTTCTCACTTGGCACTTATTGCATGGCTCTGCATTTCTAAGTGAATTAAAATCAAGTTTTCTGCTGGTGTATGTTGTCACAACAATTGACCCACAGAGAGCAGGGCTGCAGATTGGTCACATACTGAACAATTACATGGCTTGGGCTGTGAGGTTGGGAATGAGTTCTTAGACAGCATGCATCCTTACTGTTTTAACCCTACCTGAGAAACGACTCCTCCTCTTCCTCCTCCTCCCTCTCCCCCTCTTCCTCCTCCTCCCTCTTCCCCTCTTCCTCCTCCTCTTCCCTTTCCTTCTTCTCTTCTCTTACTCTTCCTTTTCCTCCTCTTCCTTTTTCTCTTCTTCCTCTCCTCCCCTTTCTCCTGTTGCCTCCTCTTCTTTGTCTTTCTTTTTTCTTTGCTTTACACAACACAGGCCATCAAACTCTGAGCCTTTTCATGCTCTTCCCACTGAGCCACATCCCATCTCTGGCAGCATTTCTGAACTTGACAATATGAAGCTAATGGTGGCTGGGCTTTCATGCCTCTGTACCACTTGCTTAATGACTCTCATCTACTGTTGAAGATGGCCTGTACCAGCCACCAGACAGACCTTCAGAGTGCTCAGTTGTATCCCCTAACCTGGATTTCTAATGGGAAGTTTTTGTGGGGGATGCTTTTTTTTTTCCTGGTTCATTCCTCAACAAGAGTCTAAGCGCATGCTGTATCCATGATTTAGATGCAAGAATAATTACAACAGCTGTTCCCTTAGGAACTTGCAGTAAGGAAAATGGATTTATAACTTAATAATTAGGGTGGAAACGAGAGGTTCATAATCTTCTTTCTGAAGTCTAGTTAATTCTAGCAAGCCAGAAAGCCATCGTGGGGTGGAGGTAAGGCCAAATGGCTTGCTCTTTATTGATGAGTTATCTAATAATTTCTGTGTGGTGCTTGTTTAGTCGCTATTTGCCATTTGCCTACTTTCCAAGTCCTGAAACGGTGCAGGGTGTTCAGGTAAGGGCAGTGCGACACAGGCATTGGCAAGTCTAAACATCCAAGGAGCAAAAAGAGAAAAACGCAGATACCGGACTTGGTGCTTCCTGACCCCAAAGCAAAGTCAAAAAAAGCAAACTGAGGAGTAGGCTGTCACTCATCTTTCTCCCTGTCACAAAGGTTGAAGTCATAGGGCTGAGAATGACAACTGCAGCGAGGACTGGCAAGGTTTTCCAAATGGAAACGAACTCTGAAGCTTCTTCTCATGATATTCCGTGGAGCCGGGAAGATGGCTCAGTGGGTAAAGGTGCTTGCGGCCATGCCTGGCAACCAGGGCTTGATCCCCAGAAGCCATGTGGTGGAAGGAGAGAGAGAGCCCACGCCACACATGTTCTGTTGCTCAGGCTGTAAGTGGAGGGTCCCCAAGTATTTCAGGACCTTGGCCTTGGACCTTGGAGAGGGCTTTATTTCAAGATCCTCATGAAAAGCTTTTGTGTTGTTCACATGTCAAATACAAAATCCCTTTCCAGTGCATTGAACCATATAATTTTACAGAAATAGCCGGGCTTCAAGCATTGACTTGGTAACAGGGTCGCACCAGTCTGATAAATAGGAAAGTGTTTTCAGTTGAAACTATTGATCAGAATATAGATTACTTTGTGGTCAACGTGACTCTGATTCTGTCAGGTGCATATGATGGAGCATATAAAATCTAACTCTTTCCACAATAAGCTGGGAAAAGATTTCTTCTGGTTATGTAAAAAGCAACTTATCATTTAAGTTTCTTTCTACCTAATAAAAATATTCCCTAAGACTCGCAAGGCTGTCAGTCTACAGACTATAAACCCCATGTGCCATAAATATGACTTTTGCCTCTTTAGAGGAATGTTGAATTAAGCGTCACACATGAAGGGATTTCTGGGCATACTGTAATTTTCAAAATGTGAGTAGCTGATCAAAGTCATCTGCGTGTGTTCACGGGAAAGGATGCTCGGGGACCAGGAAGATGCTGCCACCGGCTCTCCCACTTCATCCTTGCTGCTCACACACTGCCCGCCCTTCCTGACTACATATTAAATAAAGACATAGGGAAAGAGCTGGAAATACTGAACATTAGAAAAAAAAGAGAAGGCAAGCAGTGGGCCATTGCCTGTTGCTGGGATGTTTGTTGAAGACAGTTGAGGGGAGGGGCTGTTCTTAAAAGCTATGCCTGGTTCCCTTAACTTCTTGAGCTTAACTCCAAGAGCAAGCTCACTTTGGATAGTGATGAGAAAACCATAGTGCTCACAGTGTGGTTACTCCTGTTGGCTCAGGGATGTTCACCAACATCCCAGAAGGAGAACCGGGAGGCAGCGAGACAGAGTTCAGTTAGAAGCAGCATCCGCAGTTCAGTGTAGATGCTCCTCTTATTACTCGGTGTTGAGCAGCCTCCCCAGGGTCAAGTTTGAATTGCTATCACAGGCTGAACTGATTTGTCATTGTGAAGCCAATGGGAGGACCAGCGGTCGTGTGGGGGAACAGAGCAGGCTGGAGGAGAGCAGAGGAATTCAGAATGTTTCTAGAAGAAAAATGAAATCAATAAATATGAAAGCCCTTTGTGTGGTGTGAGGTCACTGACCCCGGAAGATGGGATTTGGATGATGTATGCTGTGTCTGCTGAGGGGAACTCCCCACGTCATCAAGAGAGCCGTGTGAGGGTTGTTCCAGAATGACCCGTGTGCTGTGCTGTCCAGCCAAAAGAAAGGTCAGAAGCGTGCCATTCTCTAAGGTGTCCCAGAAGCAGGGACTGTTGGATATGTTTGTGGGCATCCACTTCATCCACACACAGGCACCGAGAGTCTTCTCTGAGTTAAGCATTGTACTGGTTACCTGGGGAGCTCTTGATGGATGCGATAAGACAACCCTTGTCCCCACATGGCACAAGGTGTCACATAATTACCACCTAATCGTTTTATTACAGTGTCATAAGGGCCGTGAAGGGGAAATGAATACCCAGGAAGGTGTGTGGTGAAAAGGGCTGAGGCTGAGTGTGGAGCTAACACCAGGTAGAAGAAACCTGACTTTTGAGAGAAGTTGCCAGCCATTGCTGATATGGAGGAATAAACCTGTCTCTCCTTAAAAATCTCAGTCATGGAGTTGCTAGCAATTAGATGCCTTGCTCATTTGAATATGTGTGTGTATGTATGTATACACACACATGTATATGCATACATACACACATGCACACATACACACAAATACTCTCTCCTTCTTCCTTCCCCTGACAAAGAAACTTGGAAGCTATAAAATGACTGAAAGACCAGCAACCGCTCTCAACAGTTAGCTGGGCTGGGGATTTGTCTGGCCCCAGGGTGACATGAGAAGTGGGAAGAAATCGTCTCTTTCCTCTGCTGTCCCCTCTAATCCTTTCCTTGAACCCTCTGCAGGAATAGTATTTGATAATAGCTTTCTAGGGCACTTGCACAGCGCCAGGCTGTACACAACACTGACCCACCTTGGCCCAAAGCCATCAGCAGGCTGGTGTAAAACCAGCCTTGTTTTTGTAGGAGTTCTTCATAAGTGGGATACTAACATCTCAATTCTTACGTCAGAGCTTGTAGGGGGATTGTATCTAAAGGTTACATACCTGTCGCCCACTCTGCCTGTCAACCCTAAGGAAGTGTGGGAGCGAGTCCAGCAGGAATTCACGCAAATGGTCTTATGGCTTCCATGGTGGATTTCGACAGCTGTACCTTGCAGAATTCTGTCCATGGTGCCATGTGCACATCGCTATGCCAGCCAATACCATGGTGCTGCCCCACCTCTTTATTTGGGGAGTGGGAAACTTTGAATTGTACATCGTTGTTTTTAAAACTTTGAGTTTCCATCTAGGCTTGTATGATCCGGCGCATTGCGTTGATGAAATCTTAAACACTAACAGTGCCTTTGGGAGTAGAGACGTAGTCTTTACGGGGTGCAGAGAAAATCCTAAGTTTAAGAAAGAGACAAATGCCAGTTAACCATTTGACAAGACAGATGGGAAAGAATGATTATTTCCCAGGTAGGGCATAGTCTTTGTATCTTGTATCTTTCAGGAGTCACACAGTTCAGCTCCAGAGGTGCTGGAGCCATTCTGGACCCTATCCTTAGCCAGTCAAGTCCTCCTGCCTAATGAATACCAGTGCTGAGGGACACAGTTCAAGCCCCTGCACCCCTGCAGGAGGCCTTTACCTTTCTCCATCACGTCTGGTCCTGCTACTCTCTTGCTTAGGACCTTAGCAGTCCCAGCTGCCTGTGAATCCAAGGCCCATAGTCAGAACCCCAGCCACCCACCTCCTCCCCTGCTGCACACCTTCTCCCTGCCACCCACCTTCTCCCCTGCTGTGCCACCTTCTCCCCTGCTGCGCCACCTCCTCCCTGCCGTGCCACTTTCTGCCCTGCCATGCCTTCACACCTTCTCCCTGCCACCCACCTTCTCCCCTGCTGTGCCACCTTCTCCCCTGCCATGCCACCTTCTCCCTGCCACCCACCTCCTCCCTGCCATGCCACCTTCTTGTACCTCCAGCTACATTGCTAAGCCGAGCTTTGCTGTGCCTCTGATTTCTCTCCCACTGTTCACTCCATCCCTCATCCTTTGCTTTTAGGGTTTGATTCCCAGTCACTACTGCAACATCGCTACCTACCCGATGTTCACGCCCCATACCCACTTATTGGCCGTGTAGCAGTGACGACGCAGGCATTTGGCCATCTTGGCGACCACCACCACCAACATAAATATACTCTCATGCAGTCTTCACCCAAGGGCTCTTGTCTGTCTTCCTAAACACCAAGTGATATGATAAAACTCCACTTTTCCTCTGCTTATAGATAGGGAGCTGGCTTTCCCCACGTCAGAGTATCGAGGCAGCTGATCAGGACTTGGGGTGAGGTCTGTCTTTCCCCAAAGCTGCTTCTCTTTCTAACATACCATTTTTATTTATCTATTAAAAGACTGGCTGGTTGTAAAGGACAACGACTCTGACTTAAGGTTCCCAAATAGGACATTAATATGTATCTTCATGAGCTCAGTTATAATTTGCTGAGTTTTTTGAAATGGTGTGTGCAGATTCCACTCAAGAAGGGTATGACTTAATTATTCTCATGTCATGTAAAGACTGGTTCTCCAGCTTCATCATGACTGTTGAGGAATCATACTTAGAAGCAACAGTCAGCATAGGGGCACAGAAAACAGGAGCCTGAAATACATCGTCCTCCGTTCTCAGAGTGATTCTGAGCGTTGAGCTGTCAACGGATGAGGGTGAACTGTCTAGTTAGCCCATAGATGCACTATTAAGTAACAGGGCAACATCAGCATTAACGAATCAAACTGACATTGCAGCCCCTTGATAAGTTGGTTGGAGAAACCTGGTAGTTGCCCAAAGTCACAAAAACAGAAAACTGCAAGCTTGGATGAAACCCATGCATTTCAGTGCAAAGCTCACACTGTGCCCAGAGCCCTGTACTTGGAGCTGGCACAGGGTGGATGTGACATCAGTGGCCTGTGTCACACACGAGAAGTTACTCTGCAGAGCCTGAGCCAGCAGGAAACTTGTCTGGACACCTTCTTTCTTTTTAATTGCACACACCTTTTGGCTTTTGAAAAGACCACTTCAAACAATAATCTGTTTCCACGTGACTGTTGGAAAAAGTGGAACAGAATTATGTATGAGCATTGGTGAGTTGCTTGTTTCTACCATGTAGAATTTGCATGGTGGGGGTTAGGTGGAGGTGCACTTAAAATTGGAACCAGATTCCCATAGTGGTTACCAATAATAGCTCTGTGACCTTGGCTCTGTACCATTCATACCCTCGCATTAGACGGAAAGGACTGGCACCAGCCTCATTAGGTGTGATTGAGTACCCCAGGCTAGCTCAGCACCTACAAGCCACAGTTCTGTTAGTCCCATTCAGCCTGCTGTTTAAAAATGCAAGGTGAGTGCATTATAAACAGCAGGCAGTAACATTCCCCAAGCCCTGCCTTTCCTAATGCCATCCGACTGGAGATTGGCAGTAAGGTTCCTCAAGCCCCGCCTTTCATAATGCCATCATACTGGAGATTGTGTTTCAACGTACAAATCCGCAAGGGGCGGGCAGAAGGCAGGTTCTAAACATATATCAGAATTAGGACTGTGGAGATAGCTTAGAGACTGAAATGCCTGCCTTGTGAGGATCTTGGTTTGATCTTCAGAACATAAGAAATCCAGGCATGGTGGTGCATGCTTGAAATCCCAGCACTAAGGAGGCAGAGACAGGCAGTTCCCTGATTGTCACTAGCCACCTGCCCTAGCCTCATTGGCCAGTCCCAGGTCCCAGTGAGAGACTGTCTCAACGTGGTACACACATCTGCTTTGGGGAGGTGTGTACGTTTCTCTGGTACACACATCTGCTTTGGATGTGTGTATGTTTCTCTGGTACACATATCTGCTTTGGATAGGTGTGTACGTTTCTCTAGTACACATGTCTGCTTTGGATAGGTGTGTATGTAACTCTGGTACACACGTCTGAATTCCCCACACTGCCCTAGTCTGCTTCTCTGTTGCTGTGATAAACACCATGACCAAAACCAACTTGGGGACAAAACGTTTTAGTCGGTTGACAGGTCACGACTCATCATCGAAGACTCAATATCAAGCCAGGAACTCAAGGCAGGAACTAAAGCAGAGGACAATGAGAAATGCAGATTGCTGTCCATGACTTGCTCAGCTACTTTTCTTATGTATCCCAGGCTCACCTGCCTAGGGATGGCACCGCCCATGGTAGGTTGGGCCCTCATCCATCAGTTAGGAGTCACAAAAACGTCCCACAGACAAGTCCAAGAGCCAATCTGATGGAGGCGGTTCCTCAGTTGAGGGTCCTTCTCTCCAGGTGTGTCAGGTTGACAATGGCTACTCACTTATGACTGGGAAACATGGGGGATGTTTTGGAGGGCAGGAGCTAGGCAGCCATTGCAGTGGTGTCTCAGTAGATCACCACGGGCGTCCTTAATCACTCTGCGCTGGCCATGAAAGGACTCTTCCCCTGGAGAGGGAAAATATGAACCCCAAAGTAATTCCTTTTCTTATGCTCTTGAACCCATTTCGAAGTTAAATTACCAAGTAAAATGAGACAAATAACCAGATAAATTCAGAAGAGGAGATGGTGGGCGGGCTCTCAAGGCCTCCAGATCCCAGCCCCCTGCAGCCTCCGTAGATAGACCGTCAATGTGTGGGGGCATATAAACCTTTAATGCTACTCTCAGGACTTTAGAGCTGGAAACGGGTCGGGGATTGCGTGCATTTGGACATGTTAAAGCCTAAAACTACTGGCAGTGAAGGATGGTCTTAAAATGTTTGAAGAGGGAGACTTGGCAAAACATAATTTCAATATCAGGGAAAGGGCTATTCTGCAAACTAAATGAACAATCCATATCAGGGAGAAAAATGGGCACAGTATCTACCCATTCACATGCTTGCAATTAGGCCTCTATTAAACCAAACATATGATTGCTGTACAGAGACCTTTGGTGTCTGTCGAATTACATGCCTGGCTTGTCAGTGCCAGCAGGGGTGTGGGCCTGGAGAGAGTTCCTCGCACTGTCGTATGGGAACATGAATAACTGGACATGTAGTTGACAATGGCAGTTTACCTAGCAACAGTGAGCAGACTTCAGCTTTCAGAGGGAAGGCACTCTGCAGCCCCGGTCATTTCCTGAGGGCATCTACACATGCTGCTAGATCCCCCGTGCCCAGGTTATCCCTCCGGCCCCACCAGCTGGAATAGCCAGGAAGGCTCAGCTACAACCGAGGGGGTTGGTGATCTCTAGATCACCTCTGGAAATGATTTAGAGCCCAATGAGGTCCCCAGTGGCTCGGCGGGTATTTCTACCTATCCCATCCCTCCCTGTCCTCAGTAGACCAAGTTGGTGCCTAAGTACAATGACATTTTAATCCCTAGGTGTTTGTGAGGTCATTGGGTACTGAGCCTACCAGTGTAAGTGGTGTTGTGGTCAAACTAGAGACAAGTGGGCCCATTTTAGGTGGCACTGGGAACTAAATTCCCTTTGTTATAAGTAAGTGTGTCAACCTCCCAGGCAAAGGGGTGGGGCGTTGATTATAACAAAGTATCCAGTGATATCCTTGTTGTTCTGTTTGCTTTTGATTACACTGTCTTCTCCACAGCAGCCTGTGTTACAGTGCCTCCCATAACCACCCCTTTCTCTTTCTTTCGTCTTTACAAACCCTATGTAGGAACGAAGAAAGAATCGCAGAAAGACCCAGAAGCTAACAAACCTGCCGTGTCGTCTCCCAAGAGAACAGTGTCATCTTCCAGCAAGGTTCACTCACCAGGTACTTACACGCATGGGCGGTGCTGTTTTGCGAGGCCCGAATTTGGCACTGAGTTCGTTCAGGTGGCATTGATGTGTGCATGCTGGCCTGGCACAGGGGCTGGGGTTTTCTCATTCTGTACCCGAGGGCGGGAGTTTTACCTATAAAAACAAGAGGTTATGCCACATATATGTGGGAGAATTTCTTTGCAAAAGGCTATGAGCTCTTATGAGAACATGTGAAAATAATTCAGTTGGGTAAAAAAAATCACACTTTGAAGGTCTCAGCTCAAGTAGTATTTCATAAAAGGAAGAGAAACAGAGGCTGTGTATAATAATATCTAGCCTTGGAGTGTTTCCAGTCTATGCCTAAAAAGAAGAATGTTTTAAAAGTTGAAATATGGAAGTATTTATATCAGTAAAATGCCAAACAATTAAAAATCAATACAGGTTTAAACATCTATATGTAAAGTGTACATCTTGGTCAGTTTTGACATGTGCTCTTACCTGTGAAGCTAACACCTTTCAATGAGGAGAAAACACACATCCATCTTCTTCCAAAATGTCCTGGTGATCATGTCAGGCCCATGTGCACAGCCCACCACACCCCAATCCCAACCAGCTCTGGTCTAGGCTGTCTAGTAGTTCGTGTTTCCTAAAGTCTCATGTATGCGGAACCGTGTAATTCACTTCTGTTTTACTGTCCTCTTTAGTAACCCCTTTCTCCAGTGTGTTAGTTACTTTGCTGCTGCTGCAGCGAAACAGCGTGACCCCCAAGGAAGTCCCAAGTGAACGCATGCTGTTAACATGGGCACAGCATGTCTGGGACCCAGTGCCTCAGTCTCAGAGGGAGACAGTGTGTACAAAATACAGCCACCATTGCGTTCTCCCCCTAGATGCTCACTGCTCCTCTACAGAGACTGTCCCTGCCGAGATTAGCTAAACTTGCTTCCTTGTTCAGCCAATGTCATAACCCCACCTCCTTGTTCAGCTGCTGTTATAACCCGGCCTCCTTGTTCAGCTGATGTCATAACCCCGCCTCCTTGTTCAGCTAATGTCATAACCCCGCCTCCTTGTTCAGCTGATGTCATAACCCCACCTCCTTGTTCAGCTGATGTCATAACCCCGCTTCCTTGTTCAGCTGATGTCATAACCCCGCCTCCTTGTTCAGCTGATGTCATAACCCCGCCTCCTTGTTCAGCTAATGTCATAACCCCGCCTCCTTGTTCAGCTGATGTCATAACCCCGCCTCCTCATTCCGCTGTTGTCATAACCCCACCTCCTTGTTCAGCTGATGTCATAATCTCACCTCTATATATTAAACACAGAGAGCCTCAGGGTACTTGGGTTTCTCCAGTCAATAGCCCAGACCACCCAATCCCAAATTTTTGTCCATATGTTCATCTGTCTGTCTGTACTTCATTTCCTCATCACCCCTGTCAGGTCCAAATGAAGGTCCCTAGAGGTTGTGCAAGGACTTGGTGGAGACCAAGCCAACTTATAAAAGTAGTTTATTAGGGCTTAAGGTTCCAGAGGTGTAAGAGCTGCCACTGAGGGCAGCAGGCAGCCAGCATGGTGGCTTGAACAGAAAGCCAGGAGCTTACAACCCTTACTATAAACAGGAAGTTTAGAGAACAGTCACTAGGGATGGTGGGGGGCTTTACAACCCCAAAGCCAGCCCCCGGTGATGACTTCCTCCAGCAAGGCTATACCTCCTAAGCCTACCCAAGCAGTAGCAACAGACCAAGTGTTCAAATATATGAATCTATAGGGAATAGAACTATTAGGTGGTGTGGTTGTGTTAGAAGAAGTGTGTCACTGTGGGGCGGGCTCAAGCCATACCCAGTGTGACAGTCTTCACTTCTGCTCCCTGCAGAGCAAGATGTAGACGTTTCTCCTGCACGCAGCCATGTTCCACCATGATAATGAACTAAACCTCTGAAACTAGAAGCCACCCAATTAAATGCTTTTCTTTCTAAGAGTTGCTATGATCATGTAGTCTCTTCACACCAATAAAAGCCTAACGGAGACCCCAGATGTATGGTTCATGTAGTAATGATATGCTTACCTGTTGGGGGATATTTGTATACTGTGGAGATGAATTGCTGTGATTGGTGTAATAGAAAGCTGAATGGCCAATAGCGAGCTAGGCAGAACCTCTGGGCAGAGAAAGAATGCTGGGAAGAAGAAGGCGGAGTTGCCAGCCAGACTGAGAGGAAGCAGAATGGGCAGTACAGAGTAAAGGTAACCAAACCGTGTAAAAGAACACAGATTAAAAGACAGGGGTTAATTCAAGTTGTCAGAACAGTTATGAATTAGCCTCAGCTAAGGCTGAGCTTTTCTTATTAGTAAGTCTCCATGTCATTTTTGTGAGGTGGCAGCCCAAAGAAAACCCCAGCTACATTTAACTTCTTTAAATTGCGCCAGATTCTTTCCTAAAGTAATCTGTCGTTTGTGTTTCCAGCAGTAGTGCCTAAAGCTCTCAGTCCCCCCACCTCCTTGCACATGCCTAAGGATACTTCACCCCGATGTTCATCTGTGTAACTCGCCAGTAAGTGGAAGTAGTGGCTTCCCTGAGAGTCATAAGTAGGCACAGATGAGCATTAGGGTGAAGTGTTCTTGGGATAGGAAGCAGGAAGGTCTCCTGCTGACAGCATCTGTCCCTGTGGCTTTAGAGAGTGCTCTCTGGATGTGTCTAGCCAGGCGTTTTAGGGACGCCTAGACACTTCGGCACATAGGTAGAATTGCTTATTCATTCAACCCCAGCCTTCCCTCCTCCTCAGAGGTCAAGGGTGATTAATTGCATTCAGGCAAAATGGCAGTAAAATAGCCCACAGACCTGACCACAGGCCAGTCAGACAGAGGCAGTTCCTCAAACAAGTTTCCCTTGTCCCTGCGCTACTCTTGTTTGCGTCAAGATGACAGAAACCAAGCAGCACACTGGCCAACCCCTGGCCAACAGTAGTCCTGTTTAGTAATGAGTAGGAAAAGAATTCTGTCTCACAAATCCTTCTAACTGTGCTTACGTTCATAAAAACAAAGCTATCCTCAAGTCCACAAGGAACTCCCCTCATGTGCCCTTGGGATCTGCCTCTGCTAGGACGATGAGCACGTTCCGCAGAGGACTTTCCCTCTGACCGAGAAGCCATCAAAGCTGTGTCTGGTCCTTGCTTCCACCTTGTTTACAAGTGTGAAGGTCATGGCCTTCCGTCATATTATTAGTGCTCAGGCACCAGCTCGGCTCTATTGCTGTATCTGATAAGCTTTGCAGATTGGATTAAATCACCCTGTCCATCTCTGGCTCTCTTCTGGGTAGTGACTGGACGCTGCAAATGAATTTTTAATAGTTGCTTTCCATTTTCAAACACCGTGGCCTCCCCAGTGCTTAGCCTCGGCACGCAAACTGTCGGGAGCTCAGACTTTGCACGCAAACAACTGTTGACATTCGCCTTTGCGCTGATGTCCAGTTACTGGCCTCCCCGCTGGGACTAAGATGTCACATGTCATTGTGGTCAGCATACATTCCATCTGCCCTAACCTGATTTGTGCAGCTGGTAGGCTAGTTTGAAAGAAACTGTGGCCGAGGCAGAACTTGGACAATGGGAATGCAGTCTAGATTTAGGGCAAGCTCCTGTGGGGTGTGCTGGAGACACAGAGTAGTCCGACAAATGAGGAAATGTGAAGCACTCTGGGCAGAGAGGAGCCAGGGACTTGGGTTGGTCCCTCTTGGACAGTTGTTGGCCAGAGAGGCCAAGATGAACCTGATTTCTTGCTCATCCACTGAACCTTGCAGGACACCAGACATAAAGATAACATTTAGTAACAAGAATTAAGTTTTGGGGATCTTAAAAGTCTTGACATGAGGCATCTGAAATCCTAGCAAGAAGCATTTCAAATCGGCTGTCTGTTCGGCATAGCAAGTGAGTGCTCATCTAGTTCTTTGATCATTGCTAATTTAGAGGTAAGGACCTTGGCACGATATTGGTAAAATGGTAAATTTGTGCAGCCACACTGAGCATTACGATTCACCATCACAAACCCTTCTCAAAAAAACAAAAGTGAAGTCCATGGCCAACCTAATTTCTCAGCGCTTCCTACCTGGTGGAGAAGCTCTGGGGGCTGGACTTTGGCCAGCCCTTGACAGTGATTGAGAATTATGGTACAGCCAACAAGGAGCCCTAAACAAGGACTGTTTCTTCGAGTCACTTAATGTCACAGAGTAGCTAAGCTTGTTGTGTTGGCTCCAAAAGTGGGTGTTCTCAGGGGAGCCACCGACTTGGCCAAGATGTCAGTTGCTGGGTGAGAAATGTGAGCTGCCTGCTTGCATTTGACTGAATATCGGAACTTTGAGTACAGGAATGACAGCAATGTAATAGTAATGGTAATGGTAATGCCAGCTTAAAAAGGAAATTTCATAATCCCAGCACTTGGGAGGCAGAGGCAGGCGGATCTCTGTGAGTTCGAGGCCAGCCTGGTCTACAAGAGCTAGTTCCAGGACAGGAACCAAAAAAAAAGCTACGGTGAAACTGTTTTGAAAATCCAAAAAAAAAAAAAAAAAAAAAAAAAAAAGGAAATTTCATTTCCTTAACCTAATGATGACAATGCTGGCTAGCTTTAGGTCAATTTGACAGAAGGTAGAGTCAGCAGAGAGGGAACTTCAATTGAGCAAATGCCTCCATAAGATCCAGCTGTAAGACCCAGTCCATAATGAGTAGTACCATCCCTGGGATAGTGGCCCTAGGTGCTATAAGAAAGCAGGCTGTGAGCCGGGCGGTGGTGGCGCACGCCTTTAATCCCAGCACTCGGGAGGCAGAGGCAGGTGGATCTCTGTGAGTTCGAGGCCAGCCTGGTCTACAAGAGCTAGTTCCAGGACGGGCACCAAAGCTACAGAGAAACCCTGTCTCGAAAAACCAAAAAAAAAAAAAAAAAAAAAAAAAAAAAGAAAAGGAAAGCAGGCTGTGTGTGCAAGTCATGATGAGCAAGCCAGTAAGTAGCACCCACCAGTTCCTGCATCTAAGTTCCTGCATCTAAGTTCCTGCCCTGTCTGAGTTCCTGTCCTGACTGCTTCAGTGATGAACAGTGATGTGGAAGTGTAAACCCTTTCCTCCACAACTTGGTTTTGGGTCATGGTGTTAATCACAACAATAGAAACAATTGAAACAATAGAAATGGAGACTACACTTCTCTTGCAGAGGACCTGAGTTTAGTTCTGAGCTCCCATGTCTGGTGGCTCAAACCTGCTTTTAACTCCAGTTCCTAGACTCTCTTCTGACCTGTGGTGTGTTCACATACATGTTCATATATGTACACACACACAGAGAAATAAAAGTGAAATAACTTTATAAATCTATAAACACACACACACACATACACACACACATGGCAGTGTGGGCGGAAGAAGCAGCACAGCTCAGAGCTGGCCCTGTGGACTGTGCTGACGGTCAGCCTTAGTTCACTGTGGATTCCTTGAATTTTGGGGGGAAATGTCTCCTATCATAAAGGCGCCAGACACTCAGTGCCTTGGCACGGTGACTAATGTGCAAGAGAGTTTTATAAAATCGTCAGCCTTCTCACCACAAAAAGATGAAAACCAGCAGCCATGGGGGAGAGGCTTCTCCTCAGAACCTTCGACCCAGTCTTCCCATGGGTCCAACAGGAAACCGCTCCTCGCTTCTGCTGAGATTGCCTCAGCAGCCGCCTGCTTGTTTCTCGGTACTGAAAATGCCGTGGTGACGCACAATTCAGGATTGAGATGCCTAAAATCTGCCAGTACGTTTTCTGGAATAGAACGTATTTTCATCACATGAAGGCAATTTTTGAGGAGCAATTCTGCCTAAGTCCCAGAGATTAAGGCGTGTCACCTGTGAGGTCCCACCTCAGTCTCTGAGGTCTTTTATTTTTTTTTGGTTTTTCGAGACAGGGTTTCTCTGTAGTTTTGGTGCCTGTCCTGGAACTAGCTCTTGTAGACCAGGCTGGCCTAGAACTCCCAGAGATCCGCCTGCCTCTGCCTCCCGAGTGCTGGGATTAAAGGCATGCGCCACCACCGCCCGGCTCTGAGGTCTTGTTAAGACTATTATAGTGTCTGTTCATGACTGTTACCGTGTCTGCTGCTAAGTCATTCATCGAATGAGACCATTGGCACATCACAGTTCACCTTCTCTGTCTCCGTGTATCAGACACTAGGTTCGGGGTTTGTATTCTGATCCTGGGATCTTAGAAAGGAAACAAAAGTCAGAAGAGAGAGAAAGAGCCCCGGAATAACTCAAGGCGGCACAGGGACATCTGCCCGAACACAGGAAGACCATGTCTGAGATATCAGGTCATGGCCACCTGTAGGCTCTCTGGCTGCCTGTGGGGAGAAGGTGTCTTTGTGCCTCAATGGAGGGATGGTGGCGTGTAGGTCCCTAACCATGATGGCATTCTTTCCAATGAGCTCTTCCCAGAGCCTTACCTTCCTCAAACTTCAGCCTAAAATGCCCCTCTCTGTCCCTCCCTCCCTAACCCTGCCATGCCCTTCTCCGTCCCTCCCTAACCCTGCCATGCCCTTCTCCATCCCTCACTAACACTGCCATGCCTGTCTCCGTCCCTCCCTAACCCTGCCATGCCCTTCTCCATCCCTCACTAACACTGCCATGCCCTTCTCCGTCCCTCCCTAACCCTGCCATGCCCTTCTCCGTCCCTCCCTAACCCTGCCATGCCCTTCTCCGTCCCTCACTAACACTGCCATGCCCTTCTCCGTCCCTCCCTAACCCTGCCATGCCCTTCTCCGTCCCTCACTAACACTGCCATGCCCTTCTCCGTCCCTCACTAACCCTGCCATGCCCTTCTCCGTCCCTCACTAACACTGCCATGCCCTTCTCCGTCCCTCACCAACACTGCCATGCCCTTCTCCATCCCTCACTAACATTGCCATGCCCTTCTCCGTCCCTCACCAACACTGCCATGCCCTTCTCCGTCCCTCACCAACACTGCCATGCCCTTCTCCGTCCCTCCCTAACCCTGCCATGCCCTTCTCCGTCCCTCCCTAACTCTGCCATGCCCTTCTCCGTCCCTCACTAACCCTGCCATGCCCTTCTCCGTCCATCACCAACACTGTCATGCCTATCTCCATCCCTCCCTAATTGTGCCCTAGGACCCTGGCAAATTTCTGGTTCATTCTGGGAGTTACACCACCTCATGTTTGCCTCCCGGGAGCTTTGTGGGTAGAGTGGGAAGTGGTGGCTTCTTTCACACTGCAGTGGGAACAGAGGGAAGCTTCCTGAGGGAACCACCTCATAGCTCAGCAAAGATCATTTTACTTGTAATGAAAATAAGAAGCGGGGGGGGGAGTGAATGGGGAGCTTAGAGCATATCTGTAGCTGTGGGCATGATATGAAGTCACACTGGGGGTCCCCAAGACATTAGTGCAGTAGGAACTAAGCCCCCCATAGATATTCTCACTTAGTTGACCTTGACGCTGAAGAACAAGGTCACAAGAAGGTCATGTAAAGGGAAGGAAGGGGCTCACAACATTGCTCTCTGGTACATTCTCAGAGGCCGGACTTCTACCCGAATTGATGTGGGATTGATTTCTCAGTAGACATTTGTCTAAAGGCAATAAGTACATAAAATAGATTCAGTACAGACAATGTACAATTTAATGTGAAGCCCCACAGCTTCTGTCTTAAATGCCAATTCTAACTGTAAGTTCATTATCTGGTACAGGCTGTGGGTCTGGTTGGTTTTGCTGTTTGATGCTTTTATTTATTTGTAAGAATTTTATAATGAAGTTTATCATTTTTAAAAAAAACCATTAAGACACAAGAAAGAAAGAAAAACTTCTTGCTTCATTCTCTTCAAGCAGGCCTAAAGAAATGGTGGACGCTGAGAGAAATTTGGTGTTGTGTTTGTTAGTGTTTTCTAAACATAAACTTGGCACGTAAAACTGGTAAACGGACTAAGTGACCCAAGCCCCAGCCTGTCTGTCCACATAATACTTGAAATGACAAACTGCGGGCAATTCCTTCCCTGCGCTGTGGGTCTGGGAAGCTCCTGTCAGAGGCTACCATTGAACGGAATACCACGAGTGACGGCTCTCTCTCTTCACAGGGCACCCAAAGCAGAGGACCACTGCTCCTCGGAATGGGTTTGCACCCAAGCCTGACCTGCAGGCCCGAGAGGCAGAGCGGCAGCTGGCCCAGCGACTGAGGGACAGGTGTGAGTGGCAGGCCAGGCAGCTGGGCCTGGCTCGTGGGGAGCTGAAGAGGGCTATCCGTGGCTTCGACGCCCTGGCTATCTCCACGCAACACTTCTTCAGAAAGGTGAGGCCATGGCTGTCATTGCTAAAGGTCTTTTCAGCCACTCGGGCTAATAGCGATGCTCATGAAAAGTGTGTGCAATAGTTAGCGTTTGGTTATAGAGTTTGGGGATAGTGAATCTCCTGCAGCATTCTAGAATATTCCAGGAACCCCAAACGTCAAAGAAACTAGTCTAAAAGGAAGAATAAATGACCTTGATTGCAGAAGAAAAAAAGTGGGCAAAAAAGAAACATACAAAGAGCTCAAAGAGGAAACGTTTGAACACGACAGTGTGTGCTTCTTTGCATTTTCAAAACGAGATGGGCTCATTCTGGTGTTTTGACTGCGGACACAAGGAGACAGAACCTCAGTGTCATCTCCCTTGGCTTCTGATGGGACATGTACGGGGCAGGCCTGAGGGGTGTGCTCCTCTGAGCTCAACAGCATGGGCTACAGAAGGGTCTTCACTGAACACTGGTTCTATAGAAATACAGAATGCTGGGTTCTTGTCTACCGATGTTTGGGGTCATCTGGATGCCAACGTGTGCTGGAGGGTGAAAGTGAGTTTTATTTTAGAGATCCGAATGTGATGCTCATTTTCAGAGTTGCTGTTGATAAAATGGGTAGTTCATTTAGAAAAAAAGAATCTCTAAGAATGGTTAGTTTGTTTAGAAAAAGAAAGTTCATTTTGCCTCAGAGTTCTAGAGGCTGAAAACCTGAGAGCATGGCTCTAGCACCTGCTAGGCTCCTGGTGAGGGCCTCAGACTGCTTTACATCATGGTGTGAAGCAGAAGGGTAAGCAGGTGTGTGGGAGAGAGGAAGCGGGATCAGTATGCCTGAAGAGAGGAAGCAGGGTGTCTTAGTTAGGGTTTCTATTGCTGGGGAGAGACACCATGACCATGGTAACTCTTATAAAGGAAACATGTAGTTGTGGTGGCTCACTTACAATTTCAGGAGTTCAGTCCCTTGTCCTCATGACGGGGAGCATGGCAGCATGCAGGAAGATGTACTGGCTACATCTCTGCTTGCGGGCAACAGGAAGTTCACTGAGACACGGAGATTGCTCCTGAGCATAGGAAACCTCAAATCCCTGCCCCCACAGTGACTCACTTCCTCCAACAAGGCCATACTCACTCCAGCAAAGCCACATCTCCTAATACCATCACTCCCTATGAGATGATGGGGGCAATGACTTTCAAACTCCCACACAGGGCAAGTGAGCATGTGGAAGGGAGCGGCAGGGCAAACATGGAACTGTCTTATGCCAGCCGGTTCTCCCAGGGGCTAGTCTGCTCCCAGGAGTCAGACATGAATTCTCTTTCAAGCCCCCCTTTTTCAGTAGGAGGTTTTGGAGGCTGAAACACACCCAAGTCCTAAAGAGGCGTGAGCATTGCGAGCTCCACCACGAGGGTCCTCTGGCGTGCATAAATAGGAAGCGGTAACAGCATGGTATCAGTGCCTCCCAGATAAGAGAGTGGGTGTCTAGAACTCGAGCTACTTTCAACACAAAACAGTAGGAGATTAAGCTGCACGGTGCCCACAGACTTCTTCCTTAATCACCGGAGCGGCATTGGAGGGTGGACGGCAGCTCTTTGCCCTTCTCCCTCCCTGCCTGCCCTCTAGTGGATCAACCCAACCTTTCTTCTCTCAGCCTTGATTTTCCTCTGTTCTTAAGCTTTCAGCACAGAGTCCCTTACCGAGCTGCTCTTTGGAGGGGCGACATTGGTGCATGGCTAACGGTAAAGATTCATGTTTACCAATAGTCCCAGCCTCCTCCCCAACCAGAAACATTCACCCCAGCAACAGATTTATATTGCCCATCTTTCTGGACTGGTCATATTGGTGTCCATGAAGAGTGACGGATATCTACAGTCCACCCCTGCACGAATTATAACAGTTACAAATGCATGTTTATGTGGCAAGGAGACGAGCCTCACCATGGTGGATATGCAGAAGTGGGCAGTTTGTCTTGGGTAAGGTTTAGATTTTTCCTGGGCTGTCAAGTCTTCAGTAGGAAAGGAAGTCGGGTGTTTGCTGAGCTGGCTGAGCACACTTACATTGTGACACTCCCCGCCTATGATTGCTCCTTCCGCTCGTCCTTCCCAGAGTCACGCAAAGCCTTCATGACTATTTCATCCAGGTAAACACGTGCCAGGGCACTGAGAGAGCCTTTGAAAATGTGTGTTGTGCTTTAGAAGTTAAACCTTTCGGCACCATAGCAAGTGATTAGCCATTGGGCCAGAATTAAGGATCCACTCACGTAGTGCTGTAGTTCTCTGACCCAGGAAACCTCTTGTTGACCACAAGTTGTATTCCTCCATGGCACGTACAAGACTCTTCAGTTAGAAGCCCAGGAGGGCTAGCAGGCGACGTGTAGGCTTCTCCATCAGACCCCACCACCGGGGGTGGGGGAGGAGGGGGCTGCCCAGGCCTGACACGTCCGTCAGCAAGAGGGACAGTAGACATGATTTCCATTGCTTTCAGTAAAATCGCAGATGGTAACTCCGGACAGGCCTCTAAAACAGTCCGTAGGATTTCAGCATCCATACCATGTGTGTGATCATTCCTCTTCCTCTAGATAAACCCCAGGAGAAAGGGGTGTGGTGGCATGGTCAGGGAGTAAACAGGCAGAATCTGTAACTAGTGTCATCGTTGGCTTCCACAGTCCATTGCGGGTTGTACGTGGTCTGCCTTTAGCAGAAAGAGCCCAGAGGTCAGACATGGGGTGAAGCCTCGAACGGTGGGGCTCTCTGGAGGTTCAAGGACTACAGAGCAGCAGCACCCATGTCACCACTGTGGGAGGTTAGATACACTGTCCCTGTGTGGGGGAAAAAATGTCCCCAGGTGAGAGGGAACCAGCCACAAGAAAACATGGTTGCTGCAGCCAGCCTCAAACGGAGTCTCTTTTTATGTATTCAATTGTAATTTCCTCAGAGCACATACCTCTTGCAGTCCATAGTGCAGGGGTTCTCAACCTTTCTAATGCTGCACCCCTTTAATACAGGTCCTCATGCTGCGGTAACCCCTGCCCCAACCACAGAATTGTTTCATTGCTACTTCATAACTGTGATCTTGCTGTTGTTAGGAATCATAATGTAAAGATCTGCTGTGCAGGAGATCTGCTCTGCAACCCCTGTTTGGGGGGTCTCGACCCACAGGTTGAGAACCGCTGCCATGGTGGATTGAGTGGCAGAATATGGTGGACTGGAGAGACACTGTGCTGGCCAGCGGAAATACCACCTGTGCCTCTGGAAACCCAAACAGGTTCCTCCCTGCTCTCCATGTGTCTCCATAGTCCCTGATGGCAACAGCAGCCTCGTCCGTGTGTGTCCTCCTTGGTTGCATGCTTCTGTCCCCTGTCCTGAGTCTTGGCTGTCTCCGCTTCTGACTGACAGAGGCTACTTCTTTGTCATTTGAGGTCAATTGAGGTCGTTGTCATTTGAGGATGTAGAGAGTTAATGGAGAGAAGCACTTTACGGAAATCCTTGAGAACAATCGTTTGTGAGGGCAAGGAAATCTCCAGAACCCACCTGACGGTTCTGATCTCAGGAGGGGATTAGGCAGGCATGATGTGTAGAGTGGACGCTGAGCCTGGCTGCTTAGATGTTGTTACACAGGTGGTGCGTCCCTGGTATGAAATCTGAGATGGTCCAACACCCGAAACCTTCTGAAGACTGACAAGGCACAAGCGCAACATTCCACACTGGAGCTCCTAAGACTGGTTGCACTCTTAAAATGCTGCATAAAATTACCTCTATCCTGTGCTTCAAGGGTGCATAACAAACTTATTTGAACTCCGTGTACGGACTTAGATCCCATCACCGAGATAACTCATTATGTACACTGTAAGAACATCCTGAATGCTAAAGAAAAATAATCAGAAGCGTTTCTGTCCCTAAGCACATCCTATGAGGGCTACTGATTCTTTATCAACCAACAGCAGTCTGGCTGGTCTATCCAGCTCAGTTGCTATAGTAAATTTGTCCTGAAAGTGCTGAATGTGTCTTGAAGGACGCACTGAAAATTCATCTTGTCTCTAGTAACAGCATGGAAGCCCAATTGAACCCCCCATCCTAGCAGAATGACTGTGGAGGCGGTCAGCTCCGACAGCTTCACCCAGTGCCCAGGGATTCTGAGATGCCACATGTAGGTGCCGACATAGCCTCACACCTGCCTGCTCTTAACAGCTCTGCCCCTCGGCAGGCCAAGCAGACCTGCCGAAAAACACGGTCCCAAACCTCCAGGGATGTGGTAATGAGTATGACCCTCCTGGGCTCACTCCAGGGTTCCGCTGACAAGCTGAAATCTTCCTCTTGGTTTGTTGTTTCTCCAAATGCTACCCTGTAGCACCCCCTAGTGGTGATCTATGAAATAGACCAGACAGTGGTCCTGTACAGCCAACAGTTTCTCATTGAGTACTTATGTGTGTGTGTGGGGGGGGAGGTTATTTCTTTTTTATTTTAATATGACTTATTATATCTATCCAATAATTTAATGTTGAATTTTGTTTTCATAATTCACACTGATTGTGATGGTAGATTGTGACTTCTGCTTTTTAGTTATTATAGATTAGGCAGAAAAGGCATGGGAGTTGATGTGAAAAGTCTCTGTATGTCTTAGATTTCCATTACTATTGCTGAAAACCTGAGGCAATCCTGAGATACATGCCGGAGAAAAGACTACTCATGTCACAATCCAGGGAGCAGAAGAAGAAAGAAGAAGGGATTTGAAGCTCCGCATTCCCTGCTCAGAGGTGTGACCTCAGTACCTCTAGGCCTTTTCCATCATGAGGATCAACCACCTTCCCACAGTATCTCTGCAGCAAAGCCTTGTGCTGCTGAATAATCCTTTTGTACACTGTGAATTTGTGTTATTGTTGTTGGTTAATAAAGAAGCTGATTGGCCTATAGCAAGGCAAGATAAGTTAGGTGGGACAATCAAACCAAGGATGCTGGGAGGAAGAGGGGCTGAGTTTGAGGTGATGCCAGCCAGTCACTAAGGAGATAGACATGGAGAAAATGAGGTATAATCCATGAACATACAGCAAAGCATAGATAATAAATGTGGGTTAATTTAATTGTAAGAGTTAGCTAGTAACAACCCTGAGCTATTGGCCGGGCATTAATAAGTAATATTAAGCCTCCATGTTGGTTATTTGGGAGCAGGTAATGGGACAGGAAAACTATATCTACAGCCTTGAACATATGGGCCAAACTATAGCATGTGTTTTCTAAACTTAGTGAAAAACGTACTTACAGTCATCTCATTGGACTTACTGTTTTATTTTGGAAACAAGCTCTTAATACGAAAGAGCAGAAAGGACACAAACCCAAATTCCTAGCATTAGACTTAAAATTTTTAACCTTCTATTCTTCTGGCTTTGTGGGTATGTGTTAATACTTAGAGGTGTGTATTTTTAATAGGTTTCATCTGCAATAGCAGATGGTCGACTGCCTCTGCCATGTGGAAGGGCTTGTGGAAGCCTCAATAAACTTGAAAGTGGCCAGAGTTCCCAAATAACCGCCCAGCCCCGGGTGACGGTCCTAGGTGACAGACTGCCTGAGGTTCTGGAAACATTACTCTAAACCTCACTGAATTCTTCCAGCTGGTATAGCCGTCACCTTCATATGATGTCTGGGGACACTGGGGGAGACCTTCAGGTCTCTGATGACAATTACAGAACATAATGGAACCAACAGCCATATCCTTGCGCCGTACATCAATGCTGCCTCCGTCTTGGCCCAGCCTCTATGCTGCTTCTGCTCCGTGTGAGAAGGGGGAAAAGCATCATCACACATGGTAAAACATAACTCAGAGCTGGGTAGCTATGCATGCTGCTCCTAGGAGACACCCGGGGGCCATCTCTGACCCGTTGCCCTTACAACAGACCAAGTGAGAAGGAAGAGTTCCACGGAGGAGCAGTCGTTGGGAATGAGGGGGTGTGAACGAGTGGGAGAGCCGCCAGAGCAGAGCCTGTGTGTCTGCCTCCCGGGTGGGCGAGTCCACTCCCTCTCTCTAAGCTCGTAATGAACCATTGCGAATGTCTGAATATCGTTTTAGGCCCGAGGCTCTGTTTGAGAGGCCCACGTTCCTGTGAGGATAGCAGGCTGCTCATGGCGGAGTTTCCCCAGTGTCTTCATTAAGGCCCCACAGCACCTGCTCCAGTCCTGCGTCAAGCAGGTTGTCTGATGACGAAGAAGAGCAAGGACGGAGGGAGAATCCTCCCTAAGCAACTGTTGGCTTGCTCTCACCATTGAAAGCAGTCAGATTTTAAATTGAGGCTTTGTCGGATGAATGCCTGTCTTGAAAGCAAAAGAAGCCATATTCCACCAGCTGAAGGACTTCCCATTCCAGGCGTCTCTTCCTCCTGCTCCCCTACCCCACCCGCAAGTATGTTCATGATCAGTGAGTACGCTTGACCTGAAGCAGAAGCAGTTTGATATTGGGAGTAGCCCCGTCGGTCCTTGACCTACCTCCATAGCGCTGTGCGCCTTCCCCGTAAACAGTGCCCTGCCATCACCTTCTTTTCCTTTACTTTGTCTGAAAAGCTAAAGCCTTAGAGAAACTGTGAGGAGCTGGGCTGAGCTGCCTGACAGTCAGTCAGCAGAGAGCGGTACGAGTGTTAGCGGAGTGGTACTCACTCCCTGATGCAGCAATACAGGAAGGCTGTGTGTCATGGAAGTAGCCACCCGCCCCTGCAGTGAGGCACCCGTTTTTCCTCTGAGGCGTGTCACAGCATAATCTGCAGATACTAAATGTTCCCCAAATCAGGAGGTAAAAGTCCTCCCCAAAGACCCCTGTCCTAGGCTGTTCATAGAACAACTAGAAAATAAGTCGAGAGAGCCAAGTCTTCTCCTGCTTACGAAGATCCTCAGTCCAAGGCCCGAGGCACCCCAACTTTGTTGATGACAGTGTAAACTTGATAGTCAGGTGCAGGAGAGTAAAACCCAATACCTGACTGAGGTAGAGCCACTGCCACCATCCTTTCACCTCTCACGCGTTGTGCGTGAGGTCGCATCCTTCTTTTTGTTCATTTGTTCATCTGCTCATCCTTCCAATGAAAGGACATCCTTTTGTCATGGATGGGTGCGGCGCACTCCCTGAGCAGCAGGGAAGGACGACCACGAGTCGAGGATTCTTCTGCAAACCACGCTTTATTGGAGCCTCTTGGTTGAAGGGAGAGCGGAAGCGAGGGGCCCCGAGCACCAAGCGGTGGCGGCTGCTTATATAGGGGGTAAGGAAATGAGTCGTGCCTGGATTGGCCGATGCGCGCCTGCAGATGCTCCTGGCCACGGGATTGGCCCTAAGCACATCATCGCCACTGCACATGCGAGAGGCACGGTTCCACTGCATTGCCTAATATGGAATTGTTCACCAAGCGAGGTCGGGGGCCAAGCGCCATCTTGTAATGGCGGCCACTCGAATCGGCTCCCAGCAGCTCCCCCTTTTTGTTTTTCTCTGTAGGCCAGTGAGAAGGTCTTACTCCCGTTCAGGTCCTCACCTCATGATGCGAGGACCGATCAAAGGAGGCCCAAAACTCCTGGTACTCCTTCTCCCGTGCAATGGAATAAACTCCTGGGAGGTGCAAAGGCAGTACTCAGAGTAAAAATGCATACCTTCCTCAGTGCAATGGAGAATTTCTCCCTGAGAGTGCAAAGGCTATGCAAGGAACAAACCTACTGGCCTTTTAACCATACTTGGGGTGAATCGCCATTCTCCAAAGCAGCTAACGCTTGTAGAACCGCAACCTTATCTCGAGATGTCTGAGCTCGGAGGCAGCATATTAGCCAAAGGCAGACTATACATCCTCCTATGCAGCATGCAAAAAACATTCCTGATATCCGAAAACCTTTTGTTGCAGCCTCCAGTGAAATTAGCGGGGGCCCATTGAGGCCCAGAATAGCCTGTACCATTACTCACTTTGCACTTATTAGTGGTATTGGTAGCACAACTAAAGTTGCTCTGTCCAGCCTGCCCTCCCTGAAGTAACACAAAAGGGGAGAGATCAGAGCAACTGCCATTAACCCCGCAGAGGAGCCATTTATTATAGGGCGTTAGCAGATTTTAAGAAGGTTCCATTGAACCAAAAAGCCTGTAACATGGGGAGGCCCAAATCCTTGTTGGTAATAAAAAAGCGGGGGAAAACCGCGGCATTGTGGCGAACAGGAATCGGATTAGGGAAGGCAGACAGTATTCCCCATCTCTGTTCCGCCCGAATCCGATTGTCATCGCCATCATCATCAGGAACAGCAGCGGCGTCATCTTCGACTGGATCATGGCCTTCCTCCATTGGCTGGGGAGCAATTGAATCATCCTTAATGGTTCTTGTCAATCGGCACAGAACCCAGTGAGGCATCTCTTGACCCTGCGGGAAAACACAAATAGCTCCCCTGGATCTTCTGATGACAGGATCCGGGCCATATCATTTGTTATCCAACACATCCTTCCACATGACGGCCTCTCCTTTATCTTCAAGGGTCATTGCAGCATGCCGATCAGCAGCTGTCCTGCCCTGGCCGTCAACTATCAAAAAGTTAAAAGTAAAGAGTGCCAGTGCAACTCTGTTCCTGGGGGAAGCTGTCTCCGCTATTCCCCATTTCTGTTTCTGTAGCAGTTCTTTAAGGCTTCTATTTGCCCTCTCCACAATTCCCTGAATAACTTTGGTTAGATTGCCAGCTACTTCCCCCTTATTGGGGAGCACCTTCCAGGCCTTGTAGTGAATATCACTTATCTGCTGATAGACCTCTAGAGGGAATCCAACCTGGTTGCCAGCGAACTGTCCTTGTCCCAGAAGCATATCAGCTGTCCAATCATGATGACCATTTTGAGCATTAACTCTAGCCTGGGTATGGGCTCTATCGGCAACCAGAGACTTGAAATCCAGAAACTGTCCCCGAGTCAAGCAGGCCCTGGCCATCTCTGTCCAATCTGGAGGCGTCAGCACTGAGGTGCAAAGTCTGCGCAGGAGGGCTATTGGATAATCTGCAGTAGCCCCAAAATCCTTAACTGCTGTTACCAGATCTTTTAGTTATTTATATGGCACTGGCTCATACCACCTATGATGGGTGACGGGATCCTTCATCACCAGGTATGCTGAGGCTAAGCGTGCCCAAGTGCTCTGGCTGATATAATGGCAACCCCTTCCTGGTTCAGCCGCTTGTGCACCTAATGGCGGTGCCGAGGGGCGAGACACACCCTCCATTGGCGCGTGAGCACTGGGTGGGTTATAGGCTGGGGGATGGTGATAGTCCCCGCTCACACCTTTCTTCCTCATACTTAGCAGCCTCCTCCTCTAGCTCCCCCTTTTCCTGTGAGCTGAGTTCATCGTCCAACAAATCTAAGTCAGCAAACTCTCTGAGTAGTAGGTAAAGCCAGTTTTTCTCCTTTTCATCCCCTTCCTCCCATTGAGGGTTCTCTTGAGCTTCTTCTCTAGGTATACCCTTTATCTTGTTATCCTTTTCCTTTTTACTATCCTTTTTTATCTTTATTCTTTTCGGTCTAGACCTGCCTAAGTCCCCCCCCCCTTTTGAATCCGACTCTGATAGGCTGTCCTGGTGTGCTTGCAGTGCCCTCCTCCCTTCCCAGCGCAACCAAAAGCAGCACAGAAAAACAACAATCACGAGGGCCACAAAGATCAAGCAAAACACCTCAGGTGCAACCCCAGCAGTCATCATACCTGGGAGACTCACTCACCGACGTCGCCGCTCCGCGTGTCGAGTTCTGAATCCTCTTTGGCCCCTCACTCGGTACCAAAGCTTGTTCCAGCGTCCCAGGTTTTGGCACCAGTTGCGGTGCACTCCCTGACCAGCAGGGAAGGACGACCACGAGTCGAGGATTCTTCTGCAAACCACGCTTTACTGGAGCCTCTTGGTTGAAGGGAGAGCTGAAGCGAGGGGCTCCGAGCGCCAAGCGGCGGCGGCTGCTTATATAGGGGGTAAGGAAACGAGTCATGCCTGGATTGGCTGATGCGCGCCTGCAGATGCTCCTGGCCACAGGATTGGCCCTAAGCACATCATCGCCACTGCACATGCGAGAGGCACGGTTCCACTGCATTGCCTAATATGGAATTGTTGACCAAGCGAGGCCGGGGCCAAGCGCCATGTTGTAATGGCGGCCACTCGAATCGGCTCCCAGCAGATGGGCACTGTGTAGGGAGAAAAAGGCTTTCCTTGAATGCCTTAGGAACCTGGCCTGCGTGAACAGCAAGTAGCTGGTCAGAGTGAAGTGTGCGCCTGTTGAATCGCCCGGGATGAAGTACTGAGTATTCTTTACCAGTCAGAGCGTGGCAGGGTAGACAGGCCCGGGGCCACTCCTCCCAACCTTTGTGTATTCTTGGCTTGTGCAACCACAGAATCTCCACTAGAAATTTCTTCTCTGTTTTTAGAATTCATTTATTTTTATTTTTTGCATATGAATGTTAACTTGGGTATATGTAAATGCACCATGTGCTTGCCTGTGTCCTCAGAAGTCAGAAGAGGGTGTCAGATCTCCTGGACCTGGAGTGACTGATGTTTGTGAGCCACCATGTGGGTGCTGGGAGTCAACCCTGGGTCCTCTGCAAGAGCGGCCAGCACTCTTAATCACTGAGCCATCTTGGGAGCCCTGGAAACTTCTTTTTAAATCACTTAAATGTTGTAAAGTCTACCAAAGGAAAACAAGCTAAATAAGAGAAATTTTAAGAAATGAAGGCCTGCCTATGGAGGTTAGCACTTCCTGCCTCAGCCCCGAAGAGTCTGTTCTACGAGGACCGGACTCATTGTCTTTCCTAGATTTGATTTTTCTGAAAATGAGCTTGCTAATGGCCTAATTGCAATTTCGGTTTTTTTTTTTTTAATAAAGGGAAATGACCAACTGTGTTATTTCCAGGGACAGCTAGAGTGAGTGGACTGTCAGGCCCAAGGGTCTGAGAATTCGTTGAGCTTGTCTAAGGCTGTCTTATCCTTAAATGCCACAAATGGTATTTCTCTAAGGACTGGTCTGAAATTCTAGTACTTGGGAGGCTAAGGCAGGAAGATGGCCAGAGTTTCCGGCCGGTCTGGACTATGTAGTGAGCTGTAAGTGAGAGCCTGTCTTGGATGGCACACAGAAGGTGTCCCCATCCACCTGGCCTGGGTGTCGCTAAACAGGAGTCACAAACATTGCAAACACCAGCCAATGGCCGCGCTTACCTGGAAATGAGGAAAGAAGGGAGGACATTGACAGCAGAGTGTTCACGGAAGACCCAGGAGAAGGCAGGACTGTGTCTTAAGAGCCATCCCGCTTTCCGTGCAAAAACCAGGGTGGAGCCAGGGGGTGTGAGGGAGGCCCCAAGGAGACAGGAGATGTGGCAAAGATTCAGGAAGCAGGTGACCCCAGGCTTGGGTCACCAAATGAGAGAGTGGTTCCAGGCCAGGTCCCTGATGGTGGGTAAAAGAATACAGAAGTAGCAAGTGCCTAAAATTTGGTATCTGAGGGACGTGTGACTCAAGAGTTCCTTAGTAAAAGAGTTACTAAGTGTCCCTGGCTCACTGGTCAGGTGGCAGAACCTGCCTGAGAGAAGTGGCGGTGGTGCCACCTAGAGGTTAAAGTCTGCGAATCTGCTCAGAAAAGTCACACCAACTCTACCTTCCAGTCTGGGGAGATTGTCCAAGAGAGTGAATGTCTTCTCCTCCTCCTCCTTCATGGGACACAGATTAGCCCATTTGAAACTGAAAGCATGCAGCTTCCCTCATCTTGCGCCCCTTCAACCATCAGCTGCTGGTATAACAGGCTGGCTCTACTGAGCCCAGCGACACAGGGACGGCCGTATCGTCCAGTTAGTATAGACCCAAGAGCCCCATTGCTTCAAAATAGAAACCACTTTTTTAAAAAAAAGCATCTACAGTTTAGGGGGGACGTAATCATAAGCCCCAGAGTATAATGGGCCCAACTCTGCCTTTGGATGTTTATGAACATTATTTCATTTAACCTTCATGATGAAGGTATTTCAACCCCTGTCTTGTAGATAACTTGGGTGCCTTTTAATGAAATCCTGTCTTGTGTAATATTTTAGTCATCATGGATTTGTCAGATGCCAGCTAGATCTCAGAATAATCAAATGGAAATCACACAGGATCTCTTTCAAGAAAGTCCCAGGCCCATTCCCACGCAACACTTTACCAAGCTCCTCATCTGAGCCTCCCAGCATTGCCGGAAGGTAGGGAGGTGGCAACAGGTGTGAGCAGGTGACAGCTAGACAGAGGGGTGAAGTAAAGTAAACTCGAGACCGGGGATAAATTCTGGAGAGCTGCTGTAATGGTGGGTATAGTCAGCAGCTCTGAATCACATAGTTTACACTTGCCAAGACCGATGATAAGTGTCTCACCAGGCGCACACCCAAAGGGAGCCACATGAAGTGATGGCCGTCTCAATTAGTGGGTGGTAGTAGTTTCACCACGTGTGCACATACCAACATGTGTGATTGCACATGTTAGTACACAGTTTCTATTTGTCACTAATGATAAAGCTGGGGGGGGGGGAGATACCATGCAAAGCTCCTGCCTCCAGCTATGGTCTGAGCCTTCTGCTATTCTGACTGGCATTTTATTGACTGGTGAATCACATGGAGCTTGGCCAGTGGTCAAAACAGCAAACTGGGGAGTTTTGCTATTAGTGTAACATGTGAGTTATTGATTACAAATCTCCACTTCTCACCTGGGCTTCATGGAAAATAATAGGGCCCTAAAAATATTTTTAAAGTGATGATTGGGCCAGACTGGGGGCACATGTCTTTAATCCAGCAAGTGGGAGACAAAGATAGGCGGATCTCTGTGAGTTCAAAGTCAGCCTGGTTTACATAGTGAGTTGTAAGACAGTTACAGCTACATAGTGAGACCCTGTCTCTAAACAAACTAGAAGAAAAGAAAGAACGATTGAAAACTTGTCAGATGGAGTTGGAGAGATGTCTCAAGAGGTGGCCAAGAATGCTTGCTGTTCTTGACTAGAGTTTGTTTTCCGGCATCTGTGTCAGGAGGCTCACAGCCACCTCTAACTCCAGCACCCAGGGGATCCACCCTCTCTGGCCTCTGAGTGAACCTGCACCTAAGTACCATACACACCTTCACATAAATAAAAATGAATCTTTTTTTTTTAAAAAAAAAAAAAAACAAAAACAAAACTACAGATTCAAGTTCTCTGCGCCCAAGATAGCTTACAGAGATCTATGCCAAGACATGGCATAATCAAACTGATAAGCACAGAAGATGAAATAATTATGGAAATCTGTTCAAGAAAATAAGAACAGGGGAGAGTGGCTGTATGTTTCCGCACCCCACTCACAGTGGCCATGTACTGATTCTAATGACATGGAGAAAGACTAAGTTCTCATATTCTAATCCTTAGACCAAGAGCTGAAAACTTAAGGCTTAATAGAAAAAAATAAGGAATAATTAAAAGCAGAATAGTTCTTTTTAAAAGGAGTAACACGGAAGAAAGCAGGAGTGTGTCAGCTGAGGGAGCAATCCCACCCACCAGGCTGCATCCCCATCAGCTGTGGGAGCATGCTCCAGATGGCCACTGAGGAGGGCAGGTTGGAGGAGGTTAGTTGTTTGATGTGTATGCACATCTTACCTGCACGTGTGTCTATAAGACAGTGCCTCCAGAGGGCAGCAGAGAGCGCTGGATCCCTCTGAACTGAAAGTGCAGATGGCCGTGGGCGAGTGCTGGGAACCAGCCAGTGCTTTGAAGGCTTGAGCCATCTCTCCACCCACATTTGGAGGAGGGGCTGCTAATGGCACTAAACACACTGCACTGTAAGCATTTTCTCGGGCCCCTTTTGGCCCAGTATTGTCACTCAACGGGAGACGAACATAAAAATCATTGCCTTAGACATGTTTTACTGACAACAGTCAAATTTACCCAGCAGAACTACCGTGACAGACACAAATATTGTCCCAAGTCAGGTGGCCAGTGTATCTGAAGCATCAACATACTTTATGAATATGCAACTTATCTTTACTAGTGCAAGCTTCTGATGCGTTCTATTCCCAGGAGAGTTATCAAGAGACGGAGGCCAGGCGTGGTGGTTCAAGCCTTTCATCCCAGCTCTCAGGAGCCTGGAGCAAGAAGTCTGTCTCACATTCAGGCCAGTCTGGCCTACATAGTGAATTCTAGCCAGCCTAGGTACATTGTGAGACTCTGGCTCAAAGAACCAAAGAACGTAGAGGTAGGGTTTTAAATACTTAGAAAAAGTTAATCAGTCTTTACTACATTTGCCAAACATTATTCATATACAAGGAATCAGTTTGGCCTGAGTAACTGAGTCTTAGAAGCTCAATCTCATCAGCCGTATGCTGAGGACAGATGTAGATTCAAGCCTTATGCATTGGCTGATCATTTTGTTGGGAACATGGATTTCATGTACCTACTCTGGCAGGTTGTAGATGCTCTGAGGACTTTGAGAGGGTCAGAACACCATCAGTGCAGCTTCCTTACCCTGGCACAGTTCTGGATGTGAAGGATTGGTGTGAGCCGTGTGAGGAAGCTACTAGCATGACTGTGAACACTGGACCCTGTAATCGAGGCAGGTGACTTGGTATGAGAACAGTGAACTTCCTGTAAATAATCAGAGAGTACTCAAGGATTTACAGGGTGACGGACTCCCTGCATGCACCCTGGCAGTCAAATGTCAGACATCAGCCTATACATGAACACCTCTTCCCAGGATAGGGGCATGGGGATTTAGAAATATTAGTAAAGAATTCAGAGATATGTGAAAAATAATAAACCAGAAAACATAGAACAGTACCGGGAGGGCATGCCAGTGAATACTGAAGTCATCCGTGTTCAGTTTTCCATAAGCTTTTCTACCTCAGTACAAAAGGGGGAAGAAGGCAACAAACTATATCTTTAACATGATACAAAGAACAACTCGAAGAGTTAGTTGTTAACACTTTGAGGTATCAAGTCATTAGCATTCTGTTGTTTAGGCGGTGAAGCCACCCTAGACACTGAAGGCAGCCTTTCCCCAGGTAACCTCATATTATAAAAGAAGGAACAGAAATACACTTGCATATCCTGACCATGTCAGGGTGGAATGGATCTACTTGGATGAGCCTTCTTTATATGAAAAGAACCAGGTAATCACATCCTGAGTCAGGATGTGTAGCTATACTTGACAACCGTTTTGGGCAACCTCCCAACTCTCTGACCATCAGACACGGTGGAAATAGGCTCACATTTTTGGGCCTCCACAGTCTGATTCATGGATTTGGAGGTAGAGAGGTCCCCTGCACACACCAGCAGTCTGACCTGTGATAGCATTTTGGTTTGTGGAGTGGAAACCAGAATGAAGGGAGATGGGAGGAGCTGAAGAGACTGCCTTTTCTGTGCTAAGCAAGAGAGATGCTTAGGGCTGGGAAGATGACTCAGGCAATAAGAGCATTTACTGTTGGACTAAATGTCCAAACATCAGGGAGGAGTTGCTCCAGACACTACACACACAGCCTCAATTGATGTGAAAGCAAGAGGGTATTTATTCTGTCATGACAGGGCCCTTCAGGTTTGGGATACGAGGGACATCCGATAGCTGTTACAGTCCATCTTTTAAAGCAAAAAGCCACAGACACAAGGGGGGGGGGAACCTGTAGGTTGTTTTCCAACTTACTGGATTGGCTTATTCAAAGGGTTACTAGCAGTGATTAGTTTATTCCAGGGCAGGAGAATAGCTGCATTGTCAGGTGATAAGGGAGAGCATCTGTGGTCCATCCTGACCTTGGTCCAGTGACTAAATCAATACATCAGGAACTGAGTCAACATCTGTGGGTTGCCTTTGCCTCAATTCTCAGAAAATTATTCACAAGGACACAGGAGGATAAGCAGTCCAGCATGTGTGTGTGTGTGTGCGTGCGCGCCCATGCGACTGTCCTGTTTCCAAGAGAGAGTGAGTGTAAGATTTTAGGAAAATGTCTTAGGGTTGAGGGGCTTACAAATGCATTTAGAGTCTTTCATTACTACTCTTGCACCAAACCTGAGCTCAGTTCCCAGCTCACAGCTCCTCTAATTCAGAGGAGTCTGACACCCTCTTCTGGCCACTGTGGGCATTGCATACACACACAGACATGCACACACACACAGCTGCTGAAGAATGTGAGTGTGAATTTGAAAGTGAAAATGGGACTTAGTGAAGATTCAAGTCCTCAAAACAAAAACAAACAACAACAACAAACAAATTAGACGGGGGAGGGGGGAATTAAAATTTCTCCGAACTAAAGAGCAAAGTGTCCAGAGACTCAGGATTCTGGGAGCAGATGAATGAGAAGGTTCAATGAGTGGTTTTGGAAAATGAGATTTGCAGTGTTGGTGCCAACACAGATGGCCATGGCAGTGTGCACTAGACAGGCTAGTGTTTGGAGGAGTAAGGAGTGTTAGCCCAGGAAGGTCAGGAACTGCAGCTCGCCTGCTGCAAACACAGTCGCTTCATGTGGAGTCCGTGGGATGTTTTCAGTCTCACAGACACCAGAATGGTGAGGAAGCCCAAGTCCATTGTGAATGATGGGCAAGAAAAGATGAATTCTTGGAAAAGAAAGGAGAGACAGTCTCATGCTTGATAGGAAGTCCGAAGATTTGCCTTCTGATGGAGAAAATCTTGAAAAGAGGACAAGAGACAGTGTCTTCTTCAGCCCACCTGGTTTGGCTAGGGCATTTGCTGTGGCTTATTTCTGAGTATGGTTTGGTGTGGGGTTCAACCGAGTGGAATCATGGTCTAAACCAGTGTTTCTCAACCTGTGAGGCACAACCTCTTTGAGGGGCAAATGACCCTTTCACAGGAGTCATATATCAGATATCCTGTGTATCAAATATTTACATTACAATTCATAACAAAATTACAGTTATGGAGTAGCAATGAAAATAATTTTATAGTTTAGGGGTCACCACAGCAAGATCTGATACTATTAAAGGAAGGTTGGGAACTACTGATTGAATTTTGCTACAAACAGTGGTTGACTCCAGATGCTGGTAGGACATTTTTTGTCACTACATGTCAGACATTTTTAATAGGCCACATCTCTGCATTTGGTGTAATGTCTGTTGCATTGGACCTGCAGAACTGGGTGCAGAGTGCTGACTGACTGGGTGCTAGCACATGAGGCCTCGGAGCTGTGACAGCAGCTAAGTTCATGAGAGGGTCTTTCAGATGACAGAGAGAAAGCAGCACTCAGAGAGTCTGGCGAAACTGTGGCTGCACAGTTGGAAGTGGCAGCCCCAAGACTGGAAGGCATCCAACTGTCCTCTGCTTGTTCACTCTGCCCCTCTATTTATTTATGTTTAGAAGTGTTTGCCTACATGTATTTAGATGTACTGTGTGTGTGTAGTGCTTGAGAAGGCCAGAAGAGGGCGTCAGATTCCCTGGAACCAAAGCTACAGACCATTGTGAGGAGCCATGTCGGTGCTGGGAATTGAACTTGGATCCTCTGCAAGAGTAACCAGTGCTCTTAACCTGTGAGCCATCTCTCCAGCACCCATCCACATAAGGAAGAGCAGCAACAGTCTGTCAGCCTCTCTCATGGCACCCCTTTAGAGAGACAGTCTCTGGCTGGCATGTTAGCATCGGAATGACAAACATCACCCTGACACTGAACACTTGGGGCTCTCCGTTGGCACTAGAGGATGGTTTCAGAGGTGTGAGCTGTCATGACTTTATCTTGTTATCCGACGTGACGTGCTTCATCTTTGTAAAGAGTAGTTTCAAGTGCAGATTTCCCAGAAGGAAAGAGACTCTTGCATCCACATTCATTCCTCTGGGGGTGCTCTGACATGTCCAGTGAGTTGTGGTAGGGTGATTTCCCCATTTGCTTCTATTTCGAACAGGTTATTTATTCTTCTAGAAAGAATGCATGTGGGGAGGTTATTTTCTGGGTGCACATCCTTCACCAGCGAGGGAGAAACAAGTGGAGTTTAACATGTTACCAAATAGCTTCCCACACGGTGACTCTCCATGTCTGCAGCTCTTCCAAAACATTGACCTTGATTTAGAGAGAATTAGTGAAGGAAAGAGGGAAGGAAATAACCCAAGTTATGCTCTGTGGCCTGATAGAATCCTTTCCGCAGTCAGGAGCAAGCAGCTGAAGTCAGTCCTAAGAGAACAGACATTGGGGGATTTTGTCCAGATTCAAGGGGAGCCAGTGCCAAGGGGCAGAGAGCAGAGAGCAGGAAGAAATGAGGCAGAGAAAGGCGCCTGGGCACGGTGAGAGTGAAGTCTGTGGTTGTGATGAGGAAAGGACACAGAGAGCTAATCCGTGACTCGGTGAAGGGGGCGATTTGACACCGTGTGCACACAAGCTTCAGTGCTTGCAGCACATACCAAGGCTCAGTGGCGTGAATAACCTGCGCAAGAAAGCAGGCGGGTGCTGGAATCATTTATTTGCCATCATTCTTTCTAGTTAGCCATTTGATCATGCGTGCCTGCCGTGCCCACCCCAGCCGTCAGGTAGGCGCTAACCACACACAGCTTTGTGTTAACTCTGCACTGAGCACTGTCTTGGCTCAGACAAATGAGTTCCTTTGGTAAAGTAAACCAGAGCAGGGTTGGGATCTGAGACAGGGGCGCTAACACTGTAGCCTGTGTTCTCCGTGACATTCTGCAGCCGCCTAGTGAACCGTGCCGGGACTGAAACTTAGCCTGGGAAAGGAAGAGGAGACACAGTAGAGAAAGCTCAGCACTGAAGGGCAGACATTCGGCCCGGTCCGGCCCTGGCCACCAGGACATGACTTCTTCTGTTTCAATGCCCTTGTCTATTGCCTGAGTCCTTTAGGAGGGAAACTCGAGATCACACACAAGGAAGTGACTTGAAATACCATCACTCCATGTAGGTGACGTTTACCCAAACACCATCCAGTTTCCTGCCCTGGGATGAAACTATTCAGGGTTGGGGATTTAACACAGGGCCAGCAATGCTTTGTGCCATCTGGTGAGGGGATTGACCATGTTTTGGGTGCCAATATGAAAAGCAATATCAGGGAGTGTGGCTTGCTTTAGGACATGGCACATGTGCAGAGACGGAAGAAAGTGTTCCTGAAGAAACCTTGCAGAAGGTTGAAGGTGAAGATCTGTGTGTGAAAAGCACACAGCGGGAAGATCATGGCAGCTCCATGGAGTGGGAAAGAGCTAAGGAGATGAGGAAAAGCCCTGGGTTGGGGAAGTGGGCCAGAAAGCAAGTTCCGTGGAACCTGAGCTATGATGGGGACTCTGGTCACTAAGAGCAGAAGAGAAGCCTCTGAGTGGAGGGTGACCCAAGCACACATGCATCTGCACAGAGCCCAGAAGAGACCCATAGGAGCAGACTGCATGGCAGCAGGTGACAGGCTGTAGACCCCAGTAGGGACACGGAGATGGGAGCATTGGTGGGTGGGTGGAGAGGTAGGTGTTTGGGAAATAAGCTGGGTAGGAGTGGAGCTATGCTGGGAGGAGGTTTGGTCTCTGCTTGGGGACTTCCGTCAGAGACACGCCACTGCTGAAGTGGAAACAGTGGAAGATGGGGGATCCTGGAGCATGGCCATCTCTGATGCCGGTGGAGACATGAAGTCATGTGGTCAGTGCCGGCACCCGTAGAGCCACCAGCCAGCACGTTTCACCCGCTATCCTGAGCAGTAGAACTCTCAGAAAGTCCTGCTGCTCTGGGAAGCAGTGGGGACGCAGGCTGCTTGCTAGAGCATGCATAGGGACAGTATTTGCTCTCCAGGTCCAGCCGCTAATGCGGACGTTTGTTCTTGAGCTGGAGAGATGGCTCAGCAATTAAGAGCACATACTGACTGCTCTTACAGAGGATCTGGGTTCAGGCCTCAGTACCCACACGGTGGTTTATGACCCCTCTAACTCCAGGTCTGGAAAATCGAACGCCGCTTCTGACCTCTGTGGGCAGCAGGCATGTTGCATAGACAAACAAACATACATACATACATACATACATACATACATACATACACACAAACATTCAGAACACTCATGCATGTAAAAGAAAGTCAATCTAAAAATAAAGAAGACTTTATATGTCTTTGACTTGTTGACTTCCTATTTCATTGGCAGATGACAATCATATGTTCGGGTGGCATGAAAATTGCGTGCGTTTATCTCTTCCCCACCCCGTGGAGGGCTTTCCAGCCGAAGCAGTGTTGTTAAGTAGATGAGAAAGGGAAAACACGGGGTCTAATTTGATTCAGTCTGTTTGGTGATGCTGCAACAAAACACTTGAACCTGAATCACATATAATGAAGATAAATGTTCCTGCAGTTTTGAAGGCTGGGAAGTCAAGGTGGTGGTGCTAGGTTATCATCCGGGCATTTTTATTGTAGAACATAGGAGGCCGAGAGAAAACCTTTGAAAATCTTTTATGAAAGCGTTAACCGCTATAACTGAAACACCACCCACTAGGCCCACCTCTCAGTACTGTTGAGTCATAGATTAAGTTTGCAATATTTGAATTTGGGGAGTCACATTCAAACCAGAGCATGCTTTTTCATAATCTGAGGTGCCATAGTAGCCCTATAAGCCCTTTTGGATGCTCTGCTACAGGAGAGAATAGGTGGTTTCCCTTAGACAAGATGGGGAGTAGGGTGTTACATATGGAAAAAAAAATAAATGATTCATGAGAATCTGCCTATCAGTTTCGATAATTACTGCATCTCTGTGTCAGCTTTCCATTACTGTAACAAAACACTTGGGACACTCGACTGAAAACAGGGAAGGTATGTTTTGATTGACAGCTGTAGAAGTCTCAGGCCCTTGTGCATTGCTATGGGGCCTGTAGTGAGGGAGCACATCATGGTAGAGAATGCTCCATGAAGCTAGCGGCTCAGCTCACGAAAGCCAGAAAGCAGAGCAGAGTCAGGAGGCTGGACCCCAGGATCTGGAAGGCCTCTCACCAAGGCTGGCTCTATACCTTGCGTTTTCTGCCACCTCTCCAGTAGCACGCTCCTGGTTTGTGCCAAGTGGACACAGAGAAGACCGAGTCTTAACGAAGACTTGCCTCTATCAAAGGGACCTGTGGGCATGACCATTGGGGCATCTGATGACTGACATGGGAGGGTCAAGCTCACTGTGGGTGACTCCACCCCTCAGCAAGGTGGCCCTGGGTTTGTCTAAGAAGGCAGACTGAGCAAGCCAGGGAGAGCAAGTCCTTCATGGCCTCTGCATTGGTTCTTACCTCGAGTTCCTGTCTTGTCTTCCCTCTTAATGAACTGGAAGATGAGAGCGAAGTCCACCCCACAAACTGCACTTGGGTCAGTGTTTTAGGACAACAACAGAAGCCAAATTAGGACAAACACCCTGGGCTAGGGGAGGGGAAGCCTTCAACACACAGAAGAAGGGTCTCTGGGGCCCACGTGTTCACACTGTATCTCTGGAGAGAGGTTTCAGGCCTTGCCTTTCACTTTGTATCCCTAGCACGTCATCTCCAGTGTCTTCCTTCCTTCTTTCAGTGACAGAAACAGCTCACACTCAGTGTTTCAGGTCGAGTGGAAGGTGCTTGCCCCAGAGCAAAGGAGTGCGCGCATGTCCTCCCCTGCAGCACCCTGCACGGGTTGTGCTGATAAAGGGGCTCCACTTTCTCAACGTGCAGGAAGGAAAGGAGCCACAGTCTCCTGGGGACCACTCAGAAGTTTCCAGTCCTCTCGGCTTGTTACTGTTCTGCAGAATCATGTGGCCCATTTACAGAGGAAGCGGTCATCCTTAACATCCTTACAGTGGGGCGTCTCACCCATGTGAAACACACCAGTGGTTCAAGGACAACTATTCGAGACTCATTGTCAAACAAAATGACCTACATTACATGTAATTAAGCCTGGAAAGGGGATAGAGTTTAAAAAAAAAAAAACGCTTTTAAGACAATGAGCATTTCTGTTGGTGTTTTTTTTTTTTTTTTTTTTTTTTGTATTTTGATTTTCTCATTACATCATGGAAAATCCCAAAGTCAGGGTAGCAAAACTACTGGGCATGCATACAAAGTGATTCCTTTGTGTGGGTCTATTCTGTAAGAGAATGTGCTGGGAGAAGAGAGATCTTTTCTTCCAATGGAAAAAAAAAGGTTTTCCTAACAAAATCAAGCAACACGGCCCACATTGCCTGAACATCTCATAAACCATCAAGTAAGCCTTCCAGTGGGTTAAAATACACCCGCGTTCTGTGACCCAGAATCTGACCTGCTTTGGGTTCCGATGGGTGCTGTTTTAGAACATACCACAAATCTAACGTGGGTAAGAAGGGGTCACATATGATATCTCAAACCTCTTAAAAACTGTCTGGGTCCCACAGAAACTTGAGAATTAAATAAAACCCTCCCCCACACCTTAGTCCTCCCAAGAGCTGTGTTCTCTGTGGTTTGTCTCTCTTATCTTCAGCCCTGACATTTGAGGACATGGGAACTCTACAAAGGTGCTGGCATCTTGCCGGGGGCATCTTGCCGACAGCCAGGGCTTCCAAGAGATACAGTCTTATCAGCAGCCAGAAGACCGAATGGGGCAGCTCCCAGCCTCCGGCCCCAGGCATTTGTGTTGTCTTCATTTAAGCCGCTTACCTAGAACAGTCACTTCTTTTTTTTTTTTTTTTTTTTTTTTTTTTTTTTTTAGTTTTTTCGAGACAGGGTTTCTCTGTGGTTTTGGAGCCTGTCCTGGAACTAGCTCTTGTAGACCAGGCTGGTCTCGAACTCACAGAGATCCGCCTGCCTCTGCCTCCCGAGTGCTGGGATTAAAGGCGTGCGTCACCACCACCTGGCTAGAACAGTCACTTCTAACTGACAAAAGACACACATATCTTGCTCTGGTAATGGCGGTGACCTAAAAATATCTAGCTTAACAGTACAGTTGTGGGCCGCCCTGTGGGGCTGTAACACTACTGTTAAGATCCCTTTAGATCTCTCTTCCCAGTTGCAGTCATCTAATTCTTAGTTTTCTTCCGGGATTCCTGGTGGCGGGGACACTGCTCTGGGCTCCAGGGTCCAGCAGGGAACAAGGTCAACAACATAGACTCCTTGCCACTGTGAGAGACAGCCTCAGGTGCATCCTAGGACAGGCTGCAGATGTGCTGGGCAGTGTGAGACACACCAGGTGATGCCACCAGAACCTGTTCTCTCACTCAATACATGTTCTTATGGGTCCCGCACAGAAGACCATGTCTCGCCTGCTTCTGTAGCTCTAGAGCGTTCTTAGAGGGCAGTTCCTGCTTCCTGAGCGGTGATGCTACAGGTAATCGCGGTGCCTAAGGATGCAGGCCAACTGCCTAGACAGAGGAGGTGCCCAGAAAGCAGACGTGGCAGGAACAACTAAGAGGGTCCTTACCGTTTTCTTCTTTGGCATTTTCTCATTGTCTTTTTCTATCCTTCAGAAGAAGAATTCTTTTAACCTTTCCCCAGCCCCACATTGTTCCCACATGGCAGTGATCCCTGTATGTCCCCATCACTGAGGGCATAGTGCAGGCTGCCTGTGGCTGTTGCTGGAGCATCCTGCCACTGATGGCCGTTGTCCTCCTGGGCCGTGGAACAAGCGTGCTTTAGTGCAGGGCTAGGGTGTGCCAGGTGAATTCACACAGAAGCATCAGGATCAGAAATTCACCTTGTAGTTTAGAAAGACCCTTAGCCTCCTGGGAAGAGACATGATCTCCGAGCTCTCTCGCCCAGCCCTTCCTAGTACCCTGACCCATCAAGCAGGGTAAATACCATCCTTCTCTACCTCAAACAGTGAACCCATCTCAGTGCAGAAGCAATCTCATGATGCCTAGCATAACACAGAAGCCCTTGGTAAATACAGAGATGATAAAGGAATTACATACCGAGGCTGCTTTGACGATATGAATTGATTGAGCAAATTTAAAATTCAATTTGAATCATGTGAGGAAAAATGAACAAAGTAGAAAAAAAAAATACATGCTGAGGTTGTTGGGCTTCTGCCAGGTACAATCTGTCCTGTTGAAGAAAAATCATTCTGACAATTCCATGATAAGGTAGGCTATTCAGGACTGCTATGATAAGCATCAGGACCTTGGCAATAGGGAGAAGGATTAGTTGCCTCCATGACAACACACAGCTGGGGATTAATGGGGCAGAGGGGAGGAAGTCACCAGTAAGATAATGGGGTCCCTAAAGGCACTCCTGGGACTCCTACAGAAGGCAGTGAAAAAAATATGAGGGGACCTTGCTGTAGCTCTCAGCCAAAAGCAAGACCCATACACCAGGCCCAGACAAAAAGAGAACATGTGGAAGCCCAGTTAGAGTTTGGTTCAGTCGGTACCAAGGTACACTTGTCACAGATTAAGGGATCTGAGTCTCTGGGTGAAATAAGGGTGACAATACCGGATACGTAAGGGGGGTCTAATAAAGTGTAGGGAGCAGAGGATGCCCTGCATGAGTGCCGTATTGAGAGAATGTGGGTTGTTGACATTGTTACCGACATATCAAGGAACCCCAAAGCCTCAGGCCCTTGGGGAAATGGCCAAGTTTTCCTCTGGTCCGTGTGAGAGTATGGACAGGGTGTGTGTAAAAATGTCCACTGTAGCCACCACCACCCCTGCCCAGTGTTGATGGCCTGAAGACTGCTCCCATACAGAGATGGCCCCTACCCAATTAGCTAAACCTGCCCCTGTATACAACCTGCCTGCCTATTTATCATATGCCATAACCCCTCTTCCTTGTCTAGCTGTATATAATAACCCCACCCCCCCTGTTCAACTCTAAAATAAACATGATGAACTTCCAGGGTGCTGCAGTTTCTCCAGCAGAGACCCCAGACCAACCCCACCTGATCCCTGTCTCCCCCTCCCTCTCTCTCTTCTCCTCTCTCTCTCCCTCTCTCCTCATCACTGTCTCTCCCTCTCTCCTTTCTCCTCTCTGCCCTCTTTCCCTCTCTCTCTCCTCTCTGCCCCCCCCCCCCAACTGTGTGTGTCTGTCTTTCCTGTATTCCCTTACTGGCCCCAGTCAGGTCCAAGTCCCTGAAAGTTGTACAGGATACAGCAATAAAAGAGAAATATTGAAAATATTAAATTGAAATTTGTAGCAAAAGGCTCAGTACATCAGTATACTCAGTGGACAGTTTCACCAATAGAATGGATCAAGTGGAAGACGATATTAGAGATGTAAGACAAAAGAAATAAGTTAGAACATTCAGACAATGACAAAAATAAGATAAAGTATGAACAGAACTTATAAGATCATTGGAACTTCATTTAAAAACCAAATGTACAATTCATGAGAATAAATGATGAAATTCAAACTAGAACCATAGAAAATTATTCAATAAAATCATAGCAGAAATGTCTCTAAATCTAGGAAAGAAGATGGTGATGTGAGATATATTTTTAATACCAAACATGACTAGACAAGGGCTTTCATACACTGTATTATAGATTAATATCTACATATTAATAATGTAGTGACTTCAGTGCCACACTCTTGCCAGTAGACAGGTCAACCAAGACCTCCACCCCCCAAAAAAATCCAGCCTCAAAAAGCTGACATTAAGTGACATTGTAATTAAGATGGACTTAACAGACATCTGCAGAGTACTTGACATAGGCACTAGAGAACAAGCATTCTTCCCAGCAGCCCGTGGCACTTTCCCTGGAGTAATACACATTGGAAAACACAAGCCAAGTCTTAAACAAATAGAAGAAAATAGGGCTGGAAAGAGGATTTCCCAATGGAGAGTACTGACTGCTCTTGCAGAGGACCCGTGGTCAATTCTCAGCACCTGTGTGTGACTTCCAGTCAGTTTCAGGGGCTCTAATGCCCCCTCTGGGCTCCTCAGGTACTACACACTGTGATGCCCAGACATACAAGTAGTCATCCACATAAAAATAAAGAAATGGCTATTTTTAAAACACAGAAATCTCAAATGAAAACTTGACGTTTCTCCAGCCCCTCAAAATTAAGAACAAGCCAAACCCACAGCCAGTAAATGAAAATCAATAATGGAGATGAAGGCAGAGATCAATGAAATGGAAGTAAAAAGAGCAATGCAGAAACAAAACCAGTAAAGCAAAGAGTTGGTTCTTTGGTAAGATACATGAGATTGATATAACCTTATCTGAAATAACCAAAAGAAAGAAGAGATTCAAATTACTAAGGGTCTGATGGAAAAGGAGGCATTATGACAGACAACAAAGACACTCAGGCAATTGTTAACATGTGCTTTGGAAACCTATTCCTGTAATCTGGAAGAGAGAGAGAGAGAGAGACAGAGACAGAGACAGAGAGAGACAGAGACAGAGAGACAGAGACAGAGAGAGACAAAGAGAGACAGAGAGACAGAGAGAGAGAGAGAGGAAGAGGAGAGGGAGAGAGAAAGAGAGAATGGATAAGTTTCTAGACCTACCCAGACTAAACTAAAGCGTTTAAACAGTTTAAGCAGATTGATAATGTGCAGTTGGGACTACGGCAGTAATAAAAAGTCTTCCGAAAAAGAAAAAGCTGTATTCCAGATGAATTTACAGCTGAATTCTACCAGATGTTTAAACAGCTGGCACCAGTGTTCCTCCAACTGATTCATAAAATAAAAGAATAAAATAAAAAGGAATGCTTTTGAATTAGTTTTGTGAGGCTGGTATTTCCTTGATATTAAAACCAGATAATGCCTCTGCCCGACGCCCCTCACTTTCTGTGTCAGGCAGGAGAGCTGATCCTGCCCCTCACCAACTGCAGCCCTCAGGCGGGGATTCAGGCCCTGCACCTCTGCTGGGCAGCACAATAGAGCTGACACCGTTGACAGGGGTGCAGGTGAGCTGGCTCCAAGGATCTCAGTCAGTGGCAGAGACGGATCCAGCCCCTCATCTGCCACAGGGTGGCATGGGCAAGGGAGAGATGGCATCCGCTTACCCTTCACTGCAGATGGGAAAGCTGGCCACAAGGTCATGAAAGTAGGAGAGCTGATCTTGTGCCTCATAAAATTCAGCACTAGGGAGAGTAGGTTCTACACTCCCCCTGGGCAGCACACAGTAGAGCTGACCCTGTTGGCCTGATGCAGGTGAGCCGGCCAGAGCGGGAGAACCGGCTTGATTCCTTGCTGCTTGCAGCAGCGGGCAAGCTCACTGGGGCAGGGCCAGAGAGCGCCCCCTGGTGATGAGGATGAGGGAGAGCTGGTGAGCTGACCACATCAGCTACCACCCAGGCTCAAAACCAGGGCTATGAGTTGGCCCACCCCCATGCCCACCACATCTGTGATCTGCTGGAGCATGTGAAGAGCCAGGTTCTGCAGTTCCAAAGTTGCAGGATCTCCTTGCCATAGGGCAACAGCAAGATGTCCAAGAGGCGTTCCAACGAGGGCCCAGCAGAAGCAGACTAATGACTCATTGGAGTGAACACTTGCAAGGAAAGATGTGTGGACTGAGGGGCACACTGTGTGGCTTACTGTGCCACACTGCGGCTTTCATGAGGAGATTTTTTTTTCTTTTCTTTTTAATTTTATTGTATTTTGATTTGGGGGAGTAGGTTGCAGGGGCAGAGGGAGAAGGCAAAGGGAAGGGGAGCTGAATAGGATCTGGGTGCATGATGTGAAATCCACAAAGAATCAATAAAAAGGTTTTAAAAATCAGATAATGTCACAATAAAAAAAGAGGAAAGATGAAAAAGAAAATTATAGGCCAATCTTTGTGATCTACAAAGATGCAAAACTTGTCAATAAAATGCTTGCAAGTGCAGTTCAACTCCCATCCAAACCATCCACCACCACCGAATGAGCCTCATCCCAGCATGCAAGATGCTTCAAAATATCCACTGAGCCATCTTGCTGGTCTCACAATGAAGTTTTATTCAGCCACAAAGAAGAATGAAATTAGCCAGGTGTAGTGGCACACACCTTTAATTTCAGTAAGCAAGAGGCAGAGGCAGGTGGATGTCTGTGAGTTCGAGGCCAGCGTGATCTACAGTCTACATAGGGATTTCCAGGATGGCCAAGGCTACACCATAAGACTCTGTCTTAAACCCTCCCGTTCCCCCCAAAAGAATAAATTATTGTCATTTCATAGAAGAATAGATAAAACTGGAGACCATTTTGTTGAGCACAAGAAGTCAAATTCAGAAGGACAAATCAAGCATGGTTGTGTGATTTTCAGACCCTGGACTTTCTCCAGATACATGAAGGCATTTGTGTGGTTCTTTGTGTGTCCCTATCATACCCTTGTATGCATGATATCCAAGCTGAAGGGAAACCGGGGGAAGGAAGAAGACAAGCTGGGGAGATGGGAAAGGAATGAGAGGGGGCGTGAAGGCATTGCCCCTGCACCTCCATGCATAAGGGGGACAGAAGAAAGGGAAACTGAAGAACTGGCCTCACTCACCATTCATGGGATGGTGGCTAGCTACCCTAAATGCCATTTAATGATGCTAGCACGGCGCTCACCTTCCATGTTTAGAAGGTCACCCCGGCAACTGGGTGAAGAATAGGATTGTAGGAGAGGTCCAGGGGAGTGAGAGGTCTGGTTGGCGGCTGTTGGCATGACCTAGACAAGGCGACCGTGAAGGGAGTGTCGGTCAGCTTTGCTGTTGCTGTGGTAAACACTGATAGAAAGCTGCATGCGCAGGAAAGGTGTGTTTGGTTGATGAGTTCCAGTCCATCATAAAGCCAAGGCAGAGACCGACCACGTAGGGATGCTGTATACCGGCTGCTTTCTCTGGCTTGCGCCGCTACTTCTCTTTTATAGCCCAGGCCCACCTGCCTAGGAATGGCACTGCCCACAGTGGGCTGAGCCCCCCTACATCCATTAACAATTAAGAAGATGCTGAGATATAAACACAGTTGCTCAGGGCGGTTCTTCAGGGTGGTTCTTCAGCTGCCATTCCTTCTTCCCAGGAGACTCTGGGTTGGTTTCAGATTGACACACTGCAGCTAACTATGACAGCTACTTACAGGGGGATTATGCCTGATAAACACAGTGGAGGCTGAAAGTATTGGGCTGGAGGTAGAATGCTTGTTATACCCGAGGCTCTAGGTTCAAATCCAGAATTGTAAACATGATGTTAAAAAATATTATAAATCAACAGTGTACCTAAATGACTGTTGTAGCTTGCCAGCAGATCATAACTTACATGTGACTCCCCTCGAGGCCACGGGGCTAACTGGGAGATGGAGTCACTGCCACAAGTTAGCATAATACTAACCGAGCTCCATATTGCTACCCAAGAAAGATCCGAATTCAAATTTTGTGGTCCAGTGTTTACTAAGTGTGCATTACTTTCTTGTCGTTTATAAGGTCAAATACTGTAAGCAGAGGCACTGAAAATCAGGGTACAGTTAGTTGTTAGGCCATACTTGGGGAGCCAGTGAAAGGAAAAATACAAGGGGAGGCAACTTCCTTGGCTGTTGGTTCATCGTGAGTGTGAGCTGAGGCCCAATTACTTAGAATGAAGAAAACCAAGACAGTTGCTGGCTGAGAAATGGGGCCCACCCTCTACTACAGTCCGAGCTACAGACAAGCTTTAGCATGTTAAACAAACCGATTGTGTTTTTCATCGCAAGGCCAGACTTATTAGCCAGGTTGCCTGAAATCCCTGTCTTTAACAAGGCAACCAGCTATTCTGTGCAGCAGCTCAACAGCCCCTTTGGGGATCCCTCCTCCCCCGTTTTGCTTAAATGGCTATTTTAAGAAGACAGGAGCATAACTCTTTTTGACAGAATGTATCAATATATTCATTATGTGGGGGGAGCATTGCCATGTCATGTTTGCAAAGCACAATGACTTTCTGATCTTCGAAAAATCGGTACCTTGCAAAATTTATCATTAATACATCAGAAAGGGGAGCAAAAACATCTTTGTTGACATCTCATGCTGTCAGATGTAAAATGAAATAAACAGCCCAGACTGTGCCTCTGTTCTGACATAGTTCAGGATCTTGCTATGCAAGTATCAGGAAACAAGTTGGAGCTGTTTGCAGACCAGAAAACCTTGTGGATTTCTGTGGCTGTGGTCAGCTGCTGTGAGAGAAGTCGTTTAGATGTTCTATTGATTCTTCTGTTGCTGTGTTAAAATACCAGGACCAAGGTGATTTGAAAGAGTATTTGGCTCCCATTTCCAGAGGGATGGAGTCCATTATGGAGCCAGAGAGATGGTTCAGTAGTTAAGACACTTGCTGTTCTTCCAGAGAACCCAGGTTGGGTTCCCGGCTCCCCACTGTGTGCAGCTCACATCTCTCTTAACTCCAGTCTGGAGTTATAAAGCCAGCTTGGTCACGAGCGAGTTCCAGACCAGCCAGGCTATGTAGTGTCTCACCGGGTCAGTCCTTTACAGGAGAGCAGCCAGTGCTCTTAACCACTGAGCCATCTCTCCAGCTCTTTAAAGAATTAAAAGCCACCACACTGCGACTTTCAGGAGCCCATGACGTTCCAGTTCCCAGTGTGCCAAATGGCAGCAGGCTAAGCCCTTTTCTATTTGGCTTTGAGAGGTTAAGCATCTGCAGATAGGGGAGCATGTTGGGGGTCCGTGGAGTTTTGGTTATTTTGTTTGTGTAGTGGGGGGGGATTGAATTTGGGTATCACATGAGCTAAACTCATGCCCTAGTGCTGAGCTAGATTCCTAGCCCTGGAGAACTCTTATTCAGAGTGTAGAACCTTTCATGCTCCCCTGCCCCCTCCCCTCCCACCTCCCTACCCCATCACACTCCCTCTTCGCCACCATTGAAAAGGGCCAAATTCTTTTCCTCTAAGTTTCACTGCCATTGATCCTCCATCCAGAGTCAAGCCCCAGCTTCAAAGGTCCCCAAAGGAGGAATTGTCTCCTCCTTATCAGCGTCCCCGCCCCCCCATCTGGATTTCTTTTTCAAAGGATTTTTTCTTTGGGAAGGATCACCTCCTTTAAGGGACACCTCCTTCCTTCCAGTGGTCCTCAGGTGATGATGATGGAATTCAAGCATGTGCTGTGGAGATCAGCAAAATTTTGTCACAAGTTGGATAAGAGAGGCCAAAGATACAGTGTCCATTTTATTAATGTTTGGTCGCATCATAGATAAGAAAATGTTCGTGATTTTTATCACTATTTGCTGAAGTAAGTAGGACTTTGCTGTAGAACACTTATGAAAAGGAGAGGAAAAAAAAGAAAGTTTTAAAGAAAAAATAGTTGACTTTTTAGTTTCTGAAAATTGAAGGAGGGCTGTGTAGGAGCCTAAGCTACCCCTACCCCAAGCCACTGCACCTTTTCCATTGTTTATTTGGTGCGGTTTGGTTCTTTTAGAGACAGGGTTGTTCTGCGTAGCCCTAGCTGTCCTGGAACTCACTCTGTAGACCACGCTGGCCTCGAACTCACAGAGATCTGTCTGCCTCTGCCTCCCGAGTGCTGGGAGCCACGTTCATTTCTATAAGGGTTCTTGCTAAATTGGCCAACTGTACTTCAATCTGCTCTGTTAGCCAAGCCAGTCTTGAACTTTATCCCCCTGCCTCAGCCTCCCAAGCACCTGGAGTCATCCCAGTCAGAGTCCTGATGATTACTAAATCTGGGTGATGAAAATAAGGAACCAGGCCAGGCGTTTGTAGCACACACCTTTGATCCCAGCACTCGGGAGGCAGAGGCTGGCAGATCTCTGTGAGTTTGAGGCCAGCCTGGTCTACAGAGTGAGTTCCAGGGCAGCCAGAGCTACACAGAGAAACCCTGTTTTGAAAAACCAAAATAGAAAAAAAATGGATGAAACAAAGGTGCCAAAGTTTTGTGAACTGTTGAGACTAGAAGTGGGTTCCAATGGCGTTTTTATTGCTAATTTTGAGTGTCTCTAATGCTGACTGAGGAGAAGGAAGCTATTCTAGAGCAGTAGGTTGCTGAAGCCCGGGCAATCATATCACAGGTGGGATGTCAGAACCATGTGTGATTCAATCCACACCCCCAGCCACGTAGAAGCCTAGCCCTGCCCCGTTGTCTGTCTGTCTGTCTGTCTGTCTCTTTCTCTCTCATGGACAGCACATTTGCGAGGGCTGTGGCATATCATCTATGAGCTAATAGCAGCTTTCTAATAAGGCAGAGTATACTGGCTTAGAAAGAAACGTTTTCCTTCAGGATGATAGTTTTGCCTGAGTGAACATCCCCACCGAGAAGCTTTGGCCTGTGGAGCCTCCTGTTGCCCTCCTACTCCTCAAGCTAACTGCATCCAAGCTTGTGGCCCAGGGCCTATTTGTATCTAAGAAAATACAAGCTGCTATTTTTTATTGTACTTTTTAAAACATACATAAAATTTTGCTATTGTAAATGTCTTTGGGGAGCACTGGTTGTTTTGAGACAAAGTCTCACAGTGTAGCCCAGTCTGACCTAGATTTCACTAAGTAGCTTAAATTGGCAGGAAACTCGGAGCAATCCTCCTGCCTCAGCTTTCTGAGAGCTAGGGTTACAAGTGTGTGCCACCATTCTTGGCTTTAACTGCATTAACTATTTTTAAGTACATACTTCAGTATTGTTAAGTACATTTGTGTTATTTTGCAGTACCTATGTGTGCGTGTGCATGCATGCGTGTGTGTGTGCGCGTGTGTGCGTGTGTGCGTGCGTGTGTGCGTGCATGTGATGTGCCTGAGGAGGCCAGAGTTTAGTCCCTCTCTGCCTTGTTTGTGGAGGCAATTTGTCCCTGAATCTGGAGTATCTGGCCAGGAAGCCCCAAGGTTCCTCCTCTCTCTGTCCCACCAGCTTTTCTTTCTTTATTTCTTTTTACTTTTTATTTTTTTTTAACGTGGGCACCGGAGATCGGAGCTCAGGCTTATACAGCAAGCGTTTTACGGCCAGTGGTCTGTCCAGAGCCTGCAGTGTCTTGGGAAACACTGAAGTTCTGTGCCTGCTGACCCCCCTTTCCTCTCCTACTCCCACTAGGGCATTTGCTGACCCCGGGGTACCTCCAACAGCTCAAACAGTCCCACTCACAGAATTGGGATGATTCTGTCACTTTCTGTATCTTTGGGGACTCATTTGCATGGTGTGGGCTTTCTTGGCACATGCTCTTACATATAGTTCTACACACAACTCCATGTCACGTTAATGTCTTAAGTCTTTACCCCAGGGTGTGGGCTTTAGTTTTGTAACAAGCAAAGGATACCCTGGTGGCTTCTGCTGTACACGTGGTGGCCTCAGCCTTGCAAGGACATTTCCAGCTTCCTCTCTGTGGGCTTTTTGCTCCCATATGCTAATCATGGGTTCTCCTGGGCCTAGCTCTCTACCTTCTTCGCTACCTGCTTCTTCCCAGCCTGGGAGCATAGATTTAGCTTGCCCCAAATAATGTGTCCTAATATGGAAATGGTTCCAAGAGTCTTAAGAGTTACAGAACAAGATTTTGTGTAGAGGGGGCCTAGCTGAGACCATCCCAACAGGCAGAAAAAAGCCAGCCTGGGTCCCTGGGCCCAGGCTGAAATAAACAAGGGACAGAAAATTGGGAGAGTTAGAGAAGCAGAATGAGTCATACTTCACAAAAAGGCGCATAAAGGAAGAAAGGTGGATGTAAAGGGTTGGGCTGATGGTGGAGGTCAGCCTGCCCTCTGCGTACATAGCGATGTCCGGATCAGGTGGCTACGAAAGGCCGGATGTGGGTCTCTGGTCCTGTAGTCGCCAGGGTCTGTGTTTGTATCCTTGGCATCTCTTGCCATTGAGTGCCATGCTGACTTCAGTGGGCTGTGCTGCCTCCTGGAACCCAGATCGGGTTCATGAGTGATTCTGCCACTGGGACCTTACTGGTCTGGGTGTCTTTTACCATCACCTGGGGCCATGGTGAAATCCAGGCCTAGGCTGCTGCCGAGGACCGTGTCTATGCCTGTGGTCCTACCACAGTTGAGGTCTAGATTGATACCCATGTCCCCATGGTGTCGCCAAAGGCCACATGAAGCCTGAGGTCTGGACGGCATCCTATATGGCCTTGTTGGTGTCCAGCGGCCCTGCGCGGTCAGCGCCATCCTGATCTGGGTGACCAGAGCTACCACTCAGAACAAGGATGTCGACTAGGCCAAGCTGCTGCCTGAGCCATGTCTGCATCCATGGCCCAACTACAGTTGGGTTCTGCACTGACCTCTGTGGCACAGATTACCAGGGGGCCCATACAGAGGTCGGAGCCTGCAACTTGGATGGAGTCAGGGGGCCATGCCACAGTAGGGGCCATACAGATATGGGTGGCCTGTGCTACCATCTGGGACCAGGGTGTCATCTAGGTCCCAGCTGCCGCAGAGGGCCATGTCTGGAACCCCTCTAGTGACCAGGGTCCAGATAGACATACACGGCTCAGCTTACCACCGAGCATCATGAAGAAACCCAGGGTCCAACCAGCAACCTGAGTCCAGGTTGGTGATCAAGGACTAGGAAGCATCCATCGGAGGGGCATGCGCTGTGACTCAATGACATGGTGACATCTGGGCCTGAGCTACAGCTGAGGACCATGTTAGGGTCCGTGACCCTACTGCAGCCAGGGTCTGTACTGATGTCTGATGTTCCTGTTGCCATTAAAGGCTATACAGACACCCAAAATCAAGGATCAGGTTGGTGTCTCAGGGCCATACTGTTGTTGGGGGCAGTGGGAACATACAGACCCAGCTACTGCTTAGGACCATGTTGTGGTCCATGGTCCTACTACCACTGCTGGGAGTCTGACCTGAAGTCTGGGTCCTACACTGTCATTCAAGGTCACATAGTGATGTCCAGTGACCGCACGGCTGCTGGAACTGTTCCCACCTGAGTGGCCATTCCCTCCACCCAAAACCAGGATGTTGCCTGAGCCTAGGCTGCAGCCAAAGGCCATGTCTGGGTCCATGGTCCAACTGCAGGTGGGGTCTGTGTTGATATCTGTGGCCAATGGCACCTCAGGAGGCCTCAAGAATCATGCGAGATGAAATCCAAGGGCTGTACTGAGCCCGTCCAGCCCTTCACTGCCCTGGGAAAGCCGGCCTTACCTCTTGCTGTCCACTATAGCAAGAGAGCTAGCCCTGCACTTGGGAGAGAGTTCCTCCACCCCTCACCACAGGTGAGGACGAACCCACCCTGAGGGCATGCATATTGGGGAACTTACTCCACCACAGGACCCAAAGCAGGTGGCCCAGGTGGTTTGATCTGGTGTGACTGGCTAACACCCAGGCCCACAACTGGGCCTTGGGTTGACCCATCCTAGCATCTACCCATCTAGGTCCTGCTGGGGCTCGTGAAGGCACTGGTCCTATGGAAAGATTCCTGCAAGATCTCCAAGACATAGAATCCCCCAGGAGAGCTCCGGTGAACCCAAATAATATGTTCCAAGAAAGTCTTAAGAGTTACGGAGCAAAAGAAAGTAATAACTCAAAGTGTTTTCCAAATTGGAAGCATCAGGGGTTCACAGCTAAGTAGGGAACTCTCTGCTAGAGGTCTCAGATGCCACCTGGTAACATCCTTAGCCTTTGTGCTGATGGAAGCTAGGAGTTGGTTAGGGCATTCCAGAAGGTTTCACATGACAGTTACAAGGTTGTTAGGTCAGCCATAGAGATGGACAGTGGATGGCTAAAAATAGCTCCTCGACCTTGGATCTGCAACATTCTGACTCAATAATGAGACAGCTAACACAGGATAACCTTTCACATGGCTCTGGCTTCTTTTACAGTCTGTTTTATTCATGGTATAATGTCTTCAAAGTTCAGCCATATTGTGTGGTATGCGTGCAGTCTCCCATTTGAGGTTGGCGGTGTGACTCAGTGGTAGAATGCCGACAACAGGGCATCTGTCAACATTTTTTTCTTCTTTTAACTAAGCCGAAAATATTCCATTGCATATATATTCCTTTTAATCTTCATCTGCCCATGGACACTCGGACTGCGTTTGCCTTTTGACTACTGTTCACGTCATGGACACTCGGACTGCGTTTGCCTTTTCACTACTGTTCACGTCATGAACACTCGGACTGCGTTTGCCTTTTGACTACTGTTCACGCTGCTCTGTGTAAAATCGCCACTTTGTACACAATGACTTTTCTGTAGAAGTTTCAGCCCGGGTTTAAGGTCAAAGTGCAAGAGTGTCTTCCCTCCTAGGGAATGGTCTGATCTCGTCTCCACAAAGCAAAAGCCGCATGTCTTGGTTCCTCTTCTGTTGCTGCGAAGAATCACCATCACCGAGGCAACTTAAAAGAAAGCATTGGATTGAGATTTTGCCGATGGTTTCAGAGGGTGAGCCCATGGCTGTCATGGCTGTTATTGTGGTGGCAGGCAGGTGGCAGGCATGGTGCTGGAGCAGTAGCTGAACATCTGAACCACGAGCAGGAGAAGGAAAGAGAATGGCACTGGGCCTGGCATGGACTTTTGAAACCTTAAAGCCCACTCCCAGTGACGCGCCTCCTCCAACAAGGCTGTACCTGCTGATCCTTCCCAAACAGTTCCACCAAGTGGAGACCAAGCATTCAAATGTGTGAGGCGGTGTGGGTCATTCTCGTTCAGATCACCACACCTGCCTCCCCACTTACTCCACAGAGCCTGGATGGTGGAAGGTCCCTGCCTTTCCCCTATACATTTCACTTGAAAGCAAACCAAAACGCGTTCCTAATAAAAGCATAGAGGAAGAGTCTCGAGTGGAAATTATCTCATCCTCCTGCCTCCCATTCTATGTTGGTTGGTTGTTAGGGAGTATCTCTAAAATATCATTCCAAAACTACCCAAGTGTGTGTGTATACTTAAGTGTGGTGTGTGTGTATGCACACACACACATTCATGCATGCATGTGTATGCATGTGTGGAAGTAAGATTTTTGTTTTGTTTTGCTTTTGCTTTTGAGAAAGAGTCTCACTGTGTACCCCAGGCTAGTCTCCACCTCTACAGCGGTGAGGTTACAGGTGTGTGCCATCATATCCAGTAAGCCTTAGCTTTGTGCTTTGGGGTAAAAGTTTACTTTCTCCTTCAAGAGCTTATTCCCTTTCTGTATAGTAGGATGCCTTGACAACATGGGGCAGGAGTGCTATTCCGTGTTTACAAGTGATGCTGTATTGAACACCCCATGCTCGTATCCTTGCTTGTTGCTTTGAGCCCTGCTGTGGGGTAGAAGAGGAAGTGTTGGACCAATGAGCTTGGATATTTAATGATTTGTTAGTTCTAGTCAATTTGCTGTCCTAAAGATTCTCCTGATGTATCTGGTAGGGGTCAAGAAAGGCATGTGCTTCCGATTTCAACACTGGGGCAAACATTCCAGTTTATTTTTATTTGATCACCAAATAGTCCTCTCTCTGTAAATCCACACGGCTTCTACTACTTAACTCAAATCTGTTGGAAAATCTGCTAGGTTAATAAGTTCACCTAGCTTCAGCATGCATTGTTGGCTTATAGCCTTAGGCAAATTTCCTAAAAAAGTGTGTACTGTTTTAGATTTATTTTAGCCATGTGTGTGTGTGTGTGTGTGTGTGTGTGTGCACGTGCACGTGTAATGCTATGTGGGTACCAAGGTACCATCTCATCCAGACACTGCAGGCAGTTACAAAACTAGCAGCATTGGTGGCCGCGACCCAACAGGCTGACTCTGTAGCCCCCTCCTTCAGTGTGTCCGTGGCGTCCCTAAACAGAGGTGCTGGCTCCCAAAGGGCCCTCCTGGAAGCTGTTACAACTTCCATGAGGTCTCCTGGCTACCTTATTTCTCTTGATAACCTCAGCAGTTGTGGAGAGAAAGACCTGGGAGGAGTTTATGTCAAATGTCAGAAGAGACATTTGTTCCCCTGGACCTGGAGTTACAGGTGGTTGTGAGCTGCCCCATAAGGGTACTGGAAACAGAACCCAGGTCCTATGGAAGAGCATCGATTGCTCTTAACCATTGAGCCACCTCTATAACTCTGTAATTTTATATTTTTGTTGAGGATAAGTTTTAGAATTTTTCTGCTGAAAAGCTAATTTTATAAATATTTGCATATTTTCCTTCCCGGGTTGCATAAATACTGGTTAAAATACAAGGTCTCTTCTTTTGTTTTTCTTTTGAAGAAAACTTTTGCCTCTTGCCCCTTCTCTTCTTCATTTTGAGAAATTACAAGCTGATTAGAAAGTTCAAATCCCATAAAAAGTCTTGTAGGCCATTTGCTTAAGGGAAACAGCTGCCTCCTATCCCAATTTAATCTTAAGTCCTTAAGATTCTTGTATGGATTGTGTAGGGTAGCGATCTTAAAGTTATGTAAAATACATTTTACATGTAAAGATGTCATCAAATGAGGCCCAAGCAATTGTTTGGGGCATGAAGATTTGCCCACGAGCCCTCCTTGTGGACAGTGGAGTCCCTGGACAGAGAGACCTTGCCATCAGTCACGTTTAAATATATGTTTACTTCCTAGCCAGACAGGCAGCTAGGACTGGGCGAGAGGCTAGCTCGCCTTAGTCTACCTCCACCCCCCACCCCGGGTCCCCGTGGGTCTCCTTTTGTGTGTGCCCTGCTTCCTCTCTAGGCGTGTCTGCGCGGTACAGAGACTGTGCCACACCCAGAGCAGCCGACTGTCTGTCTGCTCAGGGAGATGCCACTGTCAAAGGCTGGGTTGTCAGGCGACAGTTCAACCGCCTGGCTCTGAGGATTCCCAGAGAGGAGGTGCCCCTTACTGCTGTTGTTGCTGCTTCTGCTGCTGCCGCTGCTGCGCCCGCAGCCAGGCTTCCGCCCCTCCCTCGCAGGAGGATTTGCCAGCTGCCCCGCCCTCTCCTCCCGGGTCCTCCTCTCCGCAATCGCTGAAGTTATCAGGAGAAATAAGGTAGCCGGGAGACCACATGGAAGTTGTGACAGTTCCACGGAGCGTCCCTTTGGGAGCCAGCACCTCGGCTTAGGGACCACGGCTGAGACGGTGAATGCAGGTGCTGTGGAGCCAGCCCGCCGGGATGGGCCACCGCTGCTGCAAGCTTTATAACTGCCTTCAGTGCCTGGACCAGAAGGTACTTGGCCTTCCCTCTCCTCTCTTCCCCTCTTCCTTGGTCCGAGCAGAGAAGGTGCGAGCATCCACCTCTTCCCCCCCTCCTTCCCCTTCCCTCGCATGCCTATGTGCTTTGTTGGTGAGCAGGAAGCTCCCGGTTCTCCTTCCAGGGTGGAGGATCTTGAGTGGTGCTCACGGAAAAGCGTTTGCTCGCCTGAGCTCTGCGGGGCCTTACATAATGTTATGTTCCTGCAGGCTCAAATAAAACTGTTGCATTTTGCAGACATACTGGATAGGTCTTGAAATCCAAACTGCCAGGGGAATCCTGGGAAGATTCTTCGTGCATTTTATGCACCTGGGAAACCTAAGATGTTCTGGTGTGGGCGGGATGTGGGTCAGCTAGGCACAATGTTTTCCCTAAGCCACACTGGAACTTGGAAAGTTTATCACTCTGGATTTAAAGAGCATTTCCTCTTGGGTTTGATTGTCCATGTCAGAGAAGTAGTCACAGGGTCTATAGAGTTGGCGATGGGACTTTCCTGTCACAAAGTGGTAGGTAGCATGGGGCCAAGCCTTGGTGAGCCAGGGAGGCTGGGGGTTCACCAAAAAGAAAATCCACAGCTGAAGAACTGAAATCGAGTCAGAACAAGCACTGTGCAGTGATTCAACACAAAGACCGGCTTTGCTTTTGATGTTTGCCTGGTCTGGGCACTTACAGAGGGGTGTGGGCGTTTTTAATTCTCTCTCTAGATAACTACCAGCAAGAACTCTTCTTGTGCTATATATTTCATCAAAGATGCATGAAATGGAATCTCGTGAGGGACGAGAAGCCTGAAATTGCCTCTTTTCTACCCGTGTGGCATCAACTTGTAGATAGCTTGGGATATAGTGTGTGACCAGGTGACGGGGAAATATATGGCTTAATTTAAAACTCATTACAGGGCCGTCAGTGGGGATCATCTTCTGTCAGCTCTGCTCATGAATGCTGACCTACCACTCACATGCCATCTCGGAAAACTAAGCTGTCCCTTCAAACTCACCTAAGGACTTTGGTTTGGGTACCGACGTGCCAGCGAGTTTGGCATCTGTCGGCCAGAGTCAGAGCTTACGCTGTGTATGTGCGTGTTGTTAAGAAATAGACATACAGGAAGCGGCTATAAAAACCACCACTGTAGCCGCTCTTTTTCAGGAGATGTGGCTGCAGAAAGGCATTCAAGGGAACTTTATAACAACACTTTGCTGAAGGGAAAGAGAAGTCAGATGCCCAGCCTTATCATAAAGTTTGTACTCCCGGACTCAGGTCGAAAAGTTCCAGAAATAAAGCCAGACACGGGGATGTTGCCAGTAATCTCAGCTGCTGGGCTGAGGTGGGTAAGGTTGGTAGAGTGTGAAGTCTGGGCCACCAAGGGCAGCATAATAAGTCCCTATCTCAAAAAAAAGTTTTACCTTTGGAATAAAGATTGTTCAGGGGTGGTGCACACCTTTAATCCCAGCGCTCGGGAGGCAGAGGCAGGGGAATGGATCTCTGTGGTTTTAAAGTCATTCTGGTCTGTTTATCTAGTTCCAGGTCAGCCTGGACTGCAGAGAGAGAGAGACAGAGACAGAGACAGACAGAGAGACAGAGACAGACAGAGAGACAGAGAGAGAGACACACAGAGAGAGACAGAGAGAGGGAATAAGAATATATCCTAAAGTGAACTTGCCCCTGTTTTCTCTTCAATCAAATTGCTAAAAATAATCTTATGTCATTCTTGCATTTAAGGATTTTTGAAAATAATTCGATGTTACTCATCTCTTTAGAAGTGTGATATTTAAGTAGCCGTCATTTGTTTTGGCTTTGAAACCCCGAATTCAATACTTAAATTCTCTGTGATAAAAACATAAAACATTGAATTGTATCATAGACCCTTTTCATTATGCTCACACCCATATTTCTTGATTTTTTTTTTTTTTTTTGCCATGTCTCAGCACAGTGTTCCCACATCAGGTATAATGGATCCCTGTATTTACAGGTGCTCTGGGAAGGAGTTGGCGACTTCCTCTTTTAAAACAAAAGCAAGCGTTTTTGTGTTGCTGCTTGCTTTTCAGGATAACCTCACAGGAAGTATGCCTGGATCCTTCTTTCACTCCACAGCTACCTGTCATCCAGGTGCTGTGCCAGGAGACAGGATTCCCTCTGCCTTTGGGGGTGTCATGCTGTAGATCTGGGTAAGCCCCGCCCTCTGTCAGTCCCGACAGCTGAGCATCTATGTAGTTTGAAAAGTGTTCATGTGTGGCAGAGGACACTAAGAAGTTCTCCTGACTGCTCTAGCCCAGCTTGTTCTTTTCCGGAACCAAACCTTTTCCACTGCGTCCCATAACCCTGAGAGAGAACATTTGATTTTAAGAGATAACAATATGTTCTTTTGCAGTTTGACGACACTGGAGCTAAGGTGTTGTTTTTAAAAATGATAGATGTGAAAGTAACGTTTAAAGTCATTTCAGAGACGGGGCTAAGAAAGCAGTGCCTGGGAATGGCTCTTTAACCTGGTGCACCAGGAGAAACGGTGTAGTCTTCCTAAAGAACAAAATAAAAACAAAACTGCCAAGTGAGGAAAAACATTTTAAATGGTCTGTCTTGGGGCTGGAGAGCTGGTTTTGCAGAAGACCTGGGTTCAATTTGCAGCGCCCATGTGGTACCTCACAACCATCTGTAACTCCAGTTCCAGGGGAATCCAGTGCCCTCTTCTGGCCACCTTGGGTACTGCATGAGGTGCTGCACATCAATATGTGCATGCAAACCACCTATACACATAAAATAAATAAAAAGTCTTTAAAAGCCATCCATGCCTCTTGTCTTCCCATTTCCCCAAAACTATCCAATTAGCCTTGTTTAGTCCTGCTTTCCTCCATGTCTTGTTGCTGCAGAGACTATCAAAGAATTATTTAGAAACATGAACAGCCTCTTATCAGTTACCAATTCCCTTGTGTTTTCACATTTTCCAGGGAAATTGCAGGTTGTATAGACAACAGTGACATACACTGAGCAATTAAACACTAGTTACAGACTAGAGGATAATTAAATGAAGGTTCTTGCCACTCCCCAACTCTGAAACAAGTTGGGGGAGAATCCCAGGCAAGGTTCTTGGAGATGGAGTGGAATTTTTGAATTGCACTTGGGTAAATGGGGTAGAGTTTGGTTCAGCTGACAAGGAGTGGTTGTAACTACAAGCAAAGAGTACAAGAGCAAAGTGCTTTTGCTCAACGTGAAGAATCACAAGAGGGTAGTTTTCAGGATAAACACAAAAGAAAATGCAATGCATAAAAAATGCAGAGAATTTTCCAGGCTAAAAGCCAGACTTGCATTTCTTAACTTGTATTAATGGGAAAGTGCAGATCTGTCTGAGTTGTTGTTTTGTTTTGTTTTTAGCAGAGATGTAACCTGGCTGCTTGACGGCCATGCTTTGGAGAAGGTGACTGGGGCCACACAAAGTCAGAAGGTTTCCTAAGTGCAGCATAGATGGAATTAAAGGTCTCCATGCTGGCTCGTTTCCCGTTCTCCTGCTTTCCCTCTAGAAGGCTCCTGGCTTGCATGTTCGATTTCCTTCTCCTTAGCCCCATCAGTCTCTGTCCTTTCCAGTTGCTTGTTAGGCATCCAGATGTGGATACCCTCGTTATCTTCCTGCCTGAATGATGCTCCCTCATTAGCCACTGTCTCTTGGGTAAACAAGATGTTTTCTTTTAACAAGTGATTCTCCCAGCAGGCACAGGGGCAAAAGCTGGAGCGACCTTTTAAGTTCAGTCACTCTGGTTTCTTTTAACATAGGATTTGAGCATAGTGTTTGCTGCACAATGAGACACAGGAGTGTACGGAAGAAGATTAAATATGAGCGGTACTTTGTGTTGAATGGATTTGCATTAAATTTCATTTCTGAGTTGAAACGTGGGTCATTATACAAATGCAAGAGCTTCGTGTTAATTATTTGGAAAAGAAAATAATACTTATTGATTAACTCAAACCTTGTGTCAGCACTATCTTAAATCTGGGGCAGAATAAAAGGTCACCCCACATCTCAAGGGCTCCCCCCCCCGAGCTCTGTTATAAATCTGGTCACATGTTTTAATATCCACACTGAAAATGAATGGTCTGTACACGGAAATTACCGTGGAGATGTGTGTGTTCTGTGACTGGCTCATCTGAAGAGGTACCAAAGAAAATTCTTTCCCAGTTTGACACATTTTTACCAAGTTGAATTAACCCACGCTCATGGGTAAAAGGCAATGTTATCTCAGAGAAGAGTGGAAAACTCCTAACTTCGTGAGGCTTAGTGTGGAAATGCGCATCTTAATTCACAATAGAAAGGACCCAGTTATTCACTCCAATACCAGAAAGAGCCCTACCCTCCTTTCTTCTCTGAGGCACGGTCTTAATGTTCAACCTAAGCGGGCCTGGAACCTGCAATCATCTGCCTCTACCTCCCAGGTTCTGGGATTACAGGTATGTGCCAGTGCACCCGAGTCCTCCCACTTCTTATCTGTGTGGTCTTATTTTGCTTAGCTTGGGATCAGCATGGCCCACATCGCATGGTTAGTGCCTTGTGATTAGCACTTACACAGAGCAGCTTAAAACTCTGGGAAGGGGGCTGAGGAGATGGCTCAGCAGTTAAAAGCACTGGCTGTTCTTGCAGAAGACCTAGGTTGGCTTCCCAGCACCCACCTCAGGTGGCTCACAACCGCTTGTGACGCCAGCTCCAGGTGGTCTGACACACGCGGCCTCCACAGGCAGTCACATGCACGTATGTACACTTAAATAAGTACAATATATGATATGTCACTTTGGAAAATATAGCAAAGACCGTTAAGAGTTCCTGGTATACACACACATAAATACACATACACACACACACACACACACACGCACACCAGGCAGGGGAAACATTTTTTAGGAGCACGCTTGCTAACTCTACAGTGAATTTCATAAGTGGCCCTCAGTATTTCTTGCAGACAAACAACAGTTCTTCAGTGAATATCCCAGACCAGGGTCAGAAATTACAAAGATGAAGACTCTGGGTCTGTCTGCTGGGGTGACAAAGGTTTTCAGAAGCCCCTGGTGCCGTTTGGAAGCTCCCTTCACTGACCCTATTTGTTCCTCCTCTGACCTCCGTCTAAATCTCCAAGACAGCCCTAGGCTCCTAGGCTATCTCTCACTATTTTGTAATTGCTTGTATATTGGCTCGCTCTGAGACACTGGCTTCTTGGAGGCCAAAATGCCCTTTGCCTGGCATGCAGTAGGCACTCAGTCAGTGTGTGGTGGCATATAAGCTTCCTGTTTCTAGAGTCACGGAGGAGAAGCCATCCAGGGATACTGGAATGCAGTCTTAGTTTTATTGATTGGCTGCTCATTCAAGGAGGCGCATGGCCGGCTGATGCCCAAGTGTGGTCACACAGGTGATGTTAACTAGGAGAGACAGTTTCACTTCCTGTTACCACCAGTCCCACGAGGTAGTGTCAGCCATCTAAACAGGTAACTCCCGGTGACTAAGCAGGTTAAGGTTGACTCGGGGCTTGGCCACACGTCCAGTTGCTTGGTGACGCAGGAATGAGTGGGTTCTTGGCTCTGCCAGGTGGGTCTAGTAGACGGCAGAATGCGCAGGGGTCTGTGGAAGACTGTGTCACAGAGAGCCAAGCCTTCAAAGGTGGGTAGGCTCCGGGAGAGCAGGCCTGCTGTGGTGCCTATGTTCAGGACTGGAGAAGGAGGGTGAACTCGTTCCCCGGTCCCTGGTCATCTTGGCTTCCACATCTAAGATTCCCCTGCCGTGCTAAAATAAATGGAGAGCCAGTACTGTGAAGGAGAGGCCCATGCTCAAACGGAGGTGTGGCTGCAGAACTGCAGCTGCTGACTTGGGGAGACCATGAGTGCTCCCCAGGTACCCATCTGAAGTTAAGCCTGTCTTAGACTAAACAGTCCCCGGTCACGAATGGCTTTCCTGGACTCTGCAAGGCCTGGACTTTGTCACCAGGACAATGTGGATGGCTGATCCTGGTGTCTATATTTAGCCCTCTTGAGTGAACACAGGAGTTCATGTGCTTGGCACCAGTTAGGAATTTTCCACACATTCCCCATTTAGGGAAGCGCCGATCCGATCCCCACGTCAAAGGATGCCTTGCTCCCATCCCAGCACCCCCCCTCATCTTGTCATCACCCAGGGAACAATGAGAAGAGTGGCTTGAAGTTCTTGTAGAAGGCATCTCAAGTGTTCCCAGAGCCTAAGGGCCTCTGGAGAGCAAGGCTTCTGCTGGGTTCTGTGGTTCCGTGATGGGTACAGGACAGGTGCAGCAAGGACAAAACAAATGGAAAGAGTCCTTGGTGTTAGCCTAAAAAATGCTGGTCCTACAGTCTTAGCTGTTGATGCCATTGCAGGGTCATGACGTCATTCTGGCTTGGCTTTCAGGAAACACAAAATAACTTACTTGATGCATAAATTAGAAGGGTTGATATCATTTCAAAAAACCAACATGACAGAAGAAAGTTTCTTGCCAGATCAGGCAGGCTGGCTTTGGCAAGCTAAGGAGGAGCTGAGCCAGCCTCTTTAGCAGGAAGGTGTCCAGGGACGTCAGAAAGATTCATCTAGAACTGACAGGGAGAACCAAACAGCCACCCTATCTGAAGCTACAACCCCAGAAGACTGTGTGGAAGAGGCAGCAAACACTGGACATGTCCCCACCTATGAGCCACAAATCAGTATCAAGGATACACACGGGTAGGGTGAGCTCTCGGGGTGGAGACAAGGGTGGGTTGGAGGCTGGGGGGTCAGGAGGGTCGGAGATACAGCTAGAGGAGTTTCCAGAGTCAAACGAGTGGCAGCTGACTGCCTCTCCTGCAGTCAGACATAACAAGCTGTGGGACCAGGAGTGCTAGATCCTGTCCGTGTCCAGTTCAGCCCTTTCTCCATCTCTCTGCAGAAGTGAGGAGGGGAGGAGAGAATCTTGGTGTGCCCAGTGTTCGATGAGAACTGGGGCTCGGGTTGAAACTCCTGCAGTTTTTGTTTCCAAGCCAGCTGGTTCCTTCACCACACAGTTCTGATACCTCCCCATCGATGGGAAGAAAGCCCAGGGCTCGCCGACAGTACTAGACATCGTCTTGATCTGTGCTTTCTGTACCCATCCTTATTGACCGTGGATCCAGAATATTCAGGAAAAATGCATTGATACTGAAAATGCATGGGCATTTTGGCTTTTTGGTCACAGTTGTTCCCTAAATACTACAGAGAAGCAACTGCTCACAAGGAATTCACACCATCTTCAGTATTGTAAGCCAAGGGAGGTGGTTTGAACTCTCCAGGAAGCAGGTTCTCAACATGTAGGTAGAAACCCCTTTTGGGAGTAAAATGACCTTTATGCAGGGGTCACCTAAGACCATCAGAAAACACAATTATTATTTGCATTATAATTCATAACAATATCAAAATTACAGTTACGAAGTAGCAATGAAAATGCATGTGGCTGGGGGTCACCACAACATGAAGAACTGTATTAAAGGGTCACAGCATTAGCACAGTTGAGAACCACTGCTCTAGGGGAATAGGAACGGGTTCTCTGTACACATGGCACTATTTGATGTAAAGAACTTGGGCATATGTGGATTTAGGTACCTTGGTAAGGAGGAGTTTTGAAAGCATCCTCTATGGACACCAAGCAATGGCTGTATTTGAAGTGGGGAGAAGAGCCAATTATTCTAAGCATGGCTAAAGAAAGTGTTTGGTAGAACTTAGCCTTAATAGCCTTTATTAAATAGTAAATAATCTCTACTCAGAATGTTCTAGAGCTTGGTCACTTTCCTTTTGTGGTTCATTTCCTACCTGCCACTCACTCACCTGGAAGGTTCAGAACTGTTTGCTATGATGTGAGGGATCCCACCCAGTGATGGTGCTGTCCTTGTGAGATGCTGGCTACAGTGGGATGATGCTGTACCCATCGTCAGATGCTGGCTGCAGTGGGATGGTGCTGTCCCCATGAGATGCTGGCTGCAGTGGGATGGTGCTGTCCTTGTGAGATGCTGGCTGCAGTGGGATGGTGCTGTACCCATCATCAGATGCTGGCTGCAGTGGGATGGTGCTGTCCTTGTGAGATGCTGGCTGCAGTGGGATGGTGCTGTCCCCATGAGATGCTGGCTGCAGTGGGATGGTGCTGTACCCATCGTCAGATGCTGGCTGCAGTGGGATGGTGCTGTCCCCATGAGATGCTGGCTTCAGTGGGATGGTGCTGTCCCCATCATCAGATGCTGGCTACAGTGGGAAACCGAGGGAGGCATTGGCTTTGGATTTGAAGTTGGAGTGAGTTTACTGTTTTTGTTAGGATTTGACAGTTTGCTGCCAGATACTGTCTGAATCTTTGTGACTCTGACAGGCGCCTTTCTTATGCTATTCTTTGATTAATATGCATAAGAGTTTAGCACTCTGCCTATGTTTGCGAAGCAGAGGATGTGACTTTTCCAAATTGTTTTCGATGTAGAAGTAAGTTAGTTTTCTTACTAGTTAACTGCAGTGCAAATACTGAAATGACCCTTCCCCAAAGCACTAAATTAGTACAGGATGGCTGTCAGGTAGCCATCGGTGACTACCATTAGAACAAGTGTAAAAGTCCTGGGGTCAATTAGATAAGAATGCTTTCCATGTTCTGGCATTCTGTTCCTCTACATTCTTTTAACTATGTCAAAATTGGCTGGGAATGTGGCTCAATCATAGAACATAGGCCTGGCATGTGTGAAGCCCCAGGTTTGATCCCAAGAAACACACACATTCACATACACACACATGCACACACATTCACATGCACACACATTCACACATACATATTCACACACATGCACACATTCATGCACACACACATTCACATACACACACATGCAGACACACACATGCACACACATTCACACATACACATTCACACACATATTCACACACATGCACACATTCATGCACACACACGTTCACGCACACACATGCACACATATTCACACATGCATGCACACGCATGCAGACTCTATAGTCAGTGCAGAGCCTCGAGAAGTACTAAAAAAAAATCAGAGCACAGGGTTAGGGATATAGCTCGATGCTTGTCTCTTCTTGCATGTATACCACACTGGGTTTTGTCTCTGTGCTGCAAAAATAAATAAATAGGTAGATCAGATGGATAGATAGATGACAGGTATAGATAAATAGACGATAGAAACATGATAGAAAATAGATGATAAGTAAGATAGATAGATGAAAGATGACAGGTGAAGCAGTTACTCATATTGTTCTATTATTAAATAAAACTCAGGAGATCCTAGGACAGTAGAGAAATGATAAGCTGACTCTGCCTCTCAACCTTTCCAGATCAAAAAAAAAAAAGTGAATCGTTTTAAGCCTCTCCCTTTTCCTTCCTGTGTCTCTCTATCCTAATCTGGCTCTGCCAAAACTATGGTTAATTCTGGCCAGCTGAAGGTTGACTCTGCCCCTGATTCAAGATTTAATTTTATTGACAGTCGTGGGAGTGTCACAGTGTGATCAAAATATCCCACAACAACAGATAGATAATTAGTAGATGATATATAAATGTTAGGCAGATACATGATATAGATGATAAACAAGAGAGAGAGAGAGAGAGAGAGAGAGAGAGAGAGAGAGAGAAAGAACCAGAGCCTATCTGAACATAAGTGACTCATACAGAGACATGCCTACTACTATGGACATCATCTAGCTACAAATAAAGTCAAAGGAAACTGTGCATCTATGACACCACCTCACACACGGGTGCTACTGTGGTTGTATTACATCTGCTTGTTCATTTAATCCCATTATCACCCCATGTAACAGTCATGACATTGGAAGTGGCATCTTCTGAGAGTTTGGAAGATAGCGTTCTGTGGCATAATCACCGCCTGAACTCAGGGAAAGCAGAACTGCCTCAGGCTGAAGGAACAGAGCTTCGGGAATGGCGTGGGAGTCGGTCTTAGCTGACAAGTGCTGATGCAGCAAAATGTCTCCACCTTTGCTGTGTGAGCCACAGAAGTTTATGTCTTAGAGCTGTGAGGGTGGGAAATCCAACGCCAATGCTGGCCCAGTCTCTGACGAGGGCCCACACACTCCAAGATGGCCCCTTCTCAGTTGTCTTGCTTGTACTTGGGAAAGCGGTAAACTGCTCCTGGTGCTTCTTTCGCGAGAGTGCTAATCCCATTCATGAGAGCTCAACCCCCACGACCAGATCAGCTCTCAGAGCCCCTCATCTAGCCATGTCAGCTGGGGAGTTTCCACATACGAATTTGAGTGAGTCCCAGACACTCAGACCATGCAGGGGCCACTGCCCTTTACAGTCAGATCTTTCGGTGGACAATTTCAGAGACTTGTTAGTCAACAACCGCTGATAGCTCTCCCATGAGCTTGCTCATGCTAAATGGCAGCTGGACCACGGAGCTAATTCTCCAGATGTCTCCAGGTATCCATCAGGACAACAGAGTTCCTTCCGGCACTATGAATATCATGCCATTGCTTAGCAAAGGCTTTTTGGTTGACCTGAGGTTCTCCCAGGAGCCCACAGTAAACTACCTTAGCCTAAATCAGTGGATCTCAACCTTCCTAATGCTGTGACCCTTTAATATAGTTCCCCATGTTGTGGTGACCCCCCCTACCAAAAAATTATTTTTGTTGCTACTTCATAAATGTAATTTTGCTACTGTTAGGAATCATTATGAAATTATCTGTGTTTTCCGATGGTATTAGGTGATCCCTGTGAAGGGGTCATTCAATCTCCCAAAGGGTCTCCAACCACAGGTTGAGAACTGCTGGTCTAAATGCAGCGAACTCACCAGCCCAATTGTGAGAACCGCCTCCGGTTTCGCGGAGCACAGGCTCCCGAGAGGCGCTCCTGGTTTGGCTTTTGGCTGCTGTGGTGAACACTGCCCAAAACCAACTTGGAGAGGAAAAGGTTTAATTTGGCTGGCATGTCTTCATGATGGCCCATCATAGAGCATGAAGATGAGTAGATCTTTGGGGGTCCATGGACTGAGCTTGCTCATAAGCCCTTCTTCATCTGAAGAATGAGGCCACCATAGCCTGTGTGCATTGTTATCCCTTATGGGACCTTAAATGAAATGCTCATTTCTCTTTCCATTCTACCAGCTTTTCAAGTAACCACTGTGCTAGTTGGCTTTCTGCTGTTGTGAGAAAAACCATGAGCGAAAGCAGCTTGGGGAGGAGAGGGTTTATTTGACTTACATGTCCCAATTACAGTTCATCCTTGAGCAAAGTTAAGGCAGGAACCATGCAGGAACACGACTCTACAGCCTGGCTCCCCATGGCTTGCTCAGTGTGCTTTTCAGACAATGTAGTACCATGTGCACAGGGTGGCACCTCTCATCGTGGGCTGGGCCCTTCCACATCATCATTAATCAAGAAAATGCCCTGTAGACATGCCCACAGACCAATCTGATGGAGGTAATTCCTCTGTTGCGGGTCCACTTCCCGGGCGACTCTGTGTCAAGTTGACAGAAAACTGACAAGCACGGTCACGAAAGGCAAGGGTGGCCAGTCATTAAGGAGCGTTGAGCTAATTAGCCTTCCAACGGTATAATAAGATGCCTGACATAATTATAAACAGAAAGGGGTAGTTAGTGCGCAGTTTCAGAAGTCCTAACCTTTGATCAGATGAACCACTGCTTTGGGCCTCCGGAGGGCATAGAACCTCCAGATGGAACCAGTTGGGAGCCTGGGGCAGAAGAAGCTGATACGTCGGCTAAGAGAAAGAGGGCAGTGTCCTGCAATCTTTCTAAAGGGTACAGTCCCAGTGACTTAACTCCCTGTTAGACCCCACCCCTTAAAGATCCATAGCACCTCCTGGTCATACCCCTGGGGATGAAGCCTCTAACACAGACCTTTCGGGGAGGCCGTGAACATGCAGACTGTAGACAACAATCACAAGGCCTTGAAGATACCCATGTTATGTATTTGGTCCACAGTTTAGCCAAAGGAAGTCCCTCTGGATGCCAGTTTTCATTAGGAGTACCTTCTGTTGACTGACAGGGACTTTCTCTGAATAGCTGGTGTCTCTGACTTCTGAGAAATATTTCCTTATCATTCGCAGTAAAATCTTAAGGACCCCTCTGCAGTGGCTCATAAACGCACAGACTGAATATGTAGTGTGTCTTCGGGTGCTTAAGTGTTTAATGTCACAGGATGTTAATGATGTGAAAACAAGTGACCAGTGAGTTACAAATGGCCTTTTTGCCCTGAATAATACTTCAAATGTGCAGTACCTCCTGTGCCTTAGAGTAACGTCCAGAGCAGGTCAAAACTCATAGAAACCTTGCTGTCGTCAGGTCTTAGGAGAGAAACGTTGCATGTCAGGGCGCTGCTCTGATTTTCCTTATTCTTTAGACAGAAGAATAAACTTAAGGGAATGATTGTGTGTGTGTGTGTGTGTGTGTGTGTGTGTATTACCATGGGCTTTCTCATGGTTAAGAATCAGCTATTATCATTAAGAACTTGAACAAGAATTTTTAGAATACAGTAAATATGCTAGTATTTTACTGTGTGGATAAGAGATGTTCTTAGAACTATTCCAGGCCGATGGAACCGTGAGACACAGAGAAAGGATGACTGTGGGTGTTACTGTATATTAATACTGCGAGCGAGTGAGCCTGACCTGGCTCTGTTGGGTTTGTATAAGGAGGGCGTTTCTCAGCTTCAGGGCTAGCCCTGCTTGTTTACTATGCTTTATTTGTTAAACACGTGACTATGCTTCTGGCACAGGAGGGGCCTCTCAGCTTCCCTTTTGTTGTTTTCAGAGTGAAAGTGCCCTTGCGAAGGAAAAGGAGCTGACAGTTGAGCTTGCGAGCATCAGGGATGAAGTCGGTAAGTCAGGCATCTAACGTGAAGACTGTTTACCACTCTAGAGGCGGTGGGACCCGGGAGAAGGGAGCCCAAAACTGGGGTGGCCTCATGCGATAGAGGACTTTACTCAGACCATCAGACAGTTTATACCCCGAGGGTTGAGAAAGGTCACCTGAGTGGAGTTCAAGCTGTGCTCAGTCACAAAGACAAGCTACATGTGGCCAAATAAACCACAAAAACAAACAAAAACAAGCCACACTTTTCCATAGAGACATATAAACAAGTAACTATGACCACTTGTAATCAAAGTGAACACACTCCTACTCCCTACACGTGGGAGGAGCACGAAAGCACACACCTAGTGCCATTCGTGTCTCCGTGTCTCCTGTAATAAGCCAAATCAGACCTGTCTAGACCAGCGAGGCATCTGCTAGAGCCTCACAGAGAGCCATAATTCTTACAGGTCTGGCACGAGAGAGACAGTCTCTCACAGCTGGCAATGGGACTAAGCAGGCTTTGGCTGTTCTTCACAGATCCCAGCATGCCCATCAGTCTCTATCACGGGTTGTGACAAGCGTCCCTCCCTCTAGGCACCTCCGAAGCCATCCTGGGTTGTGTGGAATGTGCGTTGCATGGCTTCCGGCATCTGTGTGCACCTTGCCATGAAAGCTCTGTTGTCTCAAGAAGAGTTAAAAAACACCTGTCTGGCTGAAACCGAATTCTGAGGGGTCATATTGAAATGTATAAACTTAAAGGATGGTCTGGTATATTCAGAGACTTTGTCAAAATAAGGATAATCTCCAGACCCCCTAGAATGTGACAGAAGACAGGCTTCCTCTAGAAATGAGGGGCTGGCAAAGGTGTTTGCCATGTCCCAACCCCCCAGCCCATCCCACTTCATTCCTCTTTCTGCCTTTTTCCTCTGGACTGGGGATTAAACCCAGGACTTTGTTTATGCTAAGCATTCACTAGACCACTGAGCTGCAGACATTGTAAAAATATTTTATTTGAAACAGGATCTCATTAAGTTACCCAGGCTGACCTTGAACTCACTCTGCAGCCTAGTCTGGCCTAAAATGTGTGATTCTTTTACCTTAGAGTCTTGAACAGCTGGTTTTACAGGCCTGTGTCCCAAGGCCCTGCCTTCTTATGCCATTTTCTCTCTTGTCTACCCACTGCTCTGTGTCCTCAAAAATCAATTTGCAAACCATGGCCTTTTCCATTGGCCCGCTGTTCTAGTCACTAGTGTGCCTTTACTCTCTACCTATTGTGACTTTGGGAGCAGCCTACCTATGCAGGTGTGAGCTCCTCCGTTAAGTAAAGGAACTTCTTTAAAGACCCATCCGGGCCACCCTTGGCAGGTTGTCAGCTGTCTGGCTTTCTCTAGTGGCCCGCCTGCATGGGATCCACAGCAGCAGGGTCCCCACCCTTGCCCCCTGCCCCAAAGAGTTGGAGGACTAACCCAGGCGTAGGTTTAGCTGAGAAAGGCCAGCTAGGCAAGCCATGGTGGAGCTTGGGAGGGACGCTTCCAGGAACCCGAGGCTCACGAGATCGGTGCTGAAGCTGTTGCAGAAGAGAGGAGAGGGAGAAGTGACAGTCTCCCTGCTGTTGTCTCATTTTGTTGTCACCGTTTCCATGGAGATTGAGTCTCTTGAAGTCACCACCATCTCTTCTAGTTTGCTACTATGGGATCTTACCACAGAGACCATCCGCGGGCCCTGCATGAGCCGCTGAGGGCACCCTTGCTGGGGTCAGACCATCCGCGGGCCCTGCATGAGCCGCTGAGGGCACCCTTGCTGGGGTCAGACCATCCGCGGGCCCTGCATGAGCCGCTGAGGGCACCCTTGCTGGGGTCAGACCATCCGCGGGCCCTGCATGAGCCGCTGAGGGCACCCTTGCTGGGGTCAGACCATCCGCGGGCCCTGCATGAGCCGCTGAGGGCACCCTTGCTGGGGTCAGACCATCCGCGGGCCCTGCATGAGCCGCTGAGGGCACCCTTGCTGGGGTCAGACCATCCGCGGGCCCTGCATGAGCCCCGATGTCACCCTTGCTGGGGTCACGTGTTGTTTTCATACCTCTTTGGGGAGGTCTTGCCATCCATTCACTGGAGGAGCCCTGGGGTCCCCAGATGATGTGCTATTATATGATACATCCGAGAGACCTCCCCGCAGGTGTCTCCTCATGGGAGTCACGAAAAGAACGTTATTCCACGGAGTCTGCCTTCTCAGCGAGACCTTTCTTCTTCTCCAACCCTAGCTGCAAAGATCCCCCTCCTCCAGCTCAGCCCCTGTGCGCCAAGGGATAGGACTGAGCCGTCTCTTTCCAAATAAGGCTACAAAACAGTGAGTGTAACAGTTATTGTACTGCAGGCCAGTTCCCAGGTGACAGCGACTGAGCATAGCTGTGAACCCTGGGTCTTGTCCCTGCTTCAGTTGCAACCCAGTCTCCCAAGAGGACCCCTGATAAGACTGTGGAGGCAACTCAGAGGCACAGGGGTAAAGAGAGATCCCCAAAAGTCCTGGTTCATAGTGACAGCCACTGCATGGTCAAATAGATGCTTCACGGTGACACTTTGTATGCAGATACGACTTAAACTGTTTGTGTGTCCTAACAGCCCAGTGACCACTAAAAAATATAGCTGAAATGGGAGATGAAGCAGTGTTTTGTCCCCTTTAAGCAGCCGTGGCTACTTGCTAGAGTGCTGTTTCGGCTGTTGGCTGGCCCGGCTCTCAAGCCTTAGGATCAGGTTGGATAAAGGCACCCTGAGGTCGTGTTTCACAGGGTGTGCCCCTCTGTGCTTTTTATCAGTGCAACAGCTGCAGCACAGCTTCCCAAGATACGGTATCCTAGAAAGGAACACAGTGTGAAGGACCTCGGAGTCCCAACACAGCATTGACCTTGGGGTGTTCAGATGTCCTGCAAGGCTGCGTGTGTTGGCTACAGTAATGCGCTGTTGGACTTAGTGACACTTCCCTCGCTGGCCAAGAGGTGGGAGTGTAAAGACGAGTGGATGTTGGGGGGCCCAGGAAGTAAAGTGACTCATAAGCCCTTCTTCATGCAGGGTGAACCTGACCAGTGTGCATGGCGCCTCAGAACGTCCTTAGAGACGAAGGCGGAATGGTGCTTACTGCATCTGTCCAGGTCCATACTCAGTACCCTTCTTAAAAGGCTTAGGCCCACCTGCCTAGGGGTGGTTCCTCCCACAGTGGGCAGAGCCTTCCTACATCAATCGTCAGTCAGGAAAATGTCCACAGGCCAGTCTGATGGAGGCATTTTCTCAGTCAAGGCTTCCAGCCGGCCTAGTCGGCAAGCTGTTAGGACCTGAACACCTGTGCTATCTGTGATGGGTGTCAGGAAACCACTGAGGGGCTTAGTCTCTGGAGTTTCCATGCGCAAGACAGCGAGCCAGTACCCTGAGATGCTGAAGTCAGCCTCTAAAAGTGTTTCTCCTGAGTAGGAGCGTGTTTGCAGCTGACTCCAGGCTTGGGTGCTCCAAAGACCCTTAGGGTGAGTTGGCTTGACCTCTTGGACCCTCGGGTTCCTCTTCATACGATGAAAGCCAATTCCAGAAGAAGCTGCTGGGAAAGGGCTTGGCTGAAGCGCAGCAGCTAGCATACGAAGGTAGAAAACGGAGTTCTCCTCTGCAGGTTGAGTTTCTCCCCAGAGAGATGTCTGCCCCACCATGAGCAGGCTTTGGACAGAGGGTGACGGTCTGATGCACTTGGTTTGGACGTGCCAAGCCCAGTGGCACAACCTTTAGCCATCTCCAGAAACTTCTAAATGCAGCCGGATTTGTACTGGGTTTGAATGTAAGTCATTTGATTTCTGCATTAGTGCTAAGAATAGAAGCAGAATTCATCTTCCCATTAGCAAAACAAAAAAAAAAAAAAATGAAGCCCTAGTAGAGACAAAGTAGAAGTCGCTGGCGGCACCGTGGCTGGTCCATTCATCCCAGGGGATGCTCTGCTCTCACTCCATGGTGGAGACTGCATTTGTGACAGAACAGAGGCAGAAGGGCATGTGGGGATCCACTGTCAGCCCATTAGCTGTAGAACTGTGGACTGCTCTTGCTTCCCTTAAAGAAGAAAGCAAAGCCTTCAGCATTGACTTCTGACGGGTGCAGAGAGGAAGACTGCGCCCCTGCCCCCCAGTACAAGTCCTTGATGCTCCCGAACAGTTGATTCTCACAGGAGTCACGGGAGACAGGGACCCAGAGCAAAGGAGAAGGCTGGAGAGACGGAATTTCCAGAAAGCTGTGAGATCAGACGGGGTAGAGAAGAAGAAGTTGCCAAAAGTGGGAATAGCTCAAATGTTAATATGTTAGGGTAGAATTGCCCATCTCCAGTCGAATGGTTGCTGCTTCCTAACTCATAAAACTGCTGCCCCAAGTTCTACCAACAGCTGTTGATGAGCTTCCATCCGTTCTCCCCACTTCGGGCTTGAATAAATGCAACCATGGTGCCCACGGTGTATTCAGAACCAGTGCTTATAGGTGGTTCTCTATTCTGGCCTCTGCCAGAATCATCTGGAGCAGCAGAAACAAGATACTAGACAGCAAGTCGTGGTGGGTTTTATTGTGTGATGTTTTACTCTTTTGATTTCTTAGCCTTTTTTTGGGGGGGGGGGGCACCACCCAGCTCACTCACAGGGTGTTTAACCACTCACAGGGGCTTATTCTTAGTTTGAATGCCTGGCCTTAACTTGTTTCTTGCCAGCTTTTCTTAAATTATTCCATCTATCTTTGACCTCGGGGCTTTTATCTTTCTCTATTTCTTTTTTCTTTCCTTCTTACTTGGGGTCTGGCTGTGTAGCTGTGTGGCTAGGTGCCTGGGTGGCTGACCCCTGAAGTCTTCCTCCTCTTGTTCTGTCCTTGCTCACCCCTCTTCCTCCTTTCTCCTCCTGTTTATTCTCTCTGCCTGCCAGCCCCGCCTATCCTTGTCCCTCCCTCACTATTGGCCGTTCAGCTCTGTCTTAGGATCATCAGGTGTTTTAGACAGGCAAATAATCACAGCTTCACAGAGTTAAACAAATGCAGCATGAACAAAAGCCACACACCTTACAATAATATTTAAGATGTTTAATCTCCCATATGTTTACTAAGAACTTTTACAGTCAATGCACACTCTGAAAAAGTGGGTTTTGATCTGAATCCAAACCAGGTAGGGGAATGTTAGAGGCAGCAGGGGAGATGTAGGTGGGTCCTCCCCACTGTAGCCCGAGGAGCTCCCTTACTTAGGGCCCCCCACTCACATAAAGAATCTCAAGAAGTGTGGCTGGGTGAGGGTGTATGCCCATGAGTGGTGATGTCCATAGATGCCACAGGCATCTGATTCAGTTCCCCTGGAGCTGGAGTTACGGGCAATTGTGAGTCACCCAACATGGATGCTGGGAACTGAACTCACGGCCTTTGTAAGCTACCTTACCAGCTACCAAACAGCATCTGCTGGACAACACAATGGTCAACAAGGGAATGAAAAAGCAATTGTGAATATAAAATAAAAATAGAACACGCCAAAATTTGTGCTGCAAAAATTCTCTGGTCAGCATAGTTGAATCCTCCCATTCAATCTGTCCACAAAATTTGGGAAGACACCCAAAATACACTAACCACTCCATAGGTGATCAGATGGTGAAGAGGGAGTGTTATTTGAAAACAGAACTTTTTCTCCCGGAGGTCTCGTCTGCTACCAGCAATTTGAGCTTGTTGATAGAGTTTCAGAAAGACTAATTTCCTTGCAGGCTGCACTGCCCAGCATGACAAGGTCTGGGAATCCTGCCCCTCTTGCAGGAAAATGAGATGGGAAAAATTCAAATCAATGATCTCAGCCACTCTGATTAAATTTTATTCTAGTAAATGTCATTTTCCAAAGTCATTTGGGTTTCTCTCCCAAACAGGTGCTTACCCATGCACGGTGATATTGAACCTGCCAATTCCCAGAGACTGGGTTGGTTGCCATGGAAAATACATTACAACTACAACTACACACACACGCATGCATGCACGCACACACACACTGCTACACTTTTTTAAAAAAAAAAACAACACTGATTTATTCTATGTGGCTGCCACATATTTTTTTTGGTATTTATAAAGCCCTGTTGTAGCTATATGCTTAGCACATTCTAATCATTTTTTGTAAAGATGTTTGGGTTGAGATCTTATTAATACTGAGTCTGTTAAGGCTAGTTTTTCCTCTCCATATATGGTAATGGCATGTGCAGGGTTAAGGATAGGGTGTGGCATGTGCATGAAGACCTGGGTGTCTTAGTCACTGTTCTGTTGCTGTGAAAAGACACCATGACAAGGCAATTCACCAAGAAAGCTCCTTAGCTGGGGGCTTGCTTACAGTTTCAGAGTTAGTCCGTGATCACCATGGTGGGAAAAATGGTGCCAAGCAGGGCGTGGCAATGGAGTGGTACCCAAGAGCTTGGTATGCTGATCCTCAGGCCGCAGGCAGAGAGAGGATGGGAGGGGAAGGGAGGAGAGGGAAGCGAGGGGAGGGACTGAGGCAGAGACTGGCATGGGTTTTTGAAACCCCACCCCTAGTGGCACACCTCCTCAAACCAGGAAGTGCCTCTTAATGCTTCCCAAACAGTTCTGCTAACTAGGGACCAAGCTGATGAGCCTATAGGGGTCATGCTCTTTCACACCACCATGCCCAGGCTCAAGCCTCAGCACCACATTCTCACAAAATTAAAATCTTAATGAACTTGAATTGACTGTCACTCTGGTAAAGAAATGTCCCTAAACCCCCTTAGAAATGGGCACCCTCACGCATTGTGGAGTCCGATCCTGTCACGGATTTGAGACCCTATGCATTTAGTATATAAACAACAGTATATAATTTACAAAGGCTTTCCATGTATATTACTTCATTCTAACCTGATGACAACCATAGGTAAGGTAGATGATGACATGACCACCTGAATAAGGTAAAGAAACTGTGGTTAGAGACACCAAGTGGCAGCTTCGTAAAGACCTGTCATCCCTCCCTTCCGTGGCCACATCAGACTGCCGTCATGCTGGAAGGTCCAAATGGTACTTGAGGGAACGTAATAAAAAGCAAGGAAATTACATACATATAATATATATCCTATAATGTGCTGAGACATTTCGCAAAATATATACAGTGTAAATTGTAGTCACATACGAATTCTGTGTATATAATCTCTTCCTGCCATGATTCTCTCATACACAAATATCCTGCTGTGCACCAAATATTATCCTGTGTATCAGAAGCCCCTGGCCCCGGGCTGAGCACAATACACATTCCCCCGTCGCTGCTGCATTCAGTTCATAAGCTTATCTGAATGCAAGGGACAAACCCTTTGCCAAAGCATGAACAGTAAAATAAGAGTCTGACAAAGGCTCTGACCCCAGAAATGCCTGCTTATGTGCAGAGTCAGAGGCCAGCAAGTTCAGTCGTCTCTCTGTAGTCGTGGGTTTCACATCCACAGAATCCACAGACGCAGATCAAAAGTAGTGTATACAATTCCCTTATGTTCTGAACATGTAGATTTTCTTTCCTTGTCATGCTGCCCTAAACAGTGTAGTCTAACAGAAAGTACACAGGTTCTGTGTATATTCCATCAGTCCATCAAAGGGACTTGGGCATCTTTGGATTTGGCTGTTGCTGGCAGCGGGTGTCCTGGGACCATCTCTGTTAATACCAAAAGACAGCAGTGCCTAGGACCCCAGGAAGTGAGGCAGGAGGGGTCTTAGAGTTTTAGAGAGTTTGTAGCGGAGGCCAGAGTCCTGAGAAATCTGTAAGCGCTAACCAGCTGAGCCTAGAGGGAGTTGAGGAGACCCTGACAAACAGTTCTTCCATACACTTGATCTTTTACAAAGGTGCCGCTAAAGATGTCATTGGCTCAACCTCTGTACTGGCAAGATAATGAAGACAGTTGTGTTTTGTCCACGTATTCTTGCCTTAAGCAAGAAGCATGAGTATGTGCTCATGGTAACCGCTCTATTTCTTGCATGAAGGGCAAGGCTTGTGTTTGGATCTAAGACATAAATTTTTGTTTTTCCCTGACAGATTCTTCAATGCTGGTGTTTTTCTCCTCATATCTAATGCCCTTGTGATTTTTCCTATTTCTCCACCAGGACCACATTTATATGTTCCAGGGTACCATTGCTTACTTTACTCGCATGGTGTGGCAGAAGTGGAACAAAATAATCTAAATTACAGTGTATGCCTATCCATTCTTCGGGTCACCATTTTTTAATGAAAACTGTTTTCCCAGCCAGGATATGTGCTTTGGGGAAAGCTATTTCTATTGAAAACAATGATAGCTGGACCAATTTTTGCATCACACATAACCATGAAAACTTAACTTCAGTAATCTAGCTAAAGCCTCAGAATTCCTTGGGTTGTAGATGTGGCTCAGTCATAGAGCACTTGTATAGCTCAATTGCTGGGGTCACCCCTCATATGCAAACAAAAAGGGAAGGGAGGGAGGGAGGGAGGGAGGGAGGGAGGAAGGAAGGAAGGAAGGAAGGAAGGAAGGAGAAAACCCTCAAGTCTCTTTCACATAATTCTCTTTTTAAAAGACTCCCACTGGGGCTGGAGAGATGGCTCAGTGTTTAAGAGCACACACTGCTCTTGCAGAGGTCCTGATTCAGTTCCCAGCTCCCACCTTGGGTGGCTCACAACCACCTGTAACTCCAGCACCAGAGGAGACGGCTCCCTCTTCTGGCATCCTTTGGCAACTGCACTCACATGCACATACCTACACACAGACACACACACACATATATATACACATATTTAAAAGTAATAATAAAAATAATTATACATTTGAAAGGCTTCTGCTAATGACAGTGGTCAGAGCCTAACTAATCAGAATGATGGTTCCAGTAAAGCATCATCCTGAGAGACCAGACTGAAAGATAAATGTGGGTATTGGTTAGCAAATTCACTGTGCTCTGGATTTTGAAATCTGCTTTTTAATACACTAAGAATGCCTCTGGCTTCCAGGGAAATACCTGAACTACATTGGCTGGAGCCTGATATAAAGTCATGTGGCCAGTTTATTAACTTGTGATGAGAAAGACATCTCTTTATAGGCAGGTCTACCTAGAAAGCTGAACCGATCTTCAGAGGCTGAGCAGGGACTAGGTGAATTATTGCCTTGTAAACACGAATGGCATCGAGCTGAGAGGTCCTCGGGCAGCCATCTGCCTGACTTCTTGTTCGTAGGCCCTCAGTTCTTAGCCAGGAGCCCTGGTGAGGCCAGGTGCAAGCATGTTGGAATCACCTGGACCCTTCCACAGACTGCCTGTGCCTTGGAAACTTCCAGTCATGATACGGTAGCTGCTACTGTGAAGCACACAGGTATGAAATACACAAAATATAGGGGGCAGTGATTTCCAAGAATCTGGCAGAAAAGATGCATAGTGAGTCCCACCTCTCTGCCAGGTGCCATTCTTCAGACGTGGTTGGTCACTCATAGGTACTGTGGGCAGTGGCCACCGTCTCACTGGGCTGAGGAAGCAGATGTTAGAGTTCAGGGTGATGGAAGTGCTTAGAAAGGGTGGGGCAGGTCCTGGGAAGGCACGCGGTGAGCCCAGAGCTCCATTTCTTAAAAGGGTAGGCTGCACGTGGGCAGAGAGGCCTGCAGGGGGCGCTGCCACCACAGTAAGTGCTGAGAGAGAATTAACCTGGCGCTTCTTTGCCTGACAAAGTGATTGGAAATTTTAGCCTTTTGCTTTATGACAATCCATTCTGGGACATGGGGAGAAAGCTTACTCAGTGAAATGTTTGCCCTACAAGTAGGAAGACTGGAGCTTGAGCCTCAAAACTAAGATTAAAAAAAAAAAAATGCAAGCTGGGTATGGTGGTATAACTATGACCCCATCACTGGCTGAAACAGTCAGATCCCTGAGGCTCAGTGGCCAGCCAGGCTAGCCTGCTTGACAAGATCCAAGCAAATGTCTCAAGAAAAGGTGGCCAGGACCTGAAGGTACTACGTCCTCTGATCTCCATTCTCCATGAACACATACATGCACACACGCACACACAAAGCTGTCCCTGAGAAAACAAATCCACTCTTTGACACCAGCATGAACCCATTCTGAAGGTGATGCCCACACTGATACTATTAGGTAATCCCACTTCGAAAGGCTTCACCAGCTCAACATGGCCAAACTCAGGAACAACCTGCTAGTTCATGAGAGTCAGAGACACTCGCAGACCATTCCCAGCTGTAGCCGAACCGTGCCAGTTCTCTACTGTTTAAGCAACTTTCCTGACACATGGCCACAGTGGGGAGGATTCTCTGGGTCTTCCAGCTGAGTGATCCTAGTGACCTACTACTTACTCACCCAAAGACCTGTCTGACATGAAGAATCTCATGGCCCACCCCAACTAATCTGCAAACCTAATTAACTGATGTCTGCACTTCCCAAGGTCCAGTGAGCAAACCTTTAGTGTCTTGCATATAACGATAAATCGCCCACTCAAGTACCAGCCAGGTGCGGCTCTGCTTAGCTTATGAAATGAGGCGAGTTCAGGGTGGTAGAGCCATAGACTCCGCAGTGCATGTCTCTGTTCTGCACCATGCAGCTGCAGCACGTGGAAATTGCTAGAAATGTATACTCTTAGGTCTTGCCTCAAACCTGCTGAATTGTAAACCAACCACGCTACTGAATGTGGTAACAGCCGGTCTGCTTAATGCTCCCCCCTCCTGCCCACCCGCCCGTGGTTCTGACTTGTGCTCAAGTTGTGAAAATCCCTGGCTCAAGACAGAACGGTGTCATGATAACAAGCCAGGGTTTGAGATACATGCAGATTGGTGTGGACTGTGTGGTCAGCCTTTAATCACATACAGGATACCCAAGAAAATGGGGTCAGAGGCCAGCCTTACTTCAGCTTATGATCTCGGGGACTTCAGCCCACGATCGGCTGGCTGCATAGCTATGGGACATGCGGTGTGCAAAGAGATCACGGTGACAGATGGGACTTGGTGGGACACTGTTGCTCATCTCGTGGCAACCAGAATAGAGTGGAGAAGGGGCCTCTAGCTGGTCTCACAGCCTACATTTTCAGCATCTCCCAGGAATGCCATCATGGAATGGCTCCATCAAGGGATTAATCCATGGGTGAAACCAGAGCCCTTGGGATTCAACGACTTCCCCAAAGCCCAGCCATGGCGTCCAAGGCTTTAGTATCCAAGAGTCTTGGGGGGGGGGCACTTCACACTCAGATCATAAAGGTCTTCTCGGGCCCATCTAGAAAACAGGAGCATGAAGTCAGAGTTATGCCATCTTCCCAGAGCTGTGAGCTCAGTGACCCATTCCCCTAAGAATCTGGGATGGCACCCAGCATACAGTGAGCAGTTGGTACAGCACCCAGCATACAATGGGCATTTAATACTTGTTTGCCACAATCTCACCCACGGGCATTACCCCAGCTGCTAGACATTGTGAGATCTATGCGGTCCAGCATAGTACCAAGTCATGACTGAGTTTTTCCGTTTGAGCCTAGGAGGGTAGTGTAAATCTCATCTTTCCATTGAGGGAATGAGACTTGGAGGGGTTAATCCCCGACATGGGAAGATGCCCCAACAGTTGTCAGCCCACGCTGTTAAACAGCCTGTCTCCTTCTTCTTCATGAAGAAATGCTGTATCTATCCCAAGGTGTCACCTGGGGATCACAGAAGCCTACAATTTTTTGCCTTCTGTTATTACTCTGGCCCTGTCCAGGGTTGCGTGAAAGGGGTTCACTGCGATTCACCACCTGGACTCCCGGAGGTCTTGATTTTCTCCTTAGTTGTCATTTGTGGTGGTTTGAATAAGGATGGCCCCAGAGACTCAGGTATTTGCCTGCTCGGTCCCTGGGGGTGGCACTGTTAGGAGGTGTGGCCTTGATGGAGCAAGTGTGTCACTGTGGGGGTGGCTTTGAGGTCTCCTATGCTCAAGCTATGCTCAGTGTGGCTCACAGTCTCCTGCTGCTGCCTGTGGATCAGGATGTAGAACTCTCAGCTCCTTCTCCAGCACCATTCTGCCTGCTGGCCGCCATGCTTCTCCCTATGGTGATAATGGTCTAGACCTCTGAAACTATAAGCCACCCCAATTAAATGTTTTCCTTCCAGGCGTTTCCATGGTCGCAGTATCTCTTCACAGTCACGGAACACTGACTAAGACACCCCTCCTCCTAACGTCACACTCTACAGCTCTTTAGTGGCACCTTGCACTTGGCCATCAGTGACCCCAGGGAGGTGTGGCCTTGATCCAGCCAGACTCCATGCTACATGCTTTGGGGACATGAATACATTTGTCCCCAGTTACTTTTCTGTTTGTGTGATTAAACATTGACCTAAGACAGTTTGGGGAGTAGATCACAGTCCGTCGTTCAGGAACATCCAGGCAGGGACTCAAACAGGAACCTGGAAGAAGAATCGGTGTGGTCCCCATGGCTGACTCAGTTTGCTTTTCCATTCAGCTCAGGCCCACCTGCCCAGGGGTGGCACCACCCACAGTGGGCTGGGTCCTCCCCTATCGATCATGAATCAAGAAAACGCCCCCAAAGACTTTCCCACAGGCTAATTTGATGGGGGCAGTTCTTTAGCCGAGGTTCCCTCTTCCCAGACTAAACCAGTTTCTGTCAAGTTGAAAAAAAAAAAAAAGGGGCACACAATTAAAGCCTGCCCTCATCTCTGTGAGATATGACCTTCATTTGACATTTGACACTTACTTCTCAGTGTCCTCTCTGTCTGTCATGGTGACTGGAAGGTAGGGCCATTCACATGTTGGTGGGAAGGTGGGGCTCCTAGAGAAACCCCCATAATGATGAAAGCAGGCGGAATTGTTGTATTCAGCGGAATGCTCCCTTGCAGTGTGGACTTGAGCCCATTGGCTGGAATGATCACCAGCTGCAGGTGATTTGCCTCAGACTACCCAGGAGGAGAAACCTGTTTTCTTAGGCAGCTCACCTAGCACTCTGCAGGAAGGGGTGTCCCGGCTTTGTTTAGAGTTCGTGTGGCATTGTTCTGTGTGAGGGTTACTGGCAGCCCAGCCAGCGTCCAAACAGGGCATTGAATAGACAATCCTGTTAGGATGGTAAATGGGAGCACGGATTGGACAGTTGGTTCTTAGACAATATACACACTCAGGACCGGAGAGGTGACTCGGAGTTAGAACACAGGCTGTTCTTGCAGCGCCCTGGCACCCACAGGGTGCCTCACAATCAGCTGTAACTCCAGCTCTAAGGGGATCTGACACACTCACATGGCCATGCTCACACATAGATACACATGTACATGATCAGAAATAACAGTAAATCTCTAAAAATCAATAATATGTATTAAATCATATACCTACATATGAGGAATCAATTATCTCTACCTACGCAACATACATGTATGCACACAGGCATCCTTGGGCTGTTGGCATTGCCTGCTCTGTGTGTATGTGTAATGGTAGTCAGTAGAAACAGTTCTATGTGGCCCGCTTTGTCCCTTGAGGCGTTTGAAGAGATGGGGACACTGTGCCGAGCTGATGGGAAATTCATGCCTCTTAGGTGATACTAAGTTTTGAAGATTTTTAAAATGTTAATCCTTCATTCCATGTGAAATTTAAGATAGTAAACACATACACATGCACACACACACACTTGCACAATGCACACACAAACGTCATATGTCTGAGCAAACCTCATATCAGAGAGGAGTCTCCCAAGCCCCATGGCATACACTGACTGAACAGTCTGAGAAGCAGAAGGGAAAAGGGGAACCCGTCACCTTCAACACAGTAGTTTCCTCTCTAGTGGCACTTGGCCTCCTCACTGGCCTAGTACAAACCGGGAATGGGGCCACTTGAGCCATGGGATACAAGACTAAATTGATGATGTTCTGTGGAATAGGGCTCTGAAACCTGGAGGCTTTGAAAATGCTTGGGTCCAGGGAGGCATTTTCTAGAACTCAGGGGGGTCTTTTCTCCCTGGTGAAAGAGGTCCAAAGTACATGTTCACCAGCGTTTAAAGGTTTCAGTCCTTCATCAAAAGCTCTTTTTTCCTTCTTTCCTTCCTTCCTTCCTTCCTTCCTTCCTTCCTTCCTTCCTTCCTTCCTTCCTTTCTTTAAGACAGTGTTTCTCTGTATCTTTGGAGCCTGTCCTGGAACTAGCTCTTGGAGACGAGGCTGGTCTCAAACCCACAGAGATCTGCCTACCTCTGCTTCCCGAGTGCTGGGACTAAAGGCGTGTTGCCCCCACCGCCCAGTCTCAAAAGCTCTTCCTAAAAGGCATGTTCACAATGGAGATAAGTGATAAGTGTAACCTGGATCACTTATGGGTCAGATCTTTGAGGTCAGATGAAAAGGTTTACCTTCTGATGCCTTTACACAGGGGGAATGAAGTAATAAATAACCAAGCACTTTGGCCACGCGGAACCATTAGCTTCCCTTGCAGAGTGTGGCCACAGAAAGCCCAAGGTATTGACATAGTGAGTTGTGTAAACTGATGCCATAGAGATGCCTTTAAAAGTCTGCATAGCCAGATTAAATGGACAAAACAATGGAGCAGGCTCCATGCGGAGACATCTGTAGAATGCCATTCTGTTTGTGCGTGGTGTGTGACCAATTCTCATCTGGACAGCGTGGTTTCTCTTTTTGAAAGCTTTAAACCATCTCAAATCAATTTCCTCTTTCTTCCTCTGCTTGTAAACCATGCCTGTAACCCTCCCCTCTCTCCGAGATGTAACTTAGACACTGTGCAGTCACTGTTCCTCACGGGATCAGTCACCATCCCCTCGCAGACTTGCGCATCTTAAAGAATGCACTGAGTGACACAAAGCTGCTCTGTCTACTGACAGACTTCAAATCCATTGGGGTTTTTATTTTTATGTCTGCTCCTTCTCCTAGCTCTTCTTCTGAAATACAAGACTAACAGGGTTGTTACTGCTCTCTAGGGCATTTCTGAGATACAGGTCACATAAGTGGAATCCAGCACCAACTAAGATGCCGGGGTAAGCGTCCATCTTGGTAGGGAGGCATGGCAGCTGGAGCAGGGAGCCGAGAGAAAGCACACCTTCAGCTACAGAGTTTTCTCAAGAGAGAAAACTGGAAGTGAAGCAAACTAGAACCTCTCAAAGCCTTCCTCTAGGGACCTGCTTCCTCCAGCGTTACTGCACCTCCTAAAGGGCCCATAACACTTCCCCAGACAGTGCCACCAGCTGGGGATCAAGAGCACAGATGCCGGAGCCTAAGGGGGACATCCCCATCAAAACTGTTGTATAATCCATGAAGCACACACGGATGTCAAGCGCTGCTGTTAGTGCTCACTTTCTGCATCTCTAAGAAGCGAGTAATCCTGTGTAAAAGCACATTTCTCTCTGTGATTGAAGCGTTCCTCCTTTGGGGGTATGTTTTGTAGGAAATTCAAATACCCAGGGCCGGAAAGGTAGTTCAGCAGGTAAGAGTACTAACTGTTCTTGCAGAGGACCTAGGTTCCATTCCCAGCACCCACATGGCAGCTCACAACCATCTGTCACTCCATCTCTAGGAGATCCGATGCCTCTTCTGGCTTCTGCAGGCACCAGGCACAAAGACATACATGCAGGCAAAACATCCATACCCAGAAATGTTTTAAAGTGGAAATGAATAAACAAAGCAAAGTGACACACACACACACACACACACCCCTGTCTTTTCAGTGGGTATCACGCAATCCTCTGGGGTGACACAGCTCATTATAGTAGGCACATGATGCTGAAACAGGAGGCAGAGAGTAGGGCAAGGAGTGGAGGTCAGATGTACCCTTCAAAGACACTTGGTGGCCAGCTTCTGTCACACCTCCTAAGGACTCTAACCTCCCTCCCAAGATATCACTAGACGAAGAATAGAATGCAAAACCTGAGCCCATGGGAGATGTTTCAGATGCAAACCATAGCAAGGTCCGAGTGTGCAGTGCAACCAATGTCCTTCTTTGATGTTAAGCTCGGGGAGGGGGGGTTCAGATGACTTTGAGAAGCCCAACAGCTAGTGTTGGTCACATCTAGCCCCCAGGCCAGCTGGGTCAGTGTCCTGAGGCTTCCTGGCCTCTGACCACTGCCCTTCTGCACTTTCTCCCCTGGCTCCACTCTTCTCATCTGCTGTCTACAGAGTTTACCCTTCCGGAGTCACAGTATTGCAAGGACTCCTGGGAGCTAGAGAGTGCTCTCCACTCTATGATGGACACTGCTCATTCAATCATCCAACCATTCATCTACCCATCCCCCATGCTTCATCCCTCATCCGATCATCCAACCATTCATCTACCCATCCTTCCCTATGCTTCATCCCTTATCCAATCATCCAAGTCACCTGATGCCACTGAGCTCAGTGCCTGAACTCCAGACCTCCCCTGACCTCTTCTCCGTGTCTCATACATCATTTTCCATGCAGCTACCCAGAGTGGAAATCATTATTTCTTCCCTTCTGAGACTCTGGGAGCTGTTGCAGGAGCATGCCCATAAAGCCACAGTGTAACCACAGGCCTTCATGACGTGCCTCCGCCTGCCCCTGGAACTTGACCTCCCTCCTCTAAGGATGCTGGTGCCCCATCAGTGGCCTTTCTGTTCCTTAGTTAGACCAGAACTGTGCCTACCCAGGGCCTTTGCAAGTTCAGGTAGGAGGGAGGGAGCCCAGCTAGGGCCAAGCACTGCACACAGACATCATCAGCATCACTGGATTCATGGATTAATTAATGTCCACGTGAGGACTGACTTGCATCGCTGTGCTGTCTACCTTAATTCTGTTCTCAGGAAGCCATGTTGGGAGCCATTTGTAAACGGAGACTGCTTGTTTGTTTCCCGGCTGCATGGGCCCAAATAATCACACAGAAAGTAAATTTATTACAATACTGTGTGTCTGATGTCTCGGGCATATTTCTAGCTAGCTCTTATATCTTAAATTAACTGATTTCTATCAATCTGTGTAGCACCACAAGGCTGTGACCTACTGGTAGGCATCTTTCTCCTTCGGGAGCTACATAGCATCTCTTTGACTCTGCCTACTCTCTCTCTCTCTCTCTCTATATATATATATATATATATATATATATATATATATATATATATATATGTGTGTGTGTGTGTGTGTGTGTGTGTGTGTGTGTATTCCAAAGCAGCTTTATTCATTAGCCAATAAAAGCAACATATATACAGAAGGACATCCCACATCAGCTCTTCCTCTCTCTTTTAAGCTTAAAGCCTGCCCATGGTGACATACTTCCTAAATCTCCCCAAACAGTCACTGAGTAGGGACCAAATGATTAAAGGTCTGAGAGTAGGGACATTTCTCCTTCAAGCCACTGCTCCTGTGACAGCCTGCCTTCCTGCCCCTGTGCCTAGAACTGTGCTTGGCACTCAGCGGGTACTCCTTCAATGACTAGATATCTTTTGGGTGCTGGGGATAGACCCCAACACCTTGCACCTACTCTACCACTTAGCTATACCCGCAGCTCAATATCCACCCAAAGGTGCCCTGCCTATCTGAGCACAGAATACAAGGGGCACTGGCCTTGCCCACCTATAAGGAAATAGACGGGCAAAGGGTGACAGTTGCAGACATGGAGGTTTAAGGAAGGGATGCCAATGCCTGGCCTCACCTCGCAGATATTATACTGCTGGTGCATCGTGGAGTTTGTCCGTGTACCTGATTCTGCCGCAGACCTTGCCTTCACCTTGAACTAGTTCGGTCCACTCCCTGCTCTTTGCAGTGGGGTGTGGGCTGCCTACTAGACACCTAGCAGGGCTGTTGGGAGCATCAGTCCCTGTCTAGGTGAGGGAAGAATATAGATGCCAGCTCCTGTTTACTCTGAGCCAGCTCTGACGCAGCCACCATGCCCTGGGAGCAGAGTATGTCTCCAAACACAACAGGTGGGCTGGTGGCTTATTCTCCCTCTGTGAACACCTCAGACCTCATTTTTCATCACTCCTTTTATTTCTCCTCTTAATATCTTCACCAAAAAGAAGAATTTAGGAAGAAAAGTAAGTCGTTCGGGGCAGTGTCCCCCGCTGAGGGCACTTTTCAGGTGCCATACCGCCCCCTGGTGGTCACAGATTTATTATTGGCTAACTATGGAATTTAAAGAAAGCACCAACCACTGGATGATGACATCCGTAGTCTTTAAAACTTTGTAACTTCCACTCCGGAGAACTCATTTTAATGAAAAGGGACCCTGCACATGGGTGAATATGTTTGCTGTATTATCTGTAATATTATCTATACCAGCAAGTCTTGGAAACAAATGTCTAACAATAGGCACAAGCTGTATCAGTAGAAAAACATTGGACCTTGACTGGATCAATGTCAACAGTTCTGAGCACCGGGTGGCACCATTGTGTCCCAGATCTCCTGAGTGTGCTGGCCTTGTGGGTAAGTAGGGCCTACACACTAGGGAATTGGGGCATAAAGGGACAGCCAATAGGCATCTCATTCTCAAATTGTTCACGGGAAGAGAGTCTTTTGTGATAATATATTATGCTAAATTAGCTTTTGAGGTGTTTGTGGTTTCTCTAGTTACTTATTTTTGAGACAGAGCCTCACTGTGTAGCCAGCCCTTGATGACCTGGACTAGACCTCAAACTCACAGAGATCCCCTGCCTCTGCCTCCAGGATGCTGGGATTAAAAAGATGTGCCCCCACCCCTGGCTACGGCGTAGTTTTTATTTGTTTACTTCTTTAATCAGTTTTTGATGCTGGGAGTGGAACTCGGAGTCTCGTGCATGCCAAGCCAAGCTCTCTACCGCTGAGTTACACTCCCCACCCAGCGATTCCTGTTTCAGTTTTATTTTTGAAAGCCTCAGGTGGGCTCGCAGTGGGTCATCGCAGTGTCTGCTCCCCACATTGCTAAAGAGCTCCATGCTCCCTGCAGCCTTCAACACCGCCAAGTGTGAGAAGCTGCAGAAGGAGAAGGAGGCGCTGGAGAGGCGGTTCGAGGAGGAACTGAGGAGGCTGGGCTGGCAGCAGCAGGCCGAGGTGCAGGAACTTCGGGAGCGGCTTCAGCAGCAGTTCCAGGCCGAGAGCGCACGCCTGCGGGCGGAGCATCAGGACCAGCTGCTGCGCATGCGATGCCAGCACCAAGAGCAGGTGAGTTGGCTGGCTGTTCCGCACCAGTGATGGGAGGAGAAGAGCCTGAGGCACTTGAGTAAATGGGTCAAGTTCACTCTCCAGCCTCATTCTGGCTCTCTCTGCACCCTGTGCCTAGAATGCTGTCCCTGCAGACGCCATGACACCCTCTCCTCCTTCTAGGTCTAAAATTAGTTCTCTGTGAGAATTTACCTGAGATTGCAGTTTTACACGTGACCCTTATTGGTCATGTGTTCTTCGCATATTCTCTGTGGGCAGAGAGGTGTTAAGCAAACCTGTGCGTAGACCAGGTTCTGCACCCGCCACTACTTCCAGACTTGATGTACGTGGACTCCATCACCCTGCCAGATGCCAATTCTATTCCTATTTTACAGATAAGAAGACAGAGTCCCAGGGTTAAGTAAGACACCAGAATTCTGTCGCATGGAGTGTGAGCAGAGGTTGTTCATCTTTTTTGAAAACTGCAGTGCTCATCAGCTCATCCCACAAAATTCATCCTAAAAATCCTCCTTTTTCTTTAAAAAGTCATCCTCGTGAATGGCAGGTGATTGGCAGGAACAGCGCCCCATGAGGAGTTTGAACAGGCAGAGACCACTAAGCCTATCACCTTCTGTTATGTCTCCCTAACCCGCCCACCTAGCCAGCTCTATTTGCCGGGCTGGAGAATACACTCTACACAAACAAAATGAACCTCCAGGACCTGTCTGGCACAGGAGACCTTGTGCTGAGAAGAGACGGTACCGGGGAGACGTGGGTCTCGGGGACACTGCCCTTTAGGCTGAAGAGGAGGCTACAGTGGGAACCAGATGGAGTCGGTCTGGAAGCTCCAGCTCGGCCTGCCACCACATGCTCTGGGCCAGTGTCTAGGAGACTGGGGTGAAGCAGGGGGCTGGGCTCCCGGTTGATGGGCCGGTGCAGGAGGGAGTAAACACGGGCTGGCTCTCTCTGGCTCCTCTGATGAGGATGCGCAGCTGGGATGGGGGCAAATGGTAGTTTAATCTGGTTTGAGGTTAATGAGAAAATGAGCGCACATGATGCTCCATTCAGAATACATCTTCTGGAAGTGAATTGCCAAGCCCCAGTTAATTGCCTCTGGCACGTGGCTAAAAGTAAAGCCCACAACTCCATCCTTGCTCGCCTTAGGCAGCAGCTTTCCTCCCCTGGTGTCTCTATACCCAGCCCCCGCTGAGTAGCAAGCTGACTCCAGAACCGGGACTTGCTACAGGGAATAGCTCTTTCTCCAAAGGGCTGATGCCGTTTGGTGGGTGACCTGGCAGCCTCCTCCATGGAAGAGCCCCAAAATCCCATCTCTGTGAAGGGGGCAGACGGTAGACAGCAGTGGTCTCACAGGGCTCTACCCAAGGTTCTAGACAAAAAAAGAAAGGTCTTCAGGCAGCAGAAGCTTTCTGCATTGCTTATCTTTCTGTTGCCATGGTGAAACGCCGTGCAGAGAAACCAGCTTATGGAAAACAGCTTATTTTGGCTTACAGTTCCGGTGGGTAAGATTCTATCGCAGGAAAGTCAAGGCAGCAACCAGCAGGCAAGGTGGCAGTAGAAGGGAGCTGAGAGTTCACATCCTCACCTGTAAACAGGAAGCAGAGGGTGAGCTGGAAATGACGCCAGGCTGTAAACTCTAAAACCCACCCCCGGTGACCGACCTCCTCCAGCAAGGCTTCATTCACCACCCAAACATCCCCGAACTCCCTCGAACCCAGGACTCAGCATTCAAGTATGTAAGCCTATGGGAGCCATTTCTCTTTGAAACCACTCTGCTTACCCCTGGCTGACAGTGGAAGATAACCTTTCTCTGATTTTGTCAATTACAATGCATTAACCCATCTTTTGTGCCCTTTGGGAAAATTGGTCTAAATTTGAGCAAATATCTTCTGAGGGTTTTGACATCTTCTCAGGCTGAGCTTTCCTACTTCATGTCTGTGAGCCCCTGCTCTGCAGAAACTGGTACCATATATGAAGAGAAGCCATAGATACTAATAGCTGACAGGAGAGAGGGTGCCCACAGTAGGCAGAACCATTTCCTGCCTAAGGGGGGGCGGTCTTTAAAATCACAAAGAGACGTGAGACAGAAATTACTGAAGAGCAAGTTGAAATGGTAGCTCTAAGGATTCCATTGATATCTTTCTGAATATTCCTGCCGTTCCCTTAATTCCATATGGCTCGTTGGAATTAGAAAGTCAATATTTCATTCATAAAAGCACCTCCCAGAGGCTGAAGGGGACATCATCCTTACTGTGATGACAGTAGTAGTTCCTCAGCACTAAATCACAGACATGCCATCTAACAGGCCAAGGCATACACCTTGACTCTGGACATAACAAACTGTTACCAGCTGAGCCTCATTTATGACAGGGACATCGATTCTTCTGGAAGTTTATTGTAGTAGGAGCTGCAGGCTGCGTTCCTGCCGCCCTGGCTCCCGGCCGCCTGGCTAGCTTATGCCCCAAAATAACAACACACAAACTGTATTCATATAAACACTGCTTGGCCCATTAGCTCTAGCCCTTACTGGCTAATTCTCATATCCCGATCAACCCATCTCTAATAATCTGTGTAGCACCAGTCTTACCAGGAAAGATTCAGCATGTCTGACCTGGCGGCTTGCTTCATCGCATCTGGCTCTGAGAGGAGCTGCCCTGCATCTGAGCTCACTTCCTCTTCCTCCCAGCATTCTGTTCTGTTTACTCCACCCACCTATGTTCTAACCTATGAGGGCCAAGCAAGTTTCTTTATTAATTAACGAATGACCTTCCTCCATCAGTTTATCTTTGTATCTACCTTTCTTTTCTGAAGCTCCTCGTAGAAATTTGTATAAGAGAATAGTAGTGTAGAGTCCCACCAAGGACCGAGGAAAGGGTTTCTCTTTACACCTGGGTGCTTAAGAACCATGCCTCTAGACAATATGTGGTGCTTATGTTTTACAGAGAGTGCTGTGACATTTTTAGTGGAACAGAAAGGGAAGAGTCTATGTGCCTATGTGTGTTTATGTGCACTATTGTGCATACAGATACCCACAGAGACTGGAAGAGGGCTCTGGTCCCCCCTAGAACTGACATTATAGACAGTGTGAGCTGCCTGCTATGGATGCTGGACAACGAACCAAAGTCCTCTGTTAGAACAAGAAGTGCTCGGAACACCTGAGCCATCACTCCGGTCCCCTTTGTTTCAACCAATTGCTTATTTTATTTTGCCTCACACTGAGAGGTTTTAGACAGAAATTCCATTAGAACCTGCTGCCAACAACTGGGTGATTAAATCCTGTTCTAGTCATCCCTGCTTCTGAGTGATTCAGAGCGCAGAGCCACAAGTGATTTGAGGCTCAGGTCACTTTAATCAATAATGCCCAGTCATTGTAGCGACACATTGCTTCCAAGTCCATGTTATCACTGAGATGTTGTGATAACAGTGATTTTCCTGTTTTAAGCAATGACAATTTGTGACAGAGAGGGGGAGAGAGAGAGAGAGAGAGAGAGAGAGAGAGAGAGAGAGGAGAAAGAAAGGAAGGAAGAAAAAGAAAGAAAGGAAAGAAAGAAAGAAAGAAAGAAAGAAAGAAAGAAAGAAAGAAAGAAAGAAAGAGAAAAAAGACTATCCTAGGAAGGTTGCTTGTTGGTAGAAAAGCAGTTCTCAACCCATGGGTTGCAACTCCTTTGGGTAGTCTTATATCAGATACCCTGCATATCAGATGTTCACATTATGATTCATGCAGTAGCAAACTTACAGTTATGAAGTAGCAATGAAATAATTTTATGGCCTGGTCTGAGGAACTGTATTGAAGAGTTGAGGTATTAGGGGGATGAGAACCACTGTGGTAGAATGTTTGCATAGCATAAACAAAGATGATTTGTTCCCTGACACCAGAGACAGACAGACAGACAGACAGATACAGAAACAGAGAAAAGTTGTAGGGGGAGATGATAGATTATTCCAAATGGAAAGTCATTCATTGTTGGAATGTGAAATGTCCCCAGTTCCTATGGTGTCAAACTCTTGACTGCAGCCGATGCAGCTATTTTGAGAAGTGATGGAAGGGCCGAGAGCTCTCAGTGCTCAAGAGCTCTGGCTCTTCTTGCAGAGGACCAGAGTCCCATCGCCAGCACCCACATCAGGAAGCCCACGACACCTGTAACTCCAGCTCCAGGGAATCTGGTACCTTCTGCATATACCCACGTACAGACACATACATGTACACACTAATAAAAATAAAATAATTTGGGACTGAAGAGATGGCTCAGTGGTTAAGAACACTGGCTACTCTTCCAGAGAACCTGGGTTCAGTTCCCAGAACCCACAAGGCAGTGCACAACTGTCTGTAACTCTAGTTCCAGGAGATCTGACACCCTCATACAGACATATATACAGGCAAAAGCCCAATGTACATTAAATAATTAAATCTATTTTAAAAAAGGAACCCCGACTAATTTTCCCGAGGAGCCGTGTCCAGTCTCAGCACCTATGTTGAGCAGCTCACAACCCCTTGTTCTTGGGGATCTAATACCCTCTTATGACCTCATACTGTACACATGCCCACCCCTACCCCCCACACTCCCAGCTGTTGATTAAAGAAGATTTCCTTTATCGCAGAGAATATATCTTCCTCCCGTATAACAGAAGAAACAATGTTATTCCAGAGAAATGAGGTTTCCGCAGAGGCAGCCAAATACTGTCAGATAGAAGCAATGTGTCCTTAATGGGACCACCAAAGAACTTGAGGTTCTAGACACATTCATCTAAATTTGTGGATTTAAAATAGCAGGTTTTGACACAATTGTGGGTCATGAAATAAACTGAATTACTGAATTATTCATAAGACAATATGGAACAAATTTTTTTTTATCCAGATTTCTTCAAGTTTTTGTTTGGTTGGTCTTAGGATTTCGTTGTTGTTAAACTGGTTGGGATGTGAAGGGGTATGTTTATGTACACATACATGCATAATGCACTGTTGCGGTGTATGTTGGAAGTATAAGAGATTGTTGACAAAGAATTTGGGTAAACATTGTACTTGTATTATGTCTAGGAGAGGCTTGCTATCATGGGGAGAGAGTATCCTGAACAATTACTTCACTAGGGCATACATTTGAAGTTAAAACAATGACCAAAATATTTCTTAAAAACAGTAAGCAGATTGAAGGTAATAATGGATCAAGAAGAACCATTTGCAAACATGGTTGTAAATTGGGTGGAAGCTCTACTTGATCTGCATTTGGTCTGTGTTGGGGTATGTGATTGTGGTGATGGAAAAATAGCAAATTTCATTTTGTTATTATAAATAGCAAATAACAAGTCTCAGTTCTGGAGAGGCTCACTGTCCAGACATCATCAGGATCAATAGAGCTTGGTGCCTCCTAATCCAGTGTAACTTACAATTATGCTTCAACTTAGTTCCCACAACAGGTACCCCACCATCATCAAGTAGGTCACACCCTACAACTACCCAGGGCCTACGAAGAATGATGTAAACATGCTGGATGTGCCCAGCCACTCCCAGGACTCCTAGGACCCAAGCCTGGAATGGCTGAAGAACCTTTGAAATCCCCCACTGATGCAATTTGTTGCTCTCCAATAAAAATGTGAAAACCAAGCCAGATAAACAAAGAAAAAAGTAAACCCTGTAGACAGTACAGTCCTTGGGTGGAGAGATCAGAACGTATGAAAATGAGGCTGGGTGTGTCACTCACTGACAGAGTGGTTGCCCAGCATGTGCAAGGCCTTGGCTTCAGTCACCAGCACTGAAAAACAAAAGTGAAAACCAGAACATCTGGGGTGAACTGCACACTTATGGAGAAACTCCTGGAAATACACCTTCGAGCAGAGAGTGGGAAACCCTTCACAGGAGCAGCCAGAGTTGCCTTGTCAGCAGAGAGGCCCAGCAGGTGGCAGTCTGGATGGCAAGCTTAGGCTTAGGACCTTGGTGAAGGGGACATGGGTGGGCCTGCTGTTCTCACCTAGGAACTAGGGAGAGGGTCTTAACATGTCACTTGGTGGTGGTACCCGAAGAGGAGGTTGTCACTGTGTATGTTTGAGAAAACAACACCGTTGGGATCAGACAGAGATGGGGACCTCTGTTTATTCTTGCCACTTACTAGATCTTGGGTGAAACATGTCAAGCCTAAGCCTTTGTTTCCTCATCTGCAAAATGGGCATAGAAATGCCTACCTCCTAAGGGTGGAAGGGGTAGATACTCACTGAGAGCTTAGGAACGAGTAGTTCCCACTCACCTGATACTGGGAAACCTTGAGAGGAGGCATGGAGAACTCTTCCTGCCCCATCACTTCCCGACAGGGTGAAGGAAGAACATGTGATGGAGTGCTGCAGGATTCTGCAGAGGTACCCGGGACAGTCCTTCCGGGGTGGAGCTTATTTGTTCGATTGCTTTTTGGTTTTTGAGAGTGGGTTTCTCTATGTAGCCCTGGCTATCGTGGAGCTAGCTTAGTAGACCAGGTTGGCCTTGAACTCACAGGGACCCATCTGTCTCTGCCTCCCAAGTGCTGGGATTAAAGGTGCACACCACCACTGCCTGGCTTAGTTGAGCTTCTATCTCTTTTCATTGAGTTAGGTTGTGGCACTTTGGTACTAGACTGGGGGTGCCAATCATCCCCGCGGAGTAACTTGTCTTTGGCAGGACTGCTAGCTTTTTCATCTTACTGAGCTGCACCTATGTTTTCCCAGCAGCAAAGATGATCCCAACAGCCACCCCAGCTCTCTGGATAACCAGTAACCATGCCTTTCCTTCAGGTGGAAGACATCACTGCCAGCCACGAGGCTGCTCTGCTGGAGATGGAAAACAACCACACGGTTGCCATCACGATCCTGCAGGATGACCATGACCACAAAGTTCAAGGTATCTACGAGTCATGAGCAGCAGGCCAAAGTGACCATGCTGAACCCCTCTGGCAACAGAGCAAAGGATCCCTCCTTTCCTTCTTTTCTGTCCTTTTTTTTCCTTTCTACTGAAGCTTTTGTGTTCATTCCTGTGAAGAGAAGAAATAGTAAAGCTTCAGGCAGGGCTGGGGAGCTTGGCTAGCACATAATAGGCCCAGGGTTCTATCCCCAGGCCCATGTTTAAAGCTTTATGAATCCTCGCACTTACCTCTCTCCTCCAAAGGAGTTCTATAAACCTTGAGGGAATGTTAAAAATCTCCTTGAGATTCTTACCAGCCTGAATTCCTCCTTTTGCTTATTTTTCCCAGTCACCTGGTTGTTCAACTATCTATTAAAAACAATAAAAGTTAGCGTTGAATCAATATATTTTCAATATGAAAATTTACTTTGGAATTTATTTATTTATTTATTATGCATACAATATTCTGTCTGCGTGTATGCCTGCAGGCCAGAAGAGGGCACCAGACCCCATTACAGATGGTTGTGAGCCACCATGTGGTTGCTGGGAACTGAACTCAGGATCTTTGGAAGAGCAGGCAATGCTCTTAACCTCTGAGCATCTCTCCAGCCCCCATTTTTTTCTTGTTTTAAAATAGTCTTTCTAACAACAAACTGGCTGTAAAGTATTTGATGTTCATCTGTCTCCTCCCTCAAGCACCTTTGCCATAAGCCAAACGGGAGACAAGAGAGAAAAGTGCCCCAAGAACTGGTCCAGTACACCTGTGTCTTGAATTACACATCTGTCCCCTCGGCTACACTTTGAAATGACCTGGAGACTTTAAAAGGCAATGGCATGTAGACCCTGCCTCCAAAATGCCAGACTTTCCAAAACTCTAATATATGCAGCAGGAGTTGAGAAGAATCACCTTAGAGAGCAAGGACGGAGTATCATGACTTTGTAATAAAGCAATGCATTGTGGGAAGCCAGTATTGTATAATAAGCAATAATATTTGTTCTCTGTTCCCTTGAGGTGTTGGGACCCACCAGCAGTGCCCATTCCCAAGCTATAGACACAATCCCTCAGGGGAGGGGCTTTGAATGTATGGATTCTGTAAATTATAGTATACCTGCCCTCTTTTCCCCTTGTATTTTCACACGAATAAGCCTGGTTGATTTTTTTTTCCAACAAATAGAGTCTTGCTTTAGACATCCCATCTAAGGCCTTTGAGTTGTTATGTATGAAATTGCGATGGTATGAATCTATATAATAGGAGCTTAAAATTTATTGTGATATGTAGGGTGATGGTCTCAGTGGCCAATAAAACTAATACTACAAAGAGGCAAATAAACCAGAAGGCCAATTCATATAGTCAGTAAAACTAGGGGCTGAAGAGATGGTTTGGTGGTTAAGAGCACTGGCTGTTTTTGCAGAGGAGCCAGGTTCAGTTGCCAGCACCCACATGATAGTTCACAACTATCTGTAACTCTAGTTCTTTTGGCCTTCCTGGGCCACAGGCATGCACACGGTACACATACATACATGTAAGCAAACACTCATGCACAAAATACAATAAACTTAAAAAATAAAGTCAATAAAATAAACACAAATTTTATTTTTCCAGAAATGAAAACTTTGTCTGTGGAAACTAGGTTCTTTTTTAAAAAATATTTATTTATTTATTATTTATACAGTATTCTGTCTGCTTGTGTGCCTGCAGGCCAGAAGAGGGCACCAGACCTCATCACAGATGGTTGTGAGCCACCATGTGGTTGCTGGGAATTGAACTCAGGACCTTTGGAAGAGCAGGCAGTGCTCTTAACCGCTGAGCCATCTCTCCAGCCCCGGAAACTAGATTCTTAACAGCCCTCGTCACCATAGTTAAAGATCTGTGCTCATGGAAACTACATGGATTTCTTAGTAACAACTCCTAGTGACCCAAATGGTAATTGTTGGTATCCAGGACTTTCTTGTTCCCAAAACAGGATCCAGGCTGACAAAAGAGACCATCACCCTTCTAGTCATACCACAAAAACAAATTGCTGGTCTACCCAGGATGAGATGGGCTTTACCCAGATGATAAGACTCTTCCTGTCTAGAGGGGTCGGAATGCATTTACTTAATACCTACATCACCTACATCATCACCTACATCAGTCACCTACATCAATCACCTACATCATCACCTACATCACTTACATCATCACTCATATCAATCACCTATATCACCTACATCATCACCTGCATCACCTACATCATCACCTACACCACCTACATCATCACCTACATCACCTACATCATCATCTACATCACCTGCATCACCTACATCATCACCTACATCATCACCTACATCATCACCTACATCATCACCTACATCAATCACCTACATCATCACCTACATCATCACCTACATCAATCACCTACATCATCACCTACATCAATCACCTACATCACTTACATCATCACCTGCATCACCTACATCATCACCTACACCACCAACATCATCACTATATCACCTACATCATCACCTACATCATCACCTTCATCTGCATAATGTATAAGTTATTTCCTGGATGTGACTTTACACAGAGCAGAGTTATCCCAAAACTCTTGAGAGACACAGAGCAGTCAACCTTTCCTTCAGGTCGAGTGTCTTATAACCAGTCTTTGTTCAAGCAAATTCTGGGGATCCCTAGTCCGCAGAGTGTGGCCCAGAGGCCACTAAGATGTCTTTGTTGACTCAGCACTGATCCCTCAAGCACACTGTGAAGCTGGCATGGTTGGCAAGATGTCTTCTCCAATTGCTGAGTGAAAAGCTCCTTCCTCAGCCTGACATGGATGCTTTGAAGCCGGGAGAGCAAATCCTGGGGACGGAGGAAAACAACTGTTTCACTGTTAGGAAAGGTGGGACATTCAGCTGGTGCTGTTGACAGAGGTTCTCACATGGCCTCACATGCAGCATACGCAAGTACGTGTGCACACGTACTGGTGAACATGCGTGTGCTTTCTCTCCCTCTTTCTTTCCCTTTTCTCCCTCAGTTCTCTTTCTTCCGGTCACTTCTTTCTCTCACAAACCACATTCTGTTCACCACAGTTGACTTCCGACGAGCAGAAGAAACCTTGTATCTGCTGTAGCTGTCCATCATCTGTGTACCCAAAGTCACGTGTCCTCATCCACCCAAACAGCCTTGTTCTGTGCTTCTCAGAAGAAAGGTCCACTTCGTAACGATTTGATTTCTTCTTCCTTCTTTCCAGAACTGATTTCTACCCATGAATTTGAGAAGAAGGAACTGGAAGAAAACTTTGAAAAACTGCGTCTGTCATTACAGGTTCGTGTCTCCTTTGTTCCCTTGGCTGGTGAAGGGGTCTCAGCACTGTGTTCACTGGCTAACGTTTATCTCACACCACTGTGTACTCGAATATGGAAACCTATCCCCCATCCTTTAGAATCTGGTCCTCTCCTGACAGAGCTGTGGAAAAAATATAAAAGCACCAAGAGGCCACTTGTGCCTCGTGAATAATGTAGTCAGAATGCTAATGAAGTTAATGGAGCATTTGCTGTGTCGGGGGTACCTGAAAAGTGGGGTGGGGATGGGAAGAGAAACTTCTAGACACGAATAATGTTGTTGTAGAGGTCAGAATTGCAAAGGTTGGACCACATCCTGGCAGTTTTAAGACTTAGGTTACCTGGAGATGAGCAGGATGGAAATACCCCTTTCTGCCTCTCATTGTTGCTCGGGGGAGGGGGTTGGTCTCATGTCAGCTGAGTTGCCTGGCTTCCTCCTGGTCTTCAGGGGGAAAGTGTGGAGTCTCTCAGGCACATTCATCACCCCCCTGCCTTCTGGAGACCTGCAAGCTGCCTTTAAAAGGCCAGAAGCAGCCCCAGGGCTAGAGTGAGCTGCCTGGGAGGCTTCAGGTATGGGACAGACAGATCATCCCTGATCCCAGCTGGGGAGGTTCTGACTAGAGAATATGGCTTTTTAAATGTCATGGTCACTCATGTCTGGAAATTGGGAACACTGTTCCCAGGACTGGAACGTGTGTGCGAGAATCTTGCTTCTTTGGTGATGTCTCTGTCACAATGAGCCCGCCCCACAAGGAAAGAATCCAAGGTCACAGAGAGAACGTTGCAGAAAACGTAGAGACTGAGGTACAACAGCTGAGTACTTGTCTAGCCTGTCACCAAATCCCTTCCCCTGCTGCCCCCTGAGGCTGTAGGGTTCTGTACCTCTCCATCCGGCAGAAATTTTTTGAGCTGGATGTTGGCGTGTGGAGCATAGAGTCACTGAAGCCCACTGCTTAGCGCTACTCCGCACCTGGAGCAACTGCTTGCTTGGGCAGTTAGAGATCCAATCTGCACTCTGTCAGATCTTCCTAGCTCTGGAGCTAGGATGGTGATGCACCTGTTCACCTCAGGTACCTGCCCGTGAAATGGGGCTAACAGTAGCTTTTTCTCCAAATGTGAGCAGATGAAGGAGATCAAGCTCAGAGGCTGAACAACCCTAGATGGGTTTGCGTGAGAACCAAGAAGAAACAGCTACAACGAGCTGTTCCAGCAGTGTGGCGTTTATTATTAGCATGCCATTTGTTGACTTCCGAGAGGCCCGTGCTGGGTCAGACCACTCGAAGGATCTAAAGTAGTCCACATGGGTTGAGAATCGTTTCTTCCTATCTTGACTGCGGTAGGATCCTTCCATCCCTGCTGGTCTGTTTAGAAGAGTGAACAAGGCAGGAAGATGTCAGTTGGATGGCTTAGATCCATCTGGGTAGTTATTGTTTAGACTTTTGTGTTGTTTTGATTTTTAATGGTGGGAAAGAGGCTTACAAGAGATACTTCCTGCCGGTTGGCAGTGGCACTCAGGAGGCAGAGGCAGGCAGATCTATGTGAGTTCGAGGCCAGTCTGGTCTACAGAGTGAGTTCCAGGACAGCCAGGACTATTACACAGGGAAACCCTGTCTCGAAAAACCAGAGAGAGAGAGAGAGAGAGAGAGAGAGAGAGAGACAGAGAGACAGAGAGAGAAAGAAATGTCTTTAGGTAACTTCTAAGAAGTATGGTGAGGGAGTCAGAGAGCACCAGACATTTTGTAAGCCATTCTGGAAGGTGAAGGCAATGGTGGCGTAGCCCAGTGCTGGCCTACTGGAGCTTCTTCAAAACTGACGTTTCAATTCCTTAGTTCATGTGAACGCAAACTCCCACTGGCATCCGTATTGTCCCCACTTGCTTTTAATGGCAATATGGGGACTTTTGCTTCTTAAAAATGAAAGGCAAGTAACTGGAAGAATGAAAAGAGAGGAACAGAAACCTGCCCAGGGAAGTGGGGAAACCGAGGCTCTCTGCCATGGTGAAGGAAGGAAGTAGCCCCGTGGGCTGGCACACGCGTGGGGCTGTCATTTGCAAGTCCCGGCTCTTTCTGATCACTGGCTGAGTCGTGTCTCTTGCAGAAGAGTTCATGACAGCCCTTGGTCCCTCCCTGTGGAGCCATTAGGGGGACTTGTGGGAAGGGGTGCTGTTTAGTCACGGAGAGTTCAGAGCCATGGGCAAGCACCCTTCTTGTGCTGTGGTGACATCACTGTCACCGTGGCTGAGAGGATCTCCTTAGCCACATTTGCTCTGAAGCTCACCAGGAGCCCAGTGTACCATAGGCATGTATGCCTTCATTCCTTCTGCACACACAGACGGCGGCCACAAGGCGGGGCTGCTTGCTGGTCTAGTGGGGAGAGAACTAAGCTGGGGGAGAACGGGTGGCTCCCCTCATAGAACAGCCCAGCTCTGAAGTCAGAAAGATGCACTGAGGGTCAGCAGTGAGCCTGAAATGAGAGGTTCCTGGGCAAGGGCAGCCGGTCCTCCCTTCCACGTTCTAGTCGGCTTTCTGTTGCTGTGAGGAAACACTGACCCAAAGCATCTTGCAGAGGAAAAGGTTTCTTTGGCTGACAGGTTACAGCCCATCATTGAGGGACGCTGAGGCAGGAGCTCAAGGCAGAAAACTGGAGGCAGGAACTGATGCAGAGACCGTGAAGTAGTACTGCCATACTGCCTTTCTTATACGGCCCAGAACCATCCGCCTAGGAATGGCTCCGTCCATAGTGGGCGGGGCCCGTCCGTGTTCATCATCAATAGAGAATACCATGCAATTCAGTGGAGGCAATTCATTTGAAATTCTCTCTTCCCGACTTGTATCAGGGTGATATAAACTGACCTGCCCCTGCTGCCTAACCTCTCGTGTCCATCCATGTGGCCCCGGGGGGAACATCTCTTGTTGTCACTTGCAGGACCAGGTGGACATGCTGACTTTTCAGAGCCAGTCTCTGCGGGACAGAGCCCAGCGCTTTGAGGAAGCCCTACGGAAAACCACAGAAGAACAGCTGGAGGTAGTCACCACTACCTGGGCCTCCTAGTGGGTGGGGACACGAACTGGCTTCCCCTGCAGTCTTGTCTAGGGACGAGGCCTCCACACTGAAGCTGCTGCTGCTGAGGGCGCTGGTCCCAACGGCATTAAGATGTGTACCCAGTGCCTGTCAGCACTTCTCCCCGAGACAGACCATAATCTTGGGTTTCTCCAGCAACCTGCTATTTCTGCCAAAACCCACAGCACTCGTCAGGCAGGGTCCCTGGGTGCCTATGGTGTAAACTCCTCTGGCTGAAGACAGTCCACACCATGCTTCTCCAACTGTGTTTTAGGCTGGCGCAGGACAGGACCAGCTAAGATGTGAGTTAGGAGGTCAAAGGTTAACTTTTTTCGAGAGTAACTGGCAAACCTCCTACCATCTGATGCAGTGTTGGAGAGAAGCGAAGGTTGAGAATGAGCTTCTTCTGCTGAAATACTATATTGCTTTTTATCCTGTGGTGTCTTAGATTGAAGCTAGGGCCTCACGTGGGCTAGACAAGTGCTCTTCCACTGAGCCAATCCCTAGCTCCTCCCCCTCTTTCCCATTTAGAGACAGAGTCTCATGAAGTTGCCTAGGTTGGCTTTGAACTTTCCACCCACCCCTCTGCCTCTGCCTCTTTGAGGGCCTAGGATTAAAAGCCTAAACTGCCACAGCTGGCTTGATTTTTTTTTCAAGGTTTTCTACCTGAAATTCCAATTCCAACCAATGTCCTGCCTTTTTACTGCTTACATCCACCGACCCTAACGTGTCATTCACATAAATGGTTTTTAAAACAGAGGAGAGTATCTTTAATACAATGAGCATGCTAAACGTCCTTCAACATTTATTATTGTTAGACTTCATACCTGAGTACTGTGTTCACATCATTAAATTCACACTCATTCCCCTCCAACTCCTCCATGCCCTCCTCAACTTCATGACCTCTTCTTTGATTACTATTGTGACATACACACAGACAGACAGACCAGACAGATAGACAGAACCTGTGGAGTCCATCTAGTGTTGCTCACATGCACATGTGATTGGGATTGGATGACCTGTCAGGGGGCGTGTCCCTGGAGAAGACTGATTCTCCCTCCTTCAGTAGCCATCGGTTGCCCATAGCTCTTCATCTAGGGATAGGGCCAGGTGAGATCTCCCTCATCCACACTGCTTTACTTGGCTTATCTTGTATGCATGAACTCACGGGCACAGGTGGGACATGTGAGGCCCCAGAGCCCTGTGAATCAAGTCCCCTGGAAGGCTGTTCAGAGCCTGTGCTAGCCCAGGAATTCCCCGTCGGAGGTGCTGGCACCTGCTTCCTCACAGATACCGTGGGCACACACAGGGGGAATATGGAAACACCACACCGAGCACATGCATAGCCTTGGGCCCAGAGGGCTGTGCCAGGCAGCTGTCCTAAAGCGCACCCACTCTGCCCTTGTAGATTGCATTGGCTCCCTATCAGCACCTGGAAGAAGACATGCAGAGCCTGAAGCAGGTGTTGGAGATGAAGAACCAGCAAATCCACCTGCAGGAGAAGAAAATCATAGAGTTGGAGAAGCTGGTGAGTCGCTCTGCTTGCTCCGGAGTCAGTGTCCCGCCGATGACAGTGCTCAGTGGGGCATGCCCCTCCCTGCCTGTCACTCACAGGTGAACAGGAAACTCACAGCTGAGCCTGGAAAGCCCTTCTCACACAGCCAGGGCTTCTGACAAGCTGTCCCAGGAGCCTCCTTTGTCACTTCGCCAGTCTTTGCCATGTCCTCCCACACCAAGGCAGCAGCAGGAACTGTCCAGCACTGCTGTGTCCCAGGCTGGGCAAAGCTCTGTCCTTCCTTTCCAGTAACTCACCTGGGCAGTAGGTGCTGCCATGAGCCCAGAAGAGAAGCCTCGGAAAGGGACATTTGCACCCAGCCTGTGAGTGGCTGAGGCCACGTGGCAACCCTGGTGGAATGTTCCCACATCCTCATGAGGCAGAAGGAGCGGAGATAGCAGTCATGGGGGTCCACCTTCAGGAGTCAGTCACCTCCTGGTACTGTCACCTCAGGGAGTGGGCAGCAGCATAGCTGTCTTGGGAGACACGAGCATCCAGTTCATAACAAAGTCTCTGTACCTCAGTCCTCAGTTTGGTCCCTGGGAACTAGCCCAGGGAAACTCCTAGGGGAACAGGGCCATGTTTTGCCCTCTCCTAGAGGCCCGAGACCCAGGGAAGGGCTAGTGTTCCTGAAAGGAATTCATAATGTAGAATTCACAGTAACCTCTGCAAGAGTCCGTCTTCAATAGGAAATTTGCCCAAAGACATAAATGGTTTATTAATTTTTTTATTATTTTTTCATGTTTATTTTTAAATTATGTATTGATGTGCATGACTGTGTATGGATGGGTATGTGCATGTGAGTGTAGTACCTACTAAGGCCAGAAGAGGGCATCAGATTCCCTTGGAGCTGGAGTTACAGATGGTCATGTGTGCTGGGAAACAAATTCAGGCCCACAAAAGTCATACTTGATTTTAATGGCTGAGCCATCTCCCCAGCCCTAGCCCTGTTTATTATTTTTAAAAAATTATTTGCTACTATAGAAAGGAAGAGAGAATGTATACATTATAGGAAATTATAAAGTAAGGTAAACAAAAACAAGAAAATTAAAATATCATATTCCAGCCAGGTGGTGACCTACCTTTAATCTCAGCACTCTGAGGCAGAGGCAGACAGATCTCTGTGAGTTCAAGACCAGCCTGGTCTACAGAGTGAGTTCCAGGACAGCCAGGGTTACACAGATAAATCAAACCCCTCCCTGACAAAAAATCATGTTCCTTCTACATTAACACTTTTCAGAGCTGTGTCTTGATACCCCCCATGTGCGCGTGCACACACACACACACACACACCATATTTTGTCTTGTACAGTGCTTTATAGCCTACTTCCAATGAACAGGTTGTTGTTGTTGTTGTTGTTGTTTTTCCAGCTAGGGTCTTGCTGTGTAGTCCATGCTGGTCTGAAACTTGTTATCCTCCTGCCTCCACCACCTGAGTACTGAGATTACAGGTGTGTGTCACGCATTCACCTTCGAAGACTTAGTTCCTGGACACCTCATCCTGATTCATCTCTGGAACATTCTTTGCAACTGGTTTACCCATAACAGGAGCTGGCCCAGCAGCAGCTGCTGCATCTGGTCCATGCGTTGCTCTCTGTCTGCAGGTATCTCTTGTTGTGTAGGTGCGTGCTAGACAGTGGGACGTTACCATGATCCTGGGCGGTGGAGGCCACATGGCTCATTCCAGCAACTCAGCGCCTACCACGAACCTCAGGGGATGCACTGACCTGATCTTGCCTGGTATCCCGGCCAGGGTGACCCTCAAACAGCCATCCATCTTCTTCTTGGTGACTGGACTGTCTGCATAGGCTCACCCGCAAGCCCCTGGGCTGATCTGGCTATGTTCGGCCATGATCTGGCTTTACAGGAGGCCTACATGTCTTCCTGTCCCAGGAATCTACTTTCTGCTTCCTGGGAATAAAGATGAAGGCGAGATCGGGTTCCTTGCCCCAGGCCTTGGCATGGATCCCAAGCCCTGGTCATAGGCAAGCAGCAGTTTTCTTTAAAGATTAGCTATGTGAACCATCAGTGTGCTCCCCTTTTCACAAGACAATCCAGGCCGAGGGGCTCACCCCAATCATTGTAGCAGCTAGGAGGCTAACGCAGGAAGGTTGCCATGTGTTCCAGGGTGGCCTTAGTCACATGACAAGTTCCAGCCAACATGGGCTGCAAAGTGAACCATACTTCAAAAAAAGAAAAGAAAAATCTAAACGCAGAATGAAAGCAGATTCCCCCAGTGACAGACAGACGTCATGAAGTGGAGAACAGCAGCCACCATAGGCTTTTAAAATTGACCCCTGCTTCTGTATCTTTCATGACAAATAAGAGCCCTAAGGCTTCTAGGCTTCTTTGCTTTGTGTTTCTGTCTGGAAAGGAAAAAGTGTGCCCGCAATACTTGGCTCTCCAGCCCTGTTAATTCAGAAGCCCTTGAGTAGGGCAGTGTGCACACTTGGCAAGAGACAGTGATTCACTACAGATGACATAGGACCCACTGGTCAAACAAGGCTCTGGTGGTATCCACAGCTTGTCTCTGACCTTGACAGTGACCTGAAACATTTACTGTAAAACAAAAACAACAGAAAAAAAACAAGTTGTATAACTGGAACTCATAACTAGTACTCTCTTCTCTCTCTCTCTCTCTCTCTCTCTCTCTCTCTCTCTCTCTCTCTCTCTCTCTCACACACACACACACACACACACACATCTGAGATGTGTACTGCACACTGCTTTTTTCTACCTACATTGCACTTGGGTATTTTCTGTTCTGTTTCTCTGAAACGCGAAACGCTGGTCCCTTATCCATCTCACCTGACTTTCTGCCCACAAGGCCACTGTGGAGAACTGTTAGTGAGGAACCGTTCCTGGCAACCCCCCATAGTGTCGAAGCCAGGGCCACTGCTAGCCTGAGGGAGTCCTTCAGTAGTGTTTCTGCCCTAGGTGGAGAAGAACATCATCCTGGAGGAAAAGATCCAAGTTCTTCAGCAGCAGAACGAGGACCTCAAAGCAAGGATTGACCAGAACACGGTTGTTACCAGGTGAGTGAGCGCACCTGGCTTCTGATGACTTGTCCTGCTCAGATGGCTTTCCTTGAACATCTCCATGTCCCTCTGTCCAGCCTGAATAATCCGGCGCCTCTCAAAGGAGCAGAAGGAAAGCACATGGCTGTGGCCCCTTAGAACACATCCTGGCTGTGTGTCACATCCTTCCCCATTCCCTGGGACAAGAGAGTATAGACCACAGTCACAGCAAGTGCTGTGATTACTTCCTGGAGATTAGGAGAGGGCTATTGGCAAGGCTAGAAAGAATCATGGCTAGGTGACAGCCCCAAGATTCCGGAAGCTCAGGTCAGTTTGTCCCTGCAGGATCCTCTCTCAGCAGCTTTACTTCCAAAGAAGGATCAGGAATCACCCTTGACCCTAGCTCAGAGTGGGGTGAAAGCAGGGCTTGGAGGCCAGCTGTAGGCTGTTCTGATCAGCAAGGCTAAGTTAGCAAGGCTGTTGAGTCATGAGTCTCTTTCTGTCTTGCTACCCAGCTCCCAACAAAATGACATGGAAACTTATAATTTATTATATAAGCTCGGCCTATATCTTAGGCTTGTCCCACTAGCTCTTATAACTTAAATTAATCCATTTATATTAATCTACATTTTTGCCTCATGGCTTTTTACCTGTCTTCCACCTTGCACCTCCTGTTTCCTCTCCATGTCCTCTGGCATCTCTCCTATGCCTAGATTCATCTCCTCTTCCTCTCTCTCTCCCGAAAGTCCCGCCTAACCCCTTCCTGCCTAGCTAATGGCCATTCATCTCTTCATTAAACCAATCAACTTGATAAAGACACGTCTTCACAGTGTACAAAAAGATTATTCTACAACACTAGTGAGACCCAGGCCCGAGTCCTTTCTCACTCAGCTGGACCATTCTCCTCTGTGCAGTCATGATGTATGATCTTGCGTATATACATACACTCGTGTGTACACACTCCTGCGGACACAGGCATACACATGCTCACACCTATACTCATATACTAACACTCACACTTGCATGCTTATACACTCACTTACACGCCACTCGTCCACATGCCCACACATACCCAGCTGCCTTCCTCAGACAGCAAGTGCAGGCATTAGCCCAGAGTAAAGCTCCTGGACTCTAGCCCATCCGGTTGTAAGATGTGTTTGTGTTTCCTGTTAATTCCTTAAAGAGGCTGTCATTTTTAAAACTACAAAATGGGCTAGACAGGTGATTCAGTGGCTAAGATCACTGGTTGCTCTTCAAGAGGACCCAAGTTTAATTCCTGGCACCCTCATAGCAGCTCACAACCCTCTGTAACTCTAGTTCCAGGGGGATCCAACGCCCTCTTCTGGCCTCCACAGGCACTGCATACAAGTGGCTCTCAGACATGCATGCAGGCGAAACACCTATACATATAAAGTAAAAACAAATCATTAAAAACATGCAACAAAGTCAACAACTTAAGCATCATGACACACACACACACACACACACACACACAATTGACTTTTCTTCCACCTTTATCAGCAAACAGTAAGTAGGCATCTTTTTTCTGGGTGCCATGCTGAATGCCAGTCAAGAACATAACAGAGCCTCGATCCTGCTTCCTAGGGCTTGTGGTCCAGCAGACAGGTGGCTGTATGACTTTGGTCACAGAGGCATTGGCCCAGGGCATAAGGTAATGGCGAGCTATTTCTTACTGATTGACAGCTGTCAGTCAGTACCCTGACCATCGCCATGGACAATCTCCATCTCTACCTCGAGAAGGCAGCCTCTCCTGTGCCCCTCTAGCAGCCTGCCCACACTGCCCACCACCTCTCTCCTTTCTACTCCAGCCTCTAGCCTTTGCTCTGTGTACAAGCTCCACCTCCCCTTACCCAGCAGAGAGTCCTGTGAGCCCTGGTCCTCTGCCCACCAGCCAGCTTTGAATGTCTTTGGTAGGCCTGCTACCTGACCATCATTCTCCCCCATGCAGACAACTGTCGGAGGAGAATGCTAACCTCCAGGAATATGTGGAGAAAGAGACCCAGGAAAAGAAGAGACTGAGCCGAACCAATGAAGAACTACTTTGGAAGCTCCAAACTGGGGACCCCACCAGCCCGATTAAATTGTCCCCAACGTCCCCAGTGTATAGAGGCTCTTCCTCTGGACCGTCCTCTCCAGCCAGAGTTGGCACCACACCTAGATGACATCGCTCTGCCACCTCCAGGAGCTCAGGCTTCTGTCCATCTGAGGGAGTGCTGGCCAGGTGCTGGCGGCCATCCTGTGCGCATGCTCAGTAGCTGCATGTGCGTCTTAGGCAGCGTCCTCTCTGACCCCTGTGTGAGACCGTCCTAGTATTGACGCTTAGAAAGGTGTAAGCAGCAGAGTCTGGTGTCCCAAAATGTTTTAGTGTAGTTAGAGGCAAAAGAGAAACAACTCCAATTGTTCTTGACAGATGAGCTTTCACAGCGGATGTTTAGGTCGGTTACAAACAGCTCTGTTTGGAATGCACAAAACCCTCCTTGTACGACCGTGTGGGTATATTCAGACACGTGGGTATACACACGTGGAGATTCTGAATTGCGTTTTTTATAACATGATGGGCTGACATATTTTAGTGACGGTCAGCAGTTTTCTAAGTTGTGCCTAAGAATTATTGGGAAATGAAAATGCGTTTCTATCTAGTTTCCTGGAAATATTTCTACCCAAAATAGAAGGAGAAAAAAGAAAAAAAAAAAGATAGAAGCATTTCTGTCTGCCACCGAGTGGTACCCTGCTTAACACAAACACCAGCGATTTGTAGATGGTAACTACCTTTGGAGCAATTAGCTTCTTAGTCTATTGAGGTGGGGTCCCTGTTACCCCATTGCAGGATTTAGTTGTGACTCCGCCCATCCTGAGAGAATGAAACAAAAGTAGCGGGGCGGGTGGGGACGCCAAGGGATTTGGCCTATGTTTTTCCCATTAGTGATTCATGATAGTTTTGGAAATACCAGTTTAGCTTCCTCTCCACCCCCCACCTAAATAGCATCTCCGAGTCCATCATTAAGCTATTATTGAATCCTCAGGAAGATACGGAGGAGTGTGACCTTTGTAATAAGGGTGAGCATGAACTTGGAGGAAAGCAATACCCTGCATGGTCCATCCTCATGAAGGAAGAATGCTGATAGGGGCCACATTAGACCAGGCGCAGAATAAGGACGCGGGCTCCTGTCATTGGCTTTCATAGGACGCGGGCTCCTGTCATTGGCTTTCACAGGCAACACTCCCCCTCCCACCTCCATTTTCAGTTTGGTTGACTCAACCCCATCACCACCGCACATCAAGATGGCTCAGGGGTTCTAGTCAGGGCTTCCAGAAACCAACCTTTCTGTCTTGGGGTGGGGGTAGGGGCCCGGTTCTAAAGGTGCTAGATCATGTCCTTTCTGATGGAGGATCACCAGGGCTGCCCCTGGCTGTGGTCCCATCTTAGCCCCGGAAGGCTCTCCCAAATAAGGGAGGCCGGTGTAACAGCCAGCCAGCGGCCAGCAGCCGCTGGACTGGTCTTTGTCTCTAAGATGGTAGAGTTAGAACATGAAAGGTATTCATGTAGTGCTATGGACGATTAGAAGCATGACCCACAGAAGAGACGTAGTTTATCAGCCAGCACAGTGGTGAGAATGATACCTTTGTTTCCTGTATGTGACAAAGACCCTTCACTTCCTAAGCATGGGCCTGTCTTTGAGCATGTCCAAGATGAGAAGAGCCATTGAGCCAGGAAGAAAGAGCCTGGGGACGGTGTCAGCTTGTCCAAGGACACACATAGCCAACACTGAGGCAGATGTGGTCTACATTCCTCCTGCGGCTCCGAGTCTGGAGAGCTTCCTGGTCTCAGGTGCATGTGACTGTAGTCAACCTCCATGGGCCTTGCCCATTCTGGAGACATCCACAGTAGAGACACACTGAAGAAACAGGTCCTTTACCTTCGGCTCTGCATGATACTGGGATACTGAGTTGGGCATCCCATAAGAGTAGCTCATGCCATGTCAATTCAACACACAGTTCTTTATTCTTTTAGCAGGCCCAACCTGCAGATATAAGTTTGGTGGCTGCTTAGCTCTCCGAATCAGGACCTGCCTCCACAGCCGCACCTGCGGATGGTGGGTCCTCAGCAATACAGACTTTGATGTGAGTATAGAATGTGGTACAGTATGTTAGACTGTTGTGGTCAACGTGGTAGCGATGTTAGAGCTATAGACCCTCACTAGGTGGACTAGAGCTTTGCCCTAATCAGCCTTGACCTTGGGCACTTGAATCAATTTCCCCACGGCCCTGGCTTTGTTTCTCCATCACAGACACCTCTCACGTACGGTGCCACACTTGAACTGGGTCCTGAGATTCAGGCGGCCCGAGCTGCTGTGCCTCTTCCACGATCCTTCTGTCTCCATGCTGCTGTGATCCAGACCTCTCAAGCGTGGGAATCGGTGTCTGGCCTCATCCCCAGGCTGGGACACTGCGTCCTCCCCTCCTGCCACAGACAGACCTACTAAACAGTGCTAGGCTCTTGATGGAGCCAGGAGGTCCTGCTGACCTGCTTCCACTCCCTCTCCATGGACTGGGACCAGGTTCTGGTGATGTCAGGATGGGTCTGGGGCTCGGGGGTCTGGTACTCTGGGATTAGTTGAAGGGGCACAATGTTCTTTTTCCTGCCCCTCCAGTTTCTGTGTTCCATATTTGTGTTAAACTCTAAAGCTTATTAAAACGAATCTGAGGAATTTTCCATGATATCCGTGTGGTGTGTGTAACTGGAAACATGTCCCATTCAGGCTCGAGATGCCGGCCAATGAAGCAAAGGTATTTTTGTACCCCTTTCTGGGTGTGCCAGAGTTGATGGCCACCAAGAAAAGTCTAGCGACTCCTCTGCTCCCAGACTCAGCAAGTCCAAAGCTTGTACTTTCCCCACAGCCCACCAACTGGGAGCCAAGCCTATGATCGCACGGGCTTATTCTTACTCAAACCGCCACAAATGGTCAGGCGCACATTTGTTCATTTCTGCCCGAAATCAGCCACTCTTCCCTCTCACCAGCCGTCCACTGTGGATTATGGCCATTTATCCAACCTAGACTGACCTCACAGTGTCCCACAGGTGCTGGCATTGCCTGGGGGCAGTCACGGGGGAGACCCAACGTTTCCAGTTCCCCGTATTCATTTTGGTGGAATGTGTGGGAATGGCAGAGAGACCATAACTAGGGGTCCCTGTGTTTGTAGCACTTCCTGGACCTATGATGAAGCCCCCAGGGTCTCTCTCTCTTTTTTTTTTTTTTTTTTTTGATTTTCGAGACAGGGTTTCTCCGTAGCTTTTTGGTTCCTGTCCTGGAATTAGCTCTTGTAGACCAGGCTGGCCTCGAACTCACAGAGATCCGCCTGCCTCTGCCTCCCGAGTGCTGGGATTAAAGGCGTGTGCCACCACGCCCGGCCCCCAGGGTCTCTTGAAGGCCAGTCAAGCTTCCCGAAGTATTGATAGAAACCTAATGATTGATGCCCAATGTGTCACCAGGTCCTGAACTCTTAGTTTCTCCAGGGATATAGCATGCCCCCACATTTTAGTAGCCACTGTCCATTGTTCTCATCCCGTGCTGTGTGACACCACCACCTGTGTTTATCAGGGGTTTGGGTGGTGCCCTAGCCCCTGGCATGTTCAGGAAATGAGATTGACGCCAGCTGTGGGAAACCGTGTTTCCACCCATGGCTGATTCACTACAGGCAGAGGGAACTTGGGACTCGAACCCCTCGTCACCTTTTCTGAACCAAGGAGCCTTGACGATCCCAGATCACCTGTGTGGGAGACCTGTATCACGTCAAGTAGGACCCCGTCAGATGGCACTCTCCCTATGGTTGGCATTGGAGGTCGCTCTCAAAGGCGGTGCCGCATTAGCGGATAGTACCAATGGACAACCGTGGTCTTCTGACTCCCTGGGCTCTCGTGCATGGTGATGGGGTCTGGAGCCTGCCCACTCTGGGGTCTGTGTCAGCTGTGCACATGTGTGCATATGCCTCTTTAGACAATAGTTCTAGCTTGGTGGGCAAGCTTAACTCAGTGACCTGAAAGGGCTGGTCCCTTTGAGCAAGGGCTGACAGGCTACAACAGCCATTTCCGATCCCGCCCACTGCAGCCTTATGTTCTGCCCAGGTCTGTGTAGTTGGCAGACAAGGCAACTCTCTGGGCTATGGGGCCATACAGATTCTTCCAGTTCATAGAATACAGAGCCAGAGGGGGACAGATATAACTCACCGCAAGTGTTTCATAACCAAATGGTGTGAAGGGACGTTTGCTCCCACAGGACATCCTATCCGGACCCCACATTGGAAACGGTTTTCTGGAAACTGCTGATGCCTTTGCATGCCTTTAAAGTCTATGAGCACAGTACCCAGTGTCACCCACTAGATGGCACTGGGGAGCTGCATGAGCCAGGACCCACGCTGCATTTCGCTCAATTCAAGCTGACCAGAAGAGGTAGCCTTTTGGGGGTAAGGGGTAGGGAGGAGTTGGAGACAGGGTTTCTCTGTGTGGTCCTGGCTGGCCTTGAACTCACGGAGATCCACCTGCCTGTGCTTCCCAAGTGCTGGAATTAAAGGCGTGCACCGCCACGCCTAGCTGACAGCTTCCTTCTGACTGAACATCAAGTATCAAGACACCTGTGTCTATTTTTCGGTTCCAGGATGCATGGGGTGTTCTCTGGGTGACTGATGTGAGGTGGGACTGGACTGATTCTTGCACCCCCATAAGCGGTATCCAACAGTAACTGCACCACAGTAGAGGCGCCCTGTACCCCCCAACACTGTCTGAGCTCAGGGAGCTGCTTCCTCAGGTCAGCAATGAAGGGACATTAGCCCACTCAAGCATGGCTTTGGCAGCCCTTGCCCTTTTCCCCCATTCCCTCTGCCTTGCTAAAAACCTTTAGATTACATTCCTAAAGCTAGCCCCCAAGGTCTATTCCCTTATTTGGCTACTTTCTCCTCCTGAGGTTAACCACCAAGGTCCAACTATTATACTACTTTGATAAGTACTGAAATCCAACAGTCAAAAGCTCCTCTGGCTCACCTAATTAACATGCCCAACTGAAATTAAATGCCTCATCCTAACACGGGGTTTCCCTTTTTACCTTTATAGACCAGCATGTGCCTATGAGCCACGGCTTTCTCCTCTCTAATCTTTCCCTTCTGGGGCAAATGAATCTCCTTTGTGTTGAGAACTTGGTCTCGAGGGTGCTGAGTCAACACTAACTTTCAGTCAAGGGAAACTAGGTGTGTGATATGCACCCTTCTAGATAGATGCCTGACACTTAGACTTGGTGCCTGGCGCCAGAAATACACCCCTGGGTGTCTGCCACCATCGTCAACTCGGAAAGCACCAAGGATAAAGCTCAGCTTCCAGCCTGAGTCACTGTTCTCCAAGTAGGGCCTGAAGTCCAACTGGCGGGACTTGCCTCCTGTGCTATAAATGATTGAATGGATGGAAAGTGTGCCCTTCCCTAGAGCGCCAGGGAGTCAGATATCCATCACCCTTAGATGCGTTACACTCTTAGGCCCAGCCTGTGTTCTGCACAAAACTGTTTCCTCCAAGACGGTGTGCGTGGCAGCGAGGGCAAGTCTCTGGTGTCTGTGGGCTGGGGGGATTTTACTGAGACCAAAGTCCTCTAGTTTAAGATTGATGGTTGATGAACCCTAAGTCCAGGTGAGTCTGGAGGGGTTAAATGGCGAGACAGCAAGAATCTAGAAGGTCAGGCCTAAAGTCTTCCCTCAATGACTTCTAGAAAAACCGGGCCATAGTAGCATAGCCACTGGCTGTGCACAAGGCAGAAGAAAGATACTGAAGGTGCCGAGCAGGCCCTTGACTCTTCAGACTGAAACAGGCTCAGGAACCAGCCAAGAGCTGCTAGGATACCCGAGATCACACGGTGTGCGTGGAAGCCAGACAGGATTTATTAGCATCTGCAAAAGCTTGAGAAGGTACCACACAGTAGCTTTGATTTTACAGCATGGATTTACGGGAGGGAGGGGAGCAGTGTACAATGTCTTCAGCAACGAGGGGAAACGTAAGTTTCACATTCTTAAAAAAGGTCATGGATGACACCTGCACTTGGCCTTAAAATAAAAGAGAATTAAAGCACGGGAATCCAGCAGAGACCAGCTTGATTTACAGTTAGCATCAGTCTTAATCTAACGTTACCGTTATAAGAAACTGCAAGAAGACCATTAGAAAAATAGAACCTCAAACAAGCAAAAAAATATATATACAATTTACATAATGAAAAACCACACATAACTTTTAATAATGGCTCCATGTTCAGTAGAAGGAAAAAAAATTGTCCTGGAGAAACCACAACTATTCAGGTTTGATAATAAACCAACCCTCATCGGTATCATGACCCTTTGTGATCCTTTACCCTTCGAAGCTGCAAGGCACAAACGAAGCAGGAAATATCTTAAATACATATATATATATATATTATAACTTCTCAAATGGGAAAATAAGTCCCAAACTCAAAAAGCTTGGCAAGGAACACAAAAGTAACCCTTGTCAATAATTAGTCCATATATGTCTTCCTAAACCTTGCTTCCTGGCCCCGCTGGGCATGCCAGCACCCTGAGAATATGTCTGGATATGATCTTCCATCTCCCCCGGGCGTTTTAGCCAGCCATTCAGACATGTAACAGAATGGTCCAGGAGGGCCCCCCCTTGGTCACTATGTCCCCAAACCATCGGCCACACCATATTCCCCAGCTCAAATGGAGCAGTGGGTACAGAAAGACTGGATTCGAGTGAGGGAGGTAAAACCCAGTTGGTAAAATTTTTTTGCCTTTAAAAAAATAAAAATCCATCACAACCAAGTTGGCCTCAGAAGTGTGGCAAGTTGGACAGCTTGCTCTCCTCCAAGGAGCCTTATGTACAATCTTCTCATTACGATAGCAAACATAAGGTTCAAACTACGTAAAATAAGTGTACATAACATACATTCAACTCCAAATTTTAATTCCGTAACAGTTCCCATGTATCATGTATTCTCCGGCCAGAGACTCCCTTCACTAGGAGCTCAGCCAGATGTGGACTCAAACTTCCTTCTCCCACCACCAACACCTCAAGGGATGGGCACCCAGGTACTTCGATCCCCACTAAGATTCCTTAGTGCTTGGATGCTAACCGAACAGTTGGCTTTGAGTAAAAAGATTTAAGTATCTGTGGGGACATAAGGCATTCAAGTCAGAAAGGATGGGCCCTGGTGAGAGCCAGGCATGAATATTTGCATTGTAGGTAGGTACACAGACCAGCAGTGCCCGTGACTTTGCCGACAGGTATGGGTGGGCCTGCGGGGCATGTCTGCACTTATCCTAGGAACCCAGTTTCTCACACTGCTGCTTCCAAGCTTCATCCTGTGTTAGATGAGTTCCTCGTTAGAGGGGACTGTAAACGCTAGCCAATTCAGGTCTGCCTGGGGGAAGGGGTAGGTACAAACATATTCACGAATTTCCCAACACTATGCACGAAAAGCAGCAGGCAGTAGACAGGGCGGAGTGGATTACATATTCCCTTGGTGAGCTCACACCGGCTGAGCCAAATGTGCAGGAGGGAGTGTATCCAACCCTTGACCACTAAGGGCAGGTGGAGAAGCCTAAAGTCCCCCACAGTCCTTTAGTCACTTCTGGCCACCAAGACATGGTGTCCAAACCAGCTCATCAGCTCAGGGGACTGGATGGCTGTCGGATGGAGGTATGAGATGATGCCACTGTAACCCAGCTGTGAGCACCCGAGAACAGGATAGGCCCAGCAATCTTCCAGAGAAATGTCCTGGACAGGACTCGACTTTTTCTTTGTTTGCAACGTAAACCCACAACGGCCTGGCTGTAGGGTGCGGGCAGGGATGGGGTATGGGCATGGGTGCATATCATTCTTCCACACATATACAGAGGGCCCTGTGTCTCCATAAAAAACATCCCCCTCCTCCATCAGAGAGACATCTTGTACCCCACTTCTAAGCAGAGTTCCTTGGGTACCGGCTTCTTTATGAGCTTAGACCCAGAGACAGGAAGGGCACAAACTTATGGAAAAATGGGTCTTTCCAATGTGAATACTCTAGGTGGGGATATGTTTCTAGAATGTCGAAGTCCCAACTAGGTAGGAAATACTGGCCAAGCCGGGCAACAGAGTGGGACCTTTCCGTGGGTAGGGGGCTAAGAGACGGATACCACCTGGTTTTGAGGGATTGTCGTCAGCGTGTTTTGTTTTTTGTTTTTGGCTTGCGCATTTTTCTTTCAGGAGAAAGGAACTGTAGTGTGACAAGAAGTGTAGGGGAGGCGCCCTCCAGGGACCGCTCTGTGTGCCGAGGCGCCCTCCAGGGACCGCTCTGTGTGCCGAGGCTCCCTCCAGGGACCGCTCTGTGTGCCGAGGCTCCCTCCAGGGACCGCTCTGTGTGCCGAGGCTCCCTCCAGGGACCGCTCTGTGTGCCGAGGCTCCCTCCGGGGACCGCTCTGTGTGCCGAGGCTCCCTCCAGGGACCGCTCTGTGTGCCGAGGCTCCCTCCAGGGACCGCTAGGCTCCCTCCAGGGACCGCTCTGTGTGCCGAGGCGCCCTCCAGGGACCGCTAGGCTCCCTCCAGGGACCGCTCTGTGTGCCGAGGCGCCCTCCAGGGACCGCTCTGTGTGCCGAGGCTCCCTCCAGGGACCGCTCTGTGTGCCGAGGCTCCCTCCAGGGACCGCTCTGTGTGCCGAGGCTCCCTCCAGGGACCGCTCTGTGTGCCGAGGCTCCTGGGCTTCCCTCCCAAAACAGCTCCCCTGGCAACCACCCACTCTTGGGAAAAGCACACTGGCCAATCAACTTACTATGCAAGCCACCCTTGAGCATCTTTTTCTGACGAAGAAGCGGGTACAGGATACTGCCCACAACTGGGGCCAGTGTGTGCTTCTGTGTCACACAGTGAGACATGGAGGGCAGATCTGCCACCATTAGTAAGGTCCTCAGGAGAGATGGTGGCGGATCGAATCCCTCACCACACCTTCCTGTTTGGTATGTAACAGGCTGCAGGCTGAAATGTCATTGTAAACACGCGGTTACACTGCTTTAGACAGGAAGGTTTCACTCAGAAAGCAGTGACAGGTAAGCAGGAGTGGTGGCTTACACCTCTAATCTTAGCATCAGGAGCCTGAGGCAGAGGCTAGCCTGGGCTACAATACTTAAGTCTAGGCCAGCTACAGAGTGAAACCTTATCCCCAAAAGGAAACTAAAAGAAAGAAACTAAGGTTAAAAAAATTTCTCCCGATACCTCACTGGGCACTCTCTTCATCTTTGTTTATGTAGAAAAATAACAAGGGAAAAAAAAAAATCAGACAGATACTAAACAGGCCCTAAGAAGACAACAGATAATCAAGACCTGAACAAAATAAGTTAATATTTATCAAAAATATTTTACAGCACCAATCTACATAAATTTAAATACCTATCTTTGGAAACTCAACCTTTAGGGTCTTACAATACTCCCTTTGAAATATTCTCAGACAGCCTGTGAGGCAAAGCACCCGGAAGGTGGCCAGGGCCTGGATTGGCCGCCCAGCTGCCCTCCCTACTTTTCTGGAGTCCTGGGGACAGAAGCTGAGGCCCTGCATATGCTAGGCAAGTGCTATACCTATGGCCTGCAGCAAGTGGACTGCATGCTATCCTGTGTTTCCAAGAACCTTTTAGAGCACCGGGAAGACATCGGTATACCCAGTCTGTTTCCACCAAACTCGTTTCAAAGGCCAGATAGGTAGGAAAGAAAGCTAGGCTTCAAAAACATCATTTACATTAGTATAAGACACTGGCCTTCCCCACTTCAACATGGGGTGGGGGACTGGCTCTGAATGGCTCTGAAATGAGAATCCCCCGCATTTTCGCCATCCTTGGTTTGTCTACACAGAGTCCCTGATGCCCCACCCAGAGAGCTGAGGGTGTGGGGGAGGGGAAATGCAGGCATACACAGGAAGCATAAGGTCCAGGCCTGGGTGGAAATCTCACCACCAGCAGGCAAAGCTACCACAGCGCTTGAAAGACAGAGAATACAAGAAGAATACCAATGTCATGTGCAGACCACATGCCTTGAGCCACAAGCTGATGGCACTTGGCAATTATCTGGCTGTTTTCCAAGTTAACATTAAGCCCCAACTTAATCTGGCGGGGTGAGTCACTGCCCTCCTTCGATGTAAGAGGCCACACGGATCACGTCAGTGGCCAGAAAAAGCGTCACAACCCCACATTGAGCTACCACCTGTCTGAAGAACCTTAAGCGACCTGAGAGCCTGACTCAATCCTGCTAAGACCTCATGTTCCAGTAACTCCGGACAGTGAGGACAGATGCCAAGAGCCAGCCAGGAACTGAACTAGAGAATGTCCCCTAGTCCTTGCAGGCAGAGCCAGCCTTCCCACCTTGACACCACTGATCCCTCTAGGGGGTCTTCTGCCTTCTGTGCTTAAGATGAACGGCCTTTACCATTCTGGGGTCTGTCACCTGTCAGAGGCTGGGAAAAGATGTGTAGACTGAGGCTCCGACCTATCACTCCAGCCTGGAAGCAGTTAAAATGAGAGTCAGTTCCTTCTCTTTAGGTACTCGGCAGTTGATTGGCCGTTGGGCAGCATTGCTGGGGACATGCCATCTCATAGTGTTAGTCTTGGATCTTGTGGTGGGTAGGCTGTCCTGACTGGGCTGACAGAGAGACGCTCTAAGGATTGGGAGTGTGCACATGAACAATACCAGCGTGGTCCCGGGGAGGGAGGCCTGCTTTCCAAGGAAGAGAAGGGGGCCTTGCTTCTGCTGAGGGCTGCAGCAGCAAAGAGTGCCCAGCTGGCAGGGAGGAAGGTTGCTTTCTTTGTTCATGGGGATATGAGACCAAGGAGCTGTCGGGAAGTGACCAGGACCTCGGGAGCTGGCTGCAGGGCTGTCTGGCCGGGTTATGTCAGCTGTGGCTGAGGCTGCAGTCCAGCTCACAGCACCTTTGGTGACACCGGGGATGTGGACGGATCCTACGGCATGGGTGGAGGGAGTGTGAGGTCCCAGGCCTCTAGGGGCACCCCTCAACCGCTGCCACCTTGGGGGGTGGGGCTTCGCGTCATTTGCACTGGTTCAAGTTGCTGTCAGGAGTCCTTGCTGGGCCAGCAGCCAGGTTCGCCTCCTCGCTGTGCCACAGCCCATAACCGAAGTAGATGCTGAAGCCTACGGATAGAGAGGGAGCAGAGTTGAGAAGAAAGCAGGCAGGGCTGTCAGACCCACACTGGCATAGGAGCCACAGGGGGCTGCCCAAGTAGACCTGTAGAGGCAACACAGGGCCCCAGGAGTGAGGTCAGTCACAGTGTCCTGCTTGCACAGTGGCAAAACTAGGTAGGTGGTTACACATTGGCCTTCCTGAGTAGCAGGATGTTGGACTGTTGTCTGCCACTAGGTGGCCTCAGAGTACCAGAGAGACACTGTTCCTTTCCAGGATGGGACTTCTAGCAGGTACTCTGCCTAGACTGGCCCATGGGCTCTGTTTTTTCCAAGACTGGAGACAGCAGTCAACAGGAAATGTAGCGAGCACAGGATGCACTGATCCAGCCCCCAGGGCTCCCCACATCGGTGGCGACTGTGAATGACCCACAAGGGACTGTGAGCAGCCACCTGAGGTGCAACCGACAAAGGAATGCTGTCCCGAAGGGCTCAGCTGCCTGGAGTCCAGGAAAGGACATCACACTCTACAACCCAGGCACCTCCACCACCGAGAAATGGGTAGCAAACGAGGTCCCCTTTCCCGGTCCATACAAAGAAAAGGTGCAAGTGCTTGCTACTCATGAGCTTTCAGGGTCCCAGGACACACATCAAGGCTAGTCCTTCGTCGTGTCCTCCCCCTCCACCCCCAACCCCGCCATCAGCACCACAACCCAGGCACTAAAAGAAAAGGACTGAAACCAGCGCCTACAGCCAGTCCTAAGGTTAGATGCCTGGGGTGGAGGAATGGGGGCAGGGCCACACACCATCAGCCCTAAGGCTAGGCCAACACCCCAGCAGGCAACCAACCCCAAACAAGATATTTGCCATCCTATCAGGAGCCTCCCGCTTGACAACACGCCCCACCACACACTGCCCTGCTCGCAGAGGTACTCTGTACGAGGTACTCATAGAGAGGGACTGTAAGAGCCTAGAGTCTGTACAGACCAAGAGGTGCAACCTAGACTTTCTGTCTGGAGTAACTGGGGCTTTAGGAGTAACGAGCCCTCATACCTCATGCTTTTTAAACTTCAAGATCAAGCCTGGTGAGATTACTTTCTTGGGAAACAGCCTATTAAAAGTATCTGAAAGGGGAAGGTGGCCCCACAAACATACCAGGAGTTCAATGTTGTTTTAGAGCCAGGCCACTGACTACCTATGTGTCTTTGTGTTGGCCAAGGAGAAAGGAGGCAGGTTCTGCAACACGAACTCTCCAGCTAAGAAGCAGGAGGGAAAGTGAGCAAGCCTACACAGTGGACTCCAAGAGAAGTTGGGATACCGAATGTGTGTCACTCAGCAAAACCCACGACCTCGCGTACCTAGCAGCATCCACACTGCGAACCGGACCCAGGTGCCCTGATCCAGCTGCATCATGAGATAGACGTTCACGAAGATGCTCAAGACGGGAAGTATGGGGACAAAGGGTACCTGCAGAGACACGAGGCAGTATCAGATGAGAGGGGGCAAACTCAACAGCGTGCTCCAAACAGAACTGCCCCACACATTACTTGTAAGAGCCTAGAAGAGGGACATCCATTTTATCCCCAAGGTTAGACTGTTATTGTTATCTGAAAACTGTAGCTGCTTTAGTCACGTCCAGTGCCAAGGAATGCCATGACATCAGGATGTTTAATGCGAGGCCCTTGGAGACGAGGTGTGTGCCCCACTGAGGACCGGGAGGCAGAGGGGCTCCTGTTTCTAGAGACATGCCCTGACTTAGCAAGGCATTTTGTACTCCGAGGGTCCCCAAGCTTAAATTCCCAGGACTGGTCAGTCACAAGGGCCCAGCTTTCCGGCAGAAAATGCCTATGACCCATCAGTACATCCTCTACAGACCTGCTCACCTTAAATGAGAGCTTGGTTTTGCTCTCAGGCTGTCTCCAGATGATGCCTGTCACGAGCATGCAGAGGAGGACTGACCCTGTCATCACAAAGACTGCCCAAAGCGTCCCTTCAGCCAGGGCCTCTCTCGCAAGCACGGCCACAATGCACACAATGACGATAAGAACGGCTGAGAGAGAAAAAGAAGAGTGGGAAAGAACCCCCATATAAACCATAGATCTCCCCAAATCTTTCAAAAGGAGCCTGCATCCGGGTCATGAGTTAAATGTGAATGAGAAGTTGGTGTCAGTCAGGCGGTGGTGGCGCACACCTTTAATCCCAGCACTTGGAAGGCAGAGGTAGGCGGATCTCTGTGAGTTCGAGACCAGCCTGGTCTACAAGAGTTAGTTCCAGGACAGGAACCAAAACCACAGAGAAACCCTGTCTCGAAAAAAAAAAAAAAAGTTGGTGTCAGCCATCTTTTCCACCGTCTTCCCCAGCCCAAACCTGCTCTCATCCCTGTGGACCAGAAGCCACATGACACCAAGACAAACCTCAAACTCGTTCCCAGGAAAAGGGGAGCTCTTACCTAGGAGACTGGCTGAAACATTCACAATTAGCCCTGAGAATTTGGATGGCTCCATATTCTTGGGTGAGAGGACGGTTTTCAGAGAAAACTTCTCGGCTACTGGTAAAAAGCCCGTCTGCGAGTCACTGGCACTGACCTCATTCTGGTCTACTTGATCTAACTCATCGGTGGTTCTGGCCATCTGGTATACCAGGTTAGGTTGTTCTGGTTGGTACCTGTAAAGACATGCCCACATCACGACTGTTGTTATCTGCTTTTGTTTCCATTCCCAGCCCCATATGGAGGCTCAGCACCTCCTCAAGCACCAGCACACATGGCGTGAACAGATGTATGCAGGCAAAATACTCATACACATAAAATAGTAAAAGTAAATCTAAATAAAATTGCAGGTAGAAATTCTGGTCTATAGAGCCAGTTCTAGGACAACCAGGACTACAACAGAGAAACCTCTTAAAAAGCCAAAATGGAAAAGAAAAGACACACATGCCCGGTGTGGTGGTGCACGCTTTTAATCCCAGTACTCAGGAGGCAGAGGCAGGTGTATTCTCTGTAAGTTGGAGGCCAGCCTGGTCTACAGAGTGCGTTCCAGGCTGCCAATGCTGTTACACAGAGAAACCCACACACACGTCAGTTTAAGTTCTCAATGAGCCTTCAAAGATAAGTGCCTGGGGCATGGGCTATAAATGGGTAGAGAACGGTGCAGTCTCTAGCAATACGAGAACAAAGGACAGATCAAGTCCTTCCACTTTGGGTCAATACTCAATCTTGGTGTTCCACTCTGGGTGTAATAATGGGGGGACCACTGAAAAGCAGTCCAATGAAATGCCCAGAGAGGTTCTCTTGATCAAGGAAGTAGCAGTGGCCCTTGGATATGACAATGTTTAGGGCCCTTCTCGCCAAACCATTGTCCAGAGCTCAAAGTGAGGACAAAGATAAGAAGCGGTAACGCGGGGATTCCACTTGCTACAGGAAACTGGAGAATCGCTGACCACAGGCTGAAGGATGGACAAAGCTGCATGACCTAACTAGACGAAGCTATTCTAAATCCTGGAGTAACCGCAGAGCCAGGTAAGAACTAAGACGGTGGCAAGACTTCCAAGACGCGAGCTACCTGGAGATGAGACGTGTTTACACAAGGGCGGGTCCTCACCTCAACCAGACAGGCTCTCGCCAGCTTTTAGAAGCAGGGTACCTTGTGAACTGCTTTGCGGGTAATCCGTTCCAAGTACCAGAAGAACATGCAGCAAGACAGCTAACTGTTCTTCCCATAGACTCAGCTATGCCTGGTGATTTGGCCAATTAAGGAAGTGGGTGGAGCTCAGGGAACACATTAGTGTGGAGCCCCTAGAACTGAATTAGGGGTCCATGAACTTGTCTGAGCTGAGCCTGCCAAGTCACTAGTAGGGACCAGTTTAAGTTTTATGGAAATTGGGTGCTGGAAGAAAATGAAGCCATTTGCCTTTTAAGGAGAAACGCCTTAAGAGAAGGGAACTCTGGTTGAGTGATAATATTTGTGAACACATGTTCTCATGACATGCCACCTCTGGCTGTCCTTAGAGCAGATCCCTGTTCCTCCACGTCCAAGCAAGGATGGAGCTGAGGCCTATGCTCTGGGAAGCTCTGGGTGGGTGAGACACCGTGGATCCAAGCTCTTGTAGCTCTAAAGCCAATTTAAAGCTACTGCCCTCAAAAGATAACCAATTAGAATCCAGTGTCCCTGAAAGTTACACCACACCACGTTATGGGACAAAAGCATCATACTGACCTGGTTTCATAGGCCTGAGATTCTGCTGATGTAATCTGGGGCTAAAGCCCCGGGATCATCTATGCCAGCAATTGGGCCAAACCAAAGTCATTGCCCTAAGCCTTCTAAATTTCGGATCCCAGACTCAGAACAATGCTGGCGCTGTGGACTTGTCTTTAACCTTCCAGCATTTAGCCACAGAAATAGAGGATGTGATAGGAGGGACCGGCTTATGTGTGGGAAGGGGGCGGGGCACACGGATGAGATGAAACGAGACACATGGGGACGGGGGCTGACCACGTTGCACTTTTTACTCAGTAGCCTCCAATTAAGCTAATATAGCCTGAATATTACACCTTATAAACTCATACACCATTTGTCAGAAATGTTAAAACAGCCATAATGGGGCTAAGATTTGTCATGGAAGCCAAGAGAGCCATACCTACCTTAAGACCAGCACACAGGCTGCCACCAGAGAATAGGCCAGGAGAGTGCCAATGGACATGAGGTCTACCAGGTCCTTTAATTCAAAGAGGAAGGCCATCACAGCTGGGGAGAAGACAGAATCAGAGTTGTGAGTGGCCCTCGGCCCACATTATAGTTAGGACTACCCCTCACCTGTAATCTGGGGTACACCCAGCCCCACCCTCACTCAGCCTGACCATGAGAGAAACATTGCTCAGTTGAAGACAAGCTCAAATTGAAAAGGTTCTCAAGAAATAGAAATAATTAACATTAACATTTGCATAGAGTACTTTCTTCCTCCTCCTCCTCCACCTCCTCCATCTGGATAATCTTCCTAGTCAACCCAACACTACAGATGAATACTGTACGTTAGCAAGTTCAGCTAAGAGTTTATAGCTACTGGATGGAAAACCCAGAATCTGCATCAGATTCTTATTCTCTCTCTCTCTCTCTCTCTCTCTCTCTCTCTCTCTCTCTCTCTCTCTCTCTCTCTCCAGGGTCTCTCTGTGTTAAAAGCCCTAGATGTCCTGGAACTAGCTCTGTAGCTCATATGTCTCCCTTCCATCTGGGCATCTACCCTCCATCATCTTCTACCCACTCATCTTTCCTTCCTCCATCCATCCACACTCTATTTCCACATGCACCTATCTATCCTACCATAGCCACCAACCACCCATACCTCCTCCATCCACCATTCACCCAGCCAGCCAGCACTGCTGAAGAGTTCTAGGGACCCAGCCTTGAAGAGGGCAGACCATGGTGTCTGGCCTGCTAGCGTATCATCCAAAGACACATGTATCAGGAGATAATGGGGATGGGAGGTCCCAGAAGCTCCTACCCTAGGCAGGTAAGGAAGGAAGGAAAACATTCATCCTCACATGTGAAGAGTTCCCTAAATGGTACTATTCCTGACACCAAACCAACCTTGCCACCCTGTCACCCAACGTTGGCCTTTAGAAGAACTGAACATACATGCTGGGAAGTCTGGGTCCATGGTACAGCACTAGCCCTAGCTCAGTCTCCAGTGGCATGATAAACATGTGTTTATTTAAAAGTTCCCTGTGTGTCTATTAATGTCAATGAATAATGCCAATGTTCCCATTTAAACAATAATTTGGCAGGATCTACTTTGGGATATTTTCAAGTCACACACAAATCAATACAAATTAAAGCAGACCACGACACTATCAATTTCCCATAAACATCTCTGTTTATGAAGTCCCACCAGATCAATGCAAGCCAAACAAATTTAAGTTGACGATGAATACTAAGATCAGAGAGTAGTGGAGGCCATCCATACAATCAGAACACCTTCTGCCCGTGCATGCCGCACCCGCCTCCATTCTCGGTCACAGAGAAGCCCAAACTGCTACCGTGTGAGGTGATTTTAGAATACCAAATATGAATCTCACCAGAGGTGGGGAAATGAACAAATACTCGGCTTGACAAGTGTGTGCACTTTAAAGTCACCTGAAAGGTCATAGTGGACGTCCTTTTGGGAGTACAGCAAGGAAACCGTATCAAATTATGTGGGAACTGAACAAATTACTCAGTCACTTGAGTCTGCAGGTCATACTGTGACCTGGTGCCCAGAACCTGACTACTATAATTACATACAGAAATATTGGTAAAAAATTTTGTTTTCCTTTTTAAATATAATAATAGTCATAAAACTAAAATGCTTTACTAAGGTATACATACTAATAAAACTAGTAAATCATTTGTTCATTTGAGATGACAATTTAATCAATTGCCAGTCAGGTGGTAGTGTCGCATGCCTTTAATCCCAGTGCTCAAAAGGCAGAAACAGGAGGCTCTCTGTGAGATCGAGGCCAACCCGCTCAAAACAGTGAGCTCCAGGACAGCCAAGGCTACAGAGAGAAACCCTGTCCTGAAAATCCACAGATGACAGATGGAGATAGACAGTCACTGGTCTTACTAGTTGCCATTTGACACGACACTAAGATACAACTTGTGTGGTACCACGAGTCCCGATTAATTAAAGAAGACCCTGATGCTGGTCGTGTTCTGTAAGAAACTCCTTCTGGCATGGATACAAACAGGAATCAGGAGCAGCTCTGCCTTCCTGGTTGTGACTCTGGGTCACCACTTCTCGAGCTGAACAGTGGGCTCTAACCTCAGTCATGAATGGAAAAATAACAGACTGCCGGACGCACGGCAGTGTGCACGCGGGCTTCCTTCAGGTCCCCCAATATTGTCCAAAGGTCCTTTAGTTTACAGAGTTCATCTATCACAGCTACACTCCTGGGATGAACACGATTGCAAAGAAAACTTCCTCTGCTCTGGCTCTATCGTTATTTGAGGGCAAACAGCAAATCCCTACATATGCTCCCTGGGAAAAAGATGGTACAAGCTTTAAAAAAATGACTGTTCAGGGCATTCATGCTCCAGTGAATCTATAAGCTAAGATGCATGGACACTAGACTTGCTGGAGCTTACCCATGAGTCCTGCAAAAGGCCAGCCTACCAAATGCTACACAAGGAAACACTCAATAGGCAGGGAAGACGGGTGTCTTTGAAAGGATAGTCGTATGTGTGTGAGCTCTGCCTATAGAGATCACAGCAAAAGTTAAACTCTAAGAATAATTCTATCCCATTCTCTGGAAACCTGCCTTCTTTGTCTTTTATCAAACATACGATTATCTAGGACTAGAGAGCTGGCTCAGCAGTTAAAAGCATTGGCGGCTCTTGTAGAGGACCCGAGCTGAGTTCCCAGCAAACACATGTTGGCTCACAACCATTCTGGGGGACGTGATGTCCTCTCTGGCTTCCATGGGCACCAGTCACACACTGGGTGCACACATGTACAGACAAAACACCTATACACATAAAATAAATCTAAAAAAAAAAAAATTTTTTTAAGGGAGTTATCTTTTAGTGAGCTCCGTTCTGAGTATAAAAAGCTGTAGTTTCGAAAGCGCTAATGGATGAGTGGCAGTTTTCACAGTTCATGCGCACGAGTCGACTTCTAGGTGCCACCCTAAGAATTCTGACTTAGCTGCTTAAACAGCAGAATGGGAAATGCGTCCCAATGTTTACCAGCAATGGCGCCGGAGGTCAGTGTAGCAATCACTGGTGTCTTGGTCCTCTCGTTGACTCTGGCCAAATATTTAAACAGTAATCCATCCTCAGCCATAGCGTAGATAACTCGGGGCATGGGAAACATGGAGCCTAGGAGACTGGGTGAGAAAAAGGCAAAACACGCGAGTGAAAATACGGCACTGGCCAAAGAGGCATCGGAAGACCCAGGCGTGACCACCACCAAGGAGAGGTATCTGCCGGCACCAAGACCCACTCCCTCCATAATCTTGTTACCCAAGGCTCTGGGACTCAGCGCCTCACAGAACTCACACTGTAGGTGTAAGAGCAATGAAAAGAATGGGAGCACCTAACATAAGGGAGTGTGCAATCCAGGAGCAACATCCACGAGGGAGCGCTTGCACTGACACCTTCAATCACTCCCGGCTGAGGCCAATCATTAGCAAGCAGTTCCTGTTTACACAAGCTGGCGGGGAAGCACTGCATGCGAGCGTGGCTGCTGCGTGTTGCAGTTGGGGGTTACTGCCTCATCAAAAGGCACCCACTCTTTACTTAAAGGAGCTTCTGCCTTACAGCCAAACTAGAAGCAAAAATGCAGCCATTGAAAAGGGGGCCTGGTTCAGAGGTCAAAGTCGGGAGCAGGAAGCCATTTCCTTGCCAAGCTTCATGCAAAGTTGGCCCCAGTTCTTTGCAAAAGTACGGTGGCTTCCCCTTACCGAGTTTCACTTTCTGTAGTCAACGACAGTATGAATATTAGATGGAAAATTCCAGAAATATGCAATTGATAGTTTTACCTGTTTTAAAGGTCACTACAAAATAATGCTTCTATTATACCTTTAGCTACTGGTGTCAATCTCACTGTGCCAAATTTATGTAGGGTTTGGAATGATCTATTGTTTCAGGAATCCATTAGAGTGTAGCTCCCCGTAGATAAAGGAGAACACCTGTATTAATAACCCAAAAAACTTATAACAGCAAAATGCATAAGCCATACCATTGGTATTGGAGTGCTGTGGCTGATACACAATGAGCCGTACCATTGGCGTTGGGGTGCTGGGGTTCGTACACACAAGCCACACCACTGGCATTGGGGTGCTGAGGCTCGTACACACAAGCTACACCACTGGCATTGGGGTGCTGGGGCTCGTACACACAAGCTACACCACTGGCGTTGGGGTGCTGGGGTTCGCATACACAAACCACACCATTGGCGTTGGGGTGCTGGGGTTCGTACACACAAGCCACACCACTGGCATTGGGATGCTGGGGTTCGTACACACAAGCCACACCACTGGCTGTGCTGGGGTTGGCGGCACTCAGAAAGCTGCTCTCACCTGGCAGACAGTGCGCAAAGGGAGCCGACGGCCACTGCGTACTTAGCCCCTTCCCAGCCACTGTACTTGAAGGCACCAGGCAGTGGGCTGTCGGTGTCCAGGCAGCAGTAAGGCATCATGAGCGTGAGGGCTGCGGACACCCCGAAGTAAGCTACGAAGCAAATGAGGAGCGACGCCACGATGCCCACGGGAATGGCCTTCTGGGGGTTCTTGACTTCTTCGCCTGGAAGCGGCAGATGTCAGTTGGTGGGGAAACCAGAGCAAGAGGCGTCGCATCCTCTACATGATCACACTAAAGCACATGCCCCACAGGGCTCAGCCTGCCCTTCCTGTGACAGAGCAGGGCCCTGGGTAACGCCCGCCACATAACCACAGCCCGAGAGGGTGTTCCTGACCTCTCTATCACAGGTCAGCTAAGGGAGAGGCTCGTTTCCTTTGGCTCAGAGAAGCTGAGAGGCTCGAGGGAGCCTGACCTAGTCCATCTGCCAGGACGTTGTTATTACAATGGCCTGGGCGTGCAGATATGAAATCAGGCTGCAGCCACACTGTCATTGTCCCGCGCTAACGACACAGCCCTGCTGACGTCAATGATGTAATTTCCTGTCGGGCCCTGCTCCTAGGGGATGTCGGAAGGCAGCAGAGAGAGTAAGAAGAGATCAGCAGGAAACGCAGACCTACACAGTTACTCCTGTGGGACCAGAGCAGCGAGTGGAGTGTGCCAACAGGAAAGGAATTACTGGCGGTGGTTGCAAAGGAGCAGGGCCCCATGGGAGGGACTCCACATACCTGTGGTGGCAATGCAGTCGAAGCCCACGAAGGCATAGAAGCATGTCGCTGCCCCTGACAGGACGCCAGAGAATCCAAAGGGCATGAACCCTCCCTCTCCATGTTTCACGTTTGTGTCACTATGGGGAAAAGAAAGAAAAAAAAACCGCAAAGATTAGAACACCTGCTGCACAGCTTCATTTGGGGGACAGCGCTGCTCTGGAAAAAAAAAAACAACACAGTGCTTAAACCTCCAGTCCCCCCAATGAGGGCGCTCAGAGGATAGCAGGCCTCTCCTCTCCACGGCCCAGAGCCCCAATGGCACACACTATTAACCCTTCCAGAAACATTTTCTACGTAGAGATTTTGATAGGGAGAGGCGGAAGTCTGATGGGACACGGGCAAATTTTGACGCTGTGTATGAGCTCTTCCCGGTCTTCTCCCCCAGGAAACCATCGGCTGGGAACACTACTCTGACCCAGGCCCCGTATGCACCAGGAGCTTAAGTCTAAAACCAGACCTTTCTAAACAAAATAAGGTTTTACACAGGCAACTGATTTTCAGTCAATCGCCCCATTCTTTGAGCACCCGTATCAATGGGGGGAAATTACTGCAGATAAAGTGTGGGTGTTTGCTCTGACAAATATGGCTTAAGGGTCCGCCATGTGAGGGGGTCTGGGAGGAAGATGTGGGGCTGTCACTGAGGGACAAGCGACTTCACATGTGACTACACAGGGCTATTGTGAAAAAATGCAAATCTATAGCTGGAAAAAGGGAAATGAATAAAGAATTAAATAAGACCATTTATAGACTACGAAAATGGAAGAGCCGGGCGCCTGGCCTGTGGAAAGCTGCTCCTAAAGCAGCAGTCCCCTGTGACCCAGCAGTCCCACCCAGGCAACAAATGTCACCCTGTCTGGGAGGTCCGTGGGTGCTGTGTAAACCATCCCTACGGCGGCTAGTGACAGGATGACTGGGAAACGCAATCACTGCCGCTAGCCCATGCGAGCTGCAATTACAAGCGTGAGCCCTCACTCGCCACCAGGAAACAAGAAAAGCCCTCGCTGTCTCACTCCCGCCTGTAAATAGCAGCCAATGAAATGTGACCTCCGGAGTTTCCAAAGTCTACCATGGCGCTTCAAAGCGTGTTTTGAGTTGGCTTCACTCCACCCTCAGTTCAGGCGGACCAATAAATGTGGCGTAAATATAACTGACTCCAGGATGTTTGGGAATGAGGCTGTAAAAATCCTCATTTCTCCACAGCAGAATTTGCAAAAGGAAAAAAAAAAAAAACTTTTATTTGAACTGATCATTAGAGGATAGTAGCACTGGGAGTTTTGTGTATCTAATGCAACACCTTCCTATTTCCATTGCAATCGTAATAAAGGTTGTAGCCAGTGCCGAACGTGGTGTGCACAACGGCTCAGATCTCTAGCGCGGGCAGCAGCTTCCAGCCTCCCCTGTAGCTACATGTGGCTACTCACTGGATTCTGGTGGAGAGAATGAAGACAGGGGTAGAAGCGTGTGGATGGGCTGGGGTGGGGATGTGGAAGAGGTGTGCCAGGCTCACCTTCGGACACTGTGGGTATACCCTGTCTGTACCTTATTCTAGTTTCCCTTCTGGAAAAATCTAGGATATGTTTGCACACCCCGTCCAGCACTAAGGAGTGATGGACGCCAAAAGTCGTCATCACGCAGGACAGAACAAATGAAGACATCTGGGGTTCCGAGATGGCCAGCCGCTCTCAGAGAAAGCCACGCGTCTCACAAAAGTCCCCTCATCGTGGCAATTTCAGCACTAGCCTTAATGAAAACAGAACCACAGACAACTTCCCCTTGTGTGTCCTGAGACACCAAGATGCATCTGAAAACTTGACCAAGATTAAAATGACATTGTAACGATTGGGCTTTGTTTCCTCAATGACTGGGACTTGCGGAAGACACTGTAGTGCGGCGGTGCTGAACACCTTTGGTCCCAGTACTTGGGAGGCAAAAGCAGGTGGATCTCCAGGAGATGGAGGCCGGCTAGGTTTACACAGCAAATAAATACATTAATCAGTTATCTTTTAAAAATAAAACTCTTCAGCTACTTCACTGGAAAAAGAAGACAAAGCAAAGCACTTTTACAAGATAAGTTAAAACCACGTAATATTTAAAGGTATGTGTTATCCTACAAACTGCATCACCCAATACCTGTATGTGACCCAAAATACCAAAGGACTGTCACATGCCAAAGGAGCACATAAAACAAACTCACTTGTTCCCACAGAGAGGGCTGGATCTATTCCAGAAGTCTTCCTCCTTGAGCTGCCAGTTTTTAACGGAGCCTTTGACGAATCCCGACACCATGATGAAGCACAGGACCAAGACGTTAATGCAGGTGAACACTTTGTTGACCATGGCTGACTCTTTGACACCAAGAGTTAACAAGCCTAAGAAAAGGCACAAATAGAAAGCAGAAAGCTGTGTAGAAGTGTTGGCCACGTCCCACATACGAGTTCTGTTCATTCGGAGACAGGGGACAGTGGACAAAAAGACAGGGGAGGAGGAAGACAATGGGCACGGGACCTCCAAAGATCTCTGAGTCTCAGGGAACACGGCTGAACTGTGTGTTGCTCTAGGAGCGGAAATCGAAACAACCACAGATAGTGAGATGCTCGCGTTCCGGATCCTTAGGGATTGGAGGAGGGCACTGTGCTACCCTAAGTGTCTGCAGAAGTCTGGACCGTGGCAGTCAGCCTTCCACGATGAGCAAGCCCTTGGTGGAGGATGAGCAAAGTCTTGATCCTTGCATCAAGCAGGGAAAAGAGACTATAAGGAAGTAAAAGGGAATTTATTCTCTCTGAGGAAATGTCACTTGTTTCAATTTCTTGGTAGGATGAGAGGTTTATCGATGAGGAATGATGCAGGTTTACTTGGCAATACCAGTCATGATGGCAGTGACCATTCTTCGTGTTCTAGGAACTGGTAGCATATATGGTCCCTCCTCATACTTAGTATACATAAAACAATGTCTAAGTTTGACCAGTTTTAGCTCATAAACTCACATTAAAAAACAAAACAGAATAATCAAGTGACCCCAAAACATCCTCACAGCCTTGGAACTCCCACAGTTTGGAATTTTAAGTGCCTCTCCTACACATGCGCGCACACACACACACACACACACAGAGCGCTCATGTAGTTAAAGTATATTCCACTAGGTGGTGCTGTTGGGAGGCAGAGCACTTTCAGGAGGTAGGGTATACTGGGAGATCACGGTCATGGGGGCTGCCCTTGAAGGGAATTGTAGAATGTAGGGCAGAATGGGGCCCCTTCCTTTCTTTCTCTGTCCAGTCATGAATGAACAGTTTGGCTCAGTCTCATGGCCCCATGACAATATTCCTCCACACTGCAGACCTGAAATAATGGGGCAAGCTGACCGAACTGAAGCCTCAAACACTGTGAGCCTAAATAAACCTTGTTTCTTGAGACGACGCGAACTACAGTGATAGAAAGACAGTTATCACGTGGCTAACTTGTGATAGACCTGAGAAGGGGGCCAATGTCACCCAGGAACCAACCAGTATGGTCTGAGATCATGCCCTTCCCATTGGCAACCTCTACACATTTATTAAAAGCCATTGAACACATCAGATGAATTCTGAAATACTGACGGAGTCAATAATCAGGGGGAACATGCCACAACGCTCCTGTGTGTTGCTTTCTTTAGTGCCCCTCCCTCTCGTGTTCATGAAAACAAAAACCTAACTAGAGTAGCGCAAGCATATTTTCTGATATTGGTTTCTGCCAGCTGGACCGAGAATACTGCCAAGGCTGGCCTGCGGGAGGTGACTTCCGCTATGCAGTGTGGAAGGAAAACTATGTTACTTTCAAGATTTATCCAGGACTTCATAACTCCTAACGTCTGATGAGAACTATGTTCCGTGTGTGTCTAGCAAATGCTCTGTGGAGAAAGATGCTCATCTGAGCATCAGGGACACAGACCACTGTCACCAGCGAGCTTCTGCCATTGGCGGTGTCCTGCAGCACCTGGAACTTTCAAATTCTGCAAGCACGACTTACACATTGGCAGGATGTTCTCATGGTTGCGAAAGTGTCAGTAAAACCGCCCCCAAATGCCTTAGAGCCCAGGCGTACATTCCTCTTCCAGAGGGCGCTCGCTGCCCCAAGTTTTCCTGGCAGACAAACTACTAGTTTCTTATTCAAATGGTCACCCACTGAGTCAAAAGGAGGGACAGCCTTCAGTGCTAACAAGACCTCACCCGAGACTGGCACCAGACCTCAGCAGCTGTAAACACAGGCAAACCCTGGGATAATCTGTAAGCAATCACAGGGATGGGGAGAAAACAAAACTGTCTACATACATTACAAAAGAAACCAAAGAAAGTTGGGAGAGGCACCAAAGAGACCAAAGCAAGAAAGCAAGAGGGACTGGGTGGTTGGTAACAGCATTGGCCATGCCTGGTGAGGCTGAGGGCTCCACCCTTAGTACCACCAATACATGAACGAACAAATAAATATAAGAAACAACGTAATCTTACAACAGGAGTTTTACCCATTGCCCCAACACAGCCTGTCTGTCAAAATGGGGCTTTACCTGTTAAGATGAGGATTATAATCACAGCTAGTATGTCAGGGTTTTCGGCCAGCACCCCGGGGGCATTCAGGGCCATGTGATTTCGTGAGAACTGTCCGATGGGTTTGCCTATGAGCTCGTCGAACGTCGCGCTCCAGGCTCTCGCCACACTTGAAGTACCTGCCACAAAACACACGGTGACAATTAGAGGAGCGGTGGTTAGCGGAGGCCCCTCCTCAGGTCTGCTGTGACAGCGCCCATTCAGGGTCATCCTGCCACGTTGCCATGGAGTTGCGGAAACTGAACAGTCTCGGGGGTAAAGCCAGATGCTCCCAGGGAGCTCAGAAAGAAGTACACTTTATCCTCAGCCAAGATCTATACTATGTGTTTCAGGGGCATGTACGTGACCTTATGTGTGTGTTACCCTGATGTACAAGAGTAAATCTTGATCATAAATTCAGACTTCAGATTTTTCAGCTGTGTATTAATATAGCAACAGCAATGTGCATTCAGTAGAAGTCGCACTCTGAATTTTGATCTTTTAAGGGTCTAGCAGTATTTCGCCTGTAGCAATGCTGGAGAGAGCCAATGACTAGTCAGCGCTGCCCTTGAGGGACAGGAGTGGAATGCTGCTTCTAGGCAAGGACATCGTAGTTTAGGTGGAGGGTCTGCACTTGGACTGCCTGTATTTTCACTATATTTATATTTTCGAGGGGAGCGTTGATTGGCAGGGTCTTGGCATACAGCCTAGGCTGGACTCGAACTTGCCATCCCCCTGCCTCTGCTTCCCAAGTACTGAAATCCCAAGAGCATACCACCACATTCATTTTGATACTTTTGTTATCAGATCTACTTATTAGTATGTAACACTGATAAGCGGGGAAGCATCTGTATGTGCAGATAAAACACACAGTATGACATGTATAAGCATGAATGTATGTGCACGTGTATGTGTATATCACAATAAAATAAATAACTGCCCTCCGCAATTGATGCCCTGACATCATTTGCTCATTTGACAAGTCAGGAAACCGACTTCCAAATGCAGTCTGGTAACCACTGCTTGGGAAATCCTCCCATGAACCCTTGGCAGCAGGGAAAATGGCATCCATGCCCTAAGAACTCACCTCAGAGGTAGTCTACAGATGAAGTGACATCATCTCGGAGCCAAGCCTATACCACCCAAGCCTGCCACTTTGTACCTGAACCCAAGGGTCATGGTATCCCCCAGATTGCAAGGCCACAGTGAAGGTGCATCTCACTTCTAGGTGCCAGACCCAAGTACCCTAGCTACAGAGAACGAGGGGGCTGTACCCCAACAGCCGGCAGTACTGGCTGCTCTCATTTTTTTTTCTTTCATTCTGAAGATGCCCGCTGCCTCTCCGGTGCTGTCTGTCGAGAAAGGGCACTGGAGGGCCAATATTCGCACCTGGGCTTTTCCTTCCATTCCAGGGGCCTCACCCAGGACTAGGGTCTGAATTGACCATAGAACACAGGGTTCCACACAAGGACTCAACTTCATTATTTGCTCTCCTGCTAAGTGTTTTTCCAACAACTCAAAACTTTAACCGCATTTTTCATCCACTTATTAAAAATTCTGTGCATGAAGGCTATGAGCCTAATGGAGAAAAATGGTCTGTCTGCCTTGCCTGCTCAAGGAAGCAGCTTGCTGCAGTGATGTTCCAAGTCCCACCCTGCTGGATACCCCAGCCTTCCTTCCCAGGCCACCCTGTTCCCATTTCAGAATCACGACTTTAAAATGCATAACCATAGTCACGTTCTTTAAAATCGAAAAACTCTCCTCCCTCAATAGCAAAGCCCGAGTATGGATTCCCAACTCGTTTTCATGAGTCTCAGAACTCCGGGACTCCGGGAAATACTGTGATTTTTGTTGGTCTAACAGCAGCCAACACTTCAAGTTCACGGCTGTTTTACGCCCAGGTAAACCGCCTGGAAACGTAACAGCCCATTTTCAAAAGCTCCGCTCCCACTGAGAAGTGTTGCCATGTGAGCAGCATCTGTGATTGCAAGACTGAAGGCTGAACAGGAAAAGAAAAATGACGAATTTTACATTAGAACCATTAGAGCGAGCTCTACTGGCTAGCAGACACTGGAGCTGCTAGGAGAGAGAAGAACCGCCCACTGGACGCCTGAGCATCAGTGATAGCCTAACGAGCTGGCTATGGCATCCCCCAGGAGGTCCCTGAAGGCGGCGACAGGACCATGGCCAGGGTTCGTTGCGAGAGGGGAGTAGACTGGGATTTCACAGGCGGTTGTGTGTAACGCTAACGTTTGGTGATGTATATAAGAAAGGCTGGGTGGGCCGGGCGGTGGTGGCTCACGCCTTTAATCCCAGCACTTGAAAGGCAGAGGCAGGTGGATCTTCGTGAGTTCGAGGCCAGTCTAGTCTATGGCGCTAGCTCCAGGACAGGCACCAAAGCTACAGAGAAACCCTGTTTGGAAGAAAGGCTGGGTGGGATGGAGGATTAGAGTGAACAATGGTTTAAAATAGGCAGAAATTAGACCTAGACGTTGTGCCTCTTAAGTAGTTTCAAGGGAAGAAACTGTGGCTGTGTCTACAAGTGCATGTATAATTATTTATTAGAACAGCAAATATAATCCAAACAGTGCAGAAGGTCGTGCAGTAAGGTGTCTTGTACGTATAAACCCACAGACACAAGGAGAAGCAGTCAATGGAATATTGCCATGGAGAAACCATTATGATATTTTGATTTATAAAGAGAATACACACACACATACACACACTTAGGAGTTGGGAGTATAACTTAGTGGAAGGACATATGTCTAGCATATGCGAGCCCCTGCATCTCTACTCAACCCTAACTTGTTAACAATGGGAACTGTTCGCATCACACACCTCCAGTAAAATGGCCAGAGCAAAGCAATACTCAGTAAATACTGTTTCTGCTGGTTATGAGGTTAGGTGTTTCTATTCTTTGTACTTTTCTGTTTCCCAAAGTGTCGTCTATGGTGATATATTTACTGCAATGATGGGAGGGAGGTCTAGCAAAAACAACACTACGTTTTAAAGTTAGAATTATCCTATGCATCCAATGGATCAGCAAGTATGGTCGTAGTTGGCCTAGCTTGGTCCCCGCTCATGGGTGCTGAGCTCTAGCTTTTTGTCAACTTCATACAAGTCGCAGTCACGGGGAAAAGAGAGCAAGTCTTCAGGGCTTTTCATGGTTAATGATGGATGTGGAGGATGAGCTGACTACAGGTGCCAGCCACCCCAGGGCTGATGGTCCTGGGTAGCATAAGTGGGCAAGCCAGTAAGTAACGTTCCTCCAGGTTCTCTGATTCAGCCCCTGCCTCCAGTTTCCTGCTCTGACTTCCCTCACTGATGGAATGCAATCTGTAAGCTGAAATAAACCCCAGTGTCCCCAAGTTGCTTTTGGTCTTGTTTGTCACAGCAACAGAAAGTGAACCAGGACAGAGGCAGATGAGTAACGTCACAACAGTGACTCCTAAAGACCCCTTATTCCCTGCTAAAAGCGAGAGGCGCACACACACAGCAGTCAAGCTGGAGGCCCCTGGAGATACACTCAGTCTTTGGGGGAGAGGAGAGCATCTGTAACAAACAGGATTCAGAGGACAAAAGCTGCAGGCCGGAGGAGACGCAAGGACATACCAATGATGTACGAGAGGATCAGGTTCCAGCCGGTGATGAAGGCCCAGAGCTCCCCCACCGTCACATAGCTGTAGAGGTAGGCTGAGCCTGTCTTGGGGACGCGGGCACCAAATTCGCCGTAGCACAGGCCAGCCAGCACCGAGGCCAGGGCAGCGATCAGGAAGGAGATGACGATGGCGGGACCAGCATTCTCACGGGCCACTGCACCAGCCAGGACGTAGACACCAGCACCCAAGGTGCTGCCCACCCCAAGAGCTACCAGGTCAAAGGTGTTGAGGCAGCGGGACAGGCGGCTCTCCTCCCGACTGCAGTCCACCACCTTCCGACGCAGCATCTGCTGGCCCAGGCCGAGCAGGTTTTTGCAATCCATTGTGCTGAGCAAACCTGGCAGAGAAGAGAAAAGACTCAGTCTTTGGTTCAGCCACCGCCACGTGTCACCTGCGGTCTCACGTTGCTGCAGGATGGAGCACAGCGACGAAGCCCTTTATAAAAAAACATCACTGCTACAACGTTTTCAGCTTAGCATTCCACCAACAACCGTCAGATTCCATGGGGACAGTCTCAGGGTTTTCCAGGACACACAGATACACAGAGTTGCCCTGTCCCAGGTGCCGGGGCCTCCACATTCATTTTAGTTCTCATGGGTACAGGTGACAGCTAACTGAGAACACAAACAGTGAGTGACACTGTTCCCAACTGCAGCTGTGACTTATACTGTATTATAACGAAACGCAACCAAATTATATAGTAATTACTAAAACCCCTAAGTCTTGAACAAGCCAATACTCCCGAGCTCAGCGGCTCTCCACCCGTGGGTCAAGCCATTCTGTACGTCAGGTATTTATATCACGATTCATAACGGCAGCAAAATTACAGCAATGAAGTAGCAACGGAATAATTTTATGGTTGGGGGTCACCACACCATGATGAGCAAATGCATTAAAGGGTCGCAGCCTTCTCAAGGTTGAGATCACTGCTCTAGACCGTGGGATCCATCCCTAGAATAAACAAACAAACAAATAACACAAGAAACAGGGCATAGGCTTTATGTGAAGTATGAACTATCTTCACCGTCTTTCTCTAAACATGAAGCTGTCTGTTTCGGAGGAAGAGTTTACATCAGCGGCAGCAGGCGGGTGCAGAGAGAAGCCACCAGGACAGCTTCGGAAGACTACAGTTATTCTTTCTTTTGCCCTTCACAGTTTTCATCTTGACCATCAGTTGGTCTTTTGTTGACCTGACTTAGGTCAACAATGAAGTAAGACGCTGATAAACAGAAGTCTCAGGTCTGGAAAAGTCTACTCTTAACCACCCACGGCAGCGATAGCCTGCCTGCCTGTCTCCTGACATCACCGCAGGCTCCAGGTCACGAAGGCGCTGTGGCTGCTTCTTCCTGTGTTTTATCTGCTGGCTCCATAGAAAATCGTATCATCGAGACCCGTAAAAGTTTTAGTTAGACATGGGAATCCCCCCTGTTAGATGAGGAAAAATAACTTGTAACTAGGGTCAAACAAGGTCCCAGGGGTCCCAGTGCTCTGCTCCTCTTCTGGGATACAGGCAGCCCTGCAGGTGGGAAGGAAGTGATGGCCCCTGACACCTATGTGGGGGCGGAATCTCAAGGAAATGATGGGCAGGTCACAGAGAGGGAAAATCCCAGAACCCCAGAGTTTAGAGCCCATGTAAGAGAGTTCGATAGCTTTCCAGTGTCTACAAGGAAGGGATTATTTTTGGACGTATCCACGCCAGGTGCAGATGCTGGTGTCTGCTAAGGCGGGCAGCATGCCTGGGAAGTAGCAAGCTTCCTCCACATCGGGCTAAGGCTCTGGGTGCCAGGAGAAGCAGGAAGTACTGAGTCCTGATACTGCCGCACACAGGGGGCATATGGATAAAATCAACTGGCGAGTAAGTGCTTGGGTTAGCCATTGACAGTGAAGGTTCAGCTTTGGCAAATGACCCTGCTGCACAAAGCCTGTGCCCGAGTATGAAAAGAGCATCGCAGCCCTCGGGGTGGGACTCAGCGCTAGAAGTCTTGCTCAGTATGCATGCTGCCCCGCCCTCCAGCCCCAGCGTGTTTAAGAAAGTTTGTAATAGCCAGAACCTGGAAACAACCTAGATGTCCTTCAATGGAAGAATGGATGAAGAAAGTATGGAATATATACATATTAGAGTACTACTCAGCAGTAAAAAACAATGACTTCTAGAATTTTGCATACAAATGGACGGAAATAGAAAACACTATCCTGAGTGAGTTAAGCCAGACCCAAAAAGAGGAACATGGGATGTACTCACTCATATTTGGTTTCTAGCCATAAATAAAGGACATTGAGACTATAATTCGTGATTCTAGAGAAGCTAAATAAGAAGGTGAACCCAACATAAGCATCCCCCTGAATATTAACCTTCATCAGGCGATGAAAGAAGACAGAGACAGAGACCAACATTGGAGCACTGGACTGAAGTCTCACGATCCAAAGGAGGAGCAGAAGGAGAGTGAGCACGAGCAAGGAACTCAGGACTGCGAGGGGTGCACCCACACACTGAGGCAATGGGGATGTTCTATCGGGAACTCACCAAGGCCAGCTGGCCGGGGTCTGAAAAAGCATGGGACAAAACCGGTCTCGCTGAACATAATGGACAATGAGGACTACTGAGAACTGAAGAACAATGGCAATGGGTTCTTGATCCTATTGCACGTAATGGCTTTGTGGGAGCCCAGGTAGTTTGGATGCTCACCTTAATAGACCTGGATGGAGGTGGGTGGTCCTTGGACCTCCCACAGGGCAGAGAAACCTGCTTGCTCTTTGGGCTGAGGAGGAAACAAGACTTGATTGGGGGAGGGGGAGGGAATGGAAGGTGGTGGCGGGGAAGAGGCAGAAATCTTTAATAATTAAAGAAATTAATTAAAAAAAAAAGAAAGAAAGTAAAACGTACAACTTCTCCACATCGCCTCTTGAGAGCCACACCCAGAAATAGATTTCTGAACCCCCTTAACGTAGAAAAAGAACTCAGAGACCTCAGACCAGGACAAAACGGCTCTTTTGGCTAGGCCAGGGTGCAAAATATTTAGGGACAGACCTACCTGGGTCTCCACCAGCAAAGACAGGACGCCAGCCAACACCCACTCCAAGAACCAACTCACTGATACTGCAGGGACTTCAAAGTCGCCTTCAGACTGAGGATCATTAGCCTGATACAGAGATCCTCCTGGTCTCCAGGCATCATGAGGAGGGTAAGAAAGTGTAATCACAGGGCTGTCGCTCACGTCCCCCCAAACACATGCAAGAAAAAGGCCCTCTGCCATTGGCGTAGGCCTTGGTAACAGGGAAGTGAGAGGGGGCACAGCTGGGAGCAAGGCTGTGCCAGGTGCTGTGGGCTGTGGGCTGCTGAAGAGGACACTAACTGTCTCCCTAACTGCCCTGTGGGGTGAGAGCAGATGCGATACTAATTCACTACGTCCAGGGTTTATTTTAAGGAGTACCCTTTGTGTCTCTTCAGAGATATTTAAAAACTCTCAGGAAGGTGATGTCAGTGATTTGGATGCATCTGTCCACCTCTTCCACTCGGGCGAGGCTTCCGAAGCGGGACTTAGCACCAGCAGTTGCGAAAGAGATGAGGCTTCTCTGTCCAGAGAAATACATTCATTTGCAATCCCCCCCCAAAAGAAAAACCTTAACACACCCGTGTCTTTCTGGGTTTTCAGAACGGCCTGTGCCCTCACGGCCAGCTCCCGCCTGCTGTCTAGTGTGACACACTAACCCACCACTCCTGCGGGGAACAGAAGAAAGTCTGTATTTGTTCAGGGTTTAAGAAACCACACCAAGCCGGGCGGTGGTGGTGCACGCCTTTAATCCCAGCACTTGGGAGGCAGAGGCAGGTGGATCTCTGTGAGTTCGAGACCAGCCTGGTCTACAAGAGCTAGTTCCAGGACAGGCTCCAAAACCACAGAGAAACCCTGTCTCAAAAAACCAAAAAAAAAAAAAAAAAAAAAAAAAAGAAACCACACCACACAGTCGATAGAGACAACACAGGAGCTGGCCAAGCCCTGCACCTGGTGGACCGTGGTGTGTGGGGGCATGGAACTTTAATATGAAGGGCGGGATGCTCACAATATAGGGACCTGCTACCAGGTCCGAAATAAAAAAAAAAAGAACGTTGTAGGATGCTGGCCATTGTGGAGGAGGAGCATTGGTGACATGATTAAGGAGAAAGTTATGGAGAGGAAGTGATTTCAAGGTAGAAAGGAAAAGGGAAAAAAGACAGTCGCCATGACTATGGTGGTTTGGGATGAAAACAGACCCATAGGCCCATAGGGTGTGGCACTACTAGGAGGCGTGGGCTTGTTGGAGTGGGTGTGGCTTTGTTGGAGTGGGTGTGGCTTTGTTGGAGAGACTGTGCCTCAGTCTCTTCTTGCTGCCTGCAGATCAAGATGTAAGACTCTCAGCTCCACGCTGCCATGTCCCCCTCATGATGATAATGGACTGAATCTCTGAAACTGTAAACCAAGCCCCAATTAAATGTTTTCCTTTATAGGGAATTGCTGTGGCCATGGTGTCTCTTCACAGCAACAGAAATCCTGACTAAGACAATGACCATGGCCAAGATGATCAAAGAAGTGATCAAAGGAATTCACTTCTGGTCTGTGGTGAATTCATGTGTCCACAAGGCACTGGATTCTTGACCCAGGGGATTCAACAGGAACAAAACACAAAAGAGCAAGTCTGAAGGGAGGCTGCTAGTCTGGGGAGGAGCGGTATCAGGAGGATACACCTCAGCCATTTAACACACATCCTAGGAGAACCTTCATTCATGGAAACCAGGTCCGTAACATGTGGACGGCACTAATGGATCAACGCGCGAAAGAGCCACAAATACTGACTGAAATTTCACTTCATTATGGATGTCACTACGTGAAAAAGACAGGAGAAAGAGTCATTCCCCCCCACACACACACCAGTCTAACAAGAACCATGAAGAATTTATAGTAATATTAGACATAACAATGTAGCCTTTAAAAACAATCACACAAGCCAGGCGATGGTGACACAATTTTAAACCCAGCACTTGGGAAGCAGGCAGATCTTTGTGAGTTTGAGGCCAACCTGTTCTACAAGTCAAGTTCCAGGACAACCAGGACTGTTACACAGAGAAACCTTATCTAAAACAAAACAAAACAAAACAAAAACCCAACAAATAAAACCACACAGGCCTGGAGATAGGACTCAGCAGAGAAAAGCATCTTCCACAAGACTGGGGTTCTGGTCCCAACACCCACATGGTGGCTCACAACTGTCTGTAACTCAAGTTCCAGGGGATCTGATGCCCTCTCTGGGGCTCCATGAGCATTGCATACACATAATCAGAAACAGACACTCATTTAAATAAATATTGAATCTTTAAAAATTACATGACTCCAGAAACTAGCACATAGCGTAAGGGGGCCTGAGAGAAGAGAGCAGATCCAGAAAATGGCTAAATTGTGCCTCCTGTCACTGCTTTCCTGAAGAACCAGAAATGTGCCATCTCACCCACCACAGAGGCTCCAAATCCAGCCAGACCCTTCACCTCACACAGGAGCCTTGGTTCTAAGACGTGGCCCTCTCCTGAGGCCCTCAAGACACACCGGATGGCACTCTCAAGCCTGTCACAGTAAGGCACAATGCTGTTGTAACAGCCAGAGTGCCCGACAGTTATCCAGGTCTTGATAACTTTAACCTCAACCTCCTCTTACACCATCAGAAAGCCCGAGAGCCTCACTATCTTCCTGCTGATTCGAAGGGGGCCGAAGGCAGACCTCCCATCCTAAGACTAAACCCGCGTCATGTGGGGGAGCTGCAGGAAAGAGGCCTGGGGTCGAGGGCAGGACATGGTTTGGGACGACTTCCAAAAACCATAGGGGAACCACCAGGGACAAACACCCAAGAGAAACAGAAGGGAAGGAAGATTTCCTCTGGCTTCACTGGTTCCAGACCTGAGGCGGAACATCACAGCATCTCACTCATGCGCTACAGCAAAAAGGCTCCTCTCGGGGCCAGAGAGAGAGAGCAAAGAATGCAGCCAGGATGAGACACAGCCAGGAGAATGCCCCGTCGCATTTCCCCAAGCAGGCCCTACTGTGTTATGGAATAAGCCTTTTCTATTGTGAAGACATGTCTTTGCCAAGGGGCCAGCTGATTGGTTTGATAAAGAGCTGAATGGCCAATAGCTAGTCAGGGAGAGTTAGGCGGGACTTCTGGGCAGAGAGAGAAGGAGAAGAGATGAATCTAGGGAGATGCCAGAGAACACGGAGAGGAAACAGGAGGGGCAAGATGGAAGAGAGGTTAAAAAGCCACGAGGTAAAACATAGATTTATATAAATGAGTTAATTAAGTTATAAGAGCTAGTGGGACAAGACTAAGCTAAAGGGCAGGCTTTCATAATTAATAATGAGTCTCCGTATCATTTCTTGTCAGCTGGAAGCCCAAAGAAAAATCCACCTAAAAATGCCACTGAATTATGAAACATCGGTGGACTGATCCATTGGTTAAATAGAGGCTTCATGATCCAATAACCTCTCAATGGTGAGACCCACCCAACACACAGGCCTTTGAAGACACTTTGCACCCCCATGCTAACAAACTGTTCTCTAAGGTACAGATGTGGAGCGGGGGTTGGGGAAGAAGCCACTAACATAGCCTCAGCCCTCAGCCATGCAAGAAGTTAAGGACTGAGCTTCTCATGGCACCAAGATGATGGAGCAGTATCGAGACCCCACACACACCTTGCAGAGGCCCAAACAAATAAGCCTGGGTGTGACTAACTCTGGCTGTGACAGAGGCACCCAGCCTGACCCCAAAGGACCCAAGGCCTTCTTCTGGCTGTGCAGGCACTCACACACACATGGTTCACACACACACACACACACACACACACACACAATCATGGAGATCACTATCCCTGTCTCAGCAATGCAGGTCTTCTGAAGCCCCGGCAGGATAAAGCATTGGGGGACGATGTAAAAAGTCAATTGTACTTTTCTTAAAAGCAACCTTAGAATCTCTATCATCACATCACTGTCACTGTTTTCCTTTGAAATCTTGATCACAAGGCAGGCAGGCCATGAGGTCAGCTCTGGCTTCTTCACAGCAGTGGGGTTTGAACCTGCTTTGTCAGAGACCCCACCGGTTCCATCTGCCTCACCACACACAGGCCTTCTCAAAGCCGATAGCCCAAATCAGAAGCGACCCACCCCGATTATGGAAGACATCAACCAGAACAGCAACACAGATCCTCTCAGGGCCACACATGGACAAGCTATGTGCACGGGGTACAGGAGGCTCCCAAGCCTGCCAGGGGCAGCCCTAGTGGAGCAGGAATCCCATTAAGTAGACGTCATTCGTCTTCCCCTGAGGTGGAACACTGGGGCCGTTACTTCCCTGGGCCTTCAAGGTATCCTGAATGGTGACAGCAATTTTCTGTGGCTCCTTTGAGAAACATCTTGAAAGAGGACCAGGAACAATAATAAAGCAGAGGATTCCATGCAAAAATCCATTTCACTTTCGATTGGTTAACTAGCAAATAGTTTCCCAGCTCATTCATTTACTCAGTCAGCACGACCTTAATGAACCTGGGCTGGTCCCAATATACATGCAAACCAGGGAACACACCTTACCTAAATCCATTTCACTTTCGATTGGCTAGCCAGCAAATACTTTCCCAGCTCATTCATTCACTCAGTCAGCACGACCTTAACGAACCTGGGCTGGTCCCAATATACATGCAAACCAGGGAACACACCTTACCTCCTGGAGTTCTAGAAACTCCACTCACTCCTCCTCAAGTCTTCCCACCATCACAAACAACATAGAAAAACAAAACAACGACAACAGCAACAAAAAAAAACATGGAATTCCTACAAAATCCAAAGGTTCAAAAGCAGACAAAGAGAAGAAGCCGCAGAAGACGAGTAATCAAGGGAACTGAAGAAAAAACAAAACAACACAACTTGGTGAGCGGGGCCTGGTAGGAAGAAGCAAGACGAGACACCCGAGCCAGGCCAGGCCCATGCAGCGTATCTTTAAAGTCAGAAGCTCAGCTGTCTGTCCTCTTATAAGGAGGGAAGGGTGGAGCCGCGATGGTTATGTTGCTCAACTCACATAGCTCAGATGTAGCAGGGCCAGGACATGAACGCAAGTCACCTGCTTCCCAAAGCCGGGTTCTCTGCCAGGGCTAACCTGACTTGGTTTGGGTTTGATGTTATTGTTTATTCTTTGGTGCTAGGGAGGAAACCCAGAGCCTCAGGCACGCTAGTCACACCACCAGGCATCTACTTGTCTTGTGTCAATCGGAGTCCAGCCATGTAGCCCGACTGACCCTGAACCTACTTTAGAATCCCAAGCAGCCAGGACAAGCACGTGAAACCTTTTCTCATTCCTGCTTGCCGGACACAGCTTTGTCCAAACATGCCTCCTGCTGCCTGACAGCTCTCACTGGGTCACCCCATCCGAAACCTATACAGAATGACTGACAGGCATTGGGGAACCGAGTTCCTGTAGGCAGAACTGAACTGAACCCTCCAAGCACAGCAGAAGGACTTCGAGGGTATCACCCACCCCCTCCTGCTGCTGTCTGTGAAGAGGGGGAGATTTGGGGGGAGGTAAAACTGGGTAGTTTCGGCTGCATGAACCACCAAGGGTTGTGGTAGGAATATTCTAGAAATCATAGAGACAGCAGGGCTTGGAAAATGTATGTAGAGGGAACTCCATACAAGTCAGAGTCAGAAAGATCAAACACACTTGAAATATTTTATGTCTGTAAAATAGAAGAATGAATATATACACACACATATAATTTTTTTCATGGCAGAAGAATTGAAACTATTACCTCTCTAGAGGATTATAGGCCTCTTATTTCCTGAGTTTTTATTGTTCCCCCCATAACAAGTGTGCAATGCTTTTGAATTAGAGGGAGAAGTCTCTCTAATGAAATCATCAAATGGCAGGGAAAAGGGAAGATGAGAAGGTCCCTGGCAGGGTCAACCCATCTCATGTCTACATAGGAAATGCTGGTAATTAGGTCTGTGCGATTCTGTTATGTTTTTCTCCATCTCTGTGCAGGTCTGGAAATTTCCAAAATTAAATACAAAAGGAAACAAATTCCCCTACAACTAACCCCGAAATGCTTTTAGCCCCCACACCAGACCCTGCTCCACACTCCAAGGAACGGACCGCTTCCAATATTATTACTGACTACCATGTACTGAGTGAAACAGTCTTTTGCAGAGAGTCAGGCTGGACTGTATTTGTTGTGGATTATTCCTTTACACTGTGTGAAGATGTGTAATCATGATTGGTTTAATAAAAAGCTAAACGGCCAATAGTTAGGCAGGAGGTATAGGCGGGACTTCTGGACAAAGAGAGCTCTGAGAAGAAGAAGGCAGAGTTGGCAGGCAGACAGAGGAAAAGGAGGTGCAAGTCGGAACAGGGGTAAAAAGTCATGAGGCAAAACATAGATTAATATTAATATGGGTTAATTTAAGTTATAAGAGCTAGTCAGAAATAAGCCTAAGCTAATGGCTGAGCTTTCATAATAAGTCTCCTTGTCGTTATTGGGGAGCCGACAGTGCCAAAGACAAGTATGACTACACATATAAAATTACTAGTATTGAACTATTTTTATTGGCTTTATAAAAATAGCCAAGAGTGGAAAAGACCAGGGCTGCCCTCTCCAGCTGTGCTTTTGCTTTCCTATGTTTCTTTTGAGCTTCACAATTAAGACAGAAAAGTCAGCCACCTCTCCCTCAAGCTGGTGCTGGAGGAGCCAACATGAATTCTGAAGATTAGGCTGGGGGAGGGGGGTGCAGATAATTCCTAGATTATCCAAAAGCTCATGGCTACTGTGCTAGAGGTGGAGAGAGGGGTGGAGGCATTTCCCAGCACACGTTTTTGTGATGCAGGCTGTGAGGGGCCTAGGGAATTTTACTCTCCAGCCAGTACTAGGGAGAAACAGCACACACACACACACACACACACACACACACACACACCTGCAGCTGGCACATGGGGGCAGCAGACAACTGCTGAGTTGGTTAGAAGCCAGGGAGCGGCAGGAGGGAGGAATGGGCTGAACCAACCCCTAGAAGAGTCTAGCCTGGCCATGTGACTCACTCCTTGAGATTCTCACCTCGACTTAGGGGAAGAATAATTCAGATTTGTCGTGAAAAAAACTGGGGGGGGGGCGCACAACAACATGACAAGTCCAAGGACTTCCTGTTGCTGGGGTACAGCATCCGGTTTCCATGTCTCCTTGCACAGTATCTTAATCTGATTGGTGAAAGCATCTTTGCATAAACAAATGTTAGAGCCTGTTTTACTTACCTGCCAGTTTTCTTGACCCTGTTTCCTCAAAGAGCCTTCAGGTACACAAAACACACGTCCCTGGTTGCCATGGGTACTATCTAGGCAGAAGTCGTGCGCAAATAACCCCTACACAGGAAATGCCACCTTTTGTGGTAGGCCTTCCTGTCTTATTCCAAGCCACACTTCACTGGTGGCCAAAACCTCAGACGCTCACTCTGAAAGGAAGGGATTTATATTCTGAAATATTCCTTCAGGCCAAGCCTGTCCTCAGTCTTCAAAATCTTCTAGTCAGAGCGTCCCTGTTACAGGCTTCCTCCTGTGTAGTGTGCATAGAGGGCCACCCCAGGAGGCAGACACAGAATAACTTCAAGTAGAGAAAGTTTGGTCTGCCTAGAATTCCTTCAGAGAACAGGAAGAAAATGGCCAGTTACACAAAGGTCTTCAAAGATCGGAATGTTTATTATTATCTGAACGATCAGAGACCAGCACAGAGGCCCGGTGGAGGTGGAGAAAGGCAGCCAGACTGCTGGAGGAATTCTAAAGGAATGAAACCAACTGCCCCCTGGGAGAGTGTCGTGGCCACCAAGAACGATTTTTATCATAGGTCAGTGGCTATGTCAAAGGCTTGCTTTCATCATTCTAATGTAACACGGTGACCGCACAAACTCCAGGACCTGAACTTGACCCACTGCCTCACTCAAATGACAACGTTCTAGACCCAACTAGGTGAACTGCTCCCTTCTTTCTGACAATCGATTCTGCCTCAGAGAAGAAAGCCATAGGTCTATCTAAGGCTTGTGTATAAGTGTGTGGTGTGTGGTGTGGTGTGTGTGGTGTTTGGCGCTGGGGATGGAATGTGTTAGACACACTGCTGAGTTACACTCCCAGACCTTTAAAGAACTCCTAAAACCAGAATCCAGATACTTCCACGTAGGTCTTAACCAAGAACCACTGCCCCCCCATCACCAGACAACCTACGTCGAGGACCCCTCCATTGCTACAGCAATGAGAAAGTCCTTTAAGATTCCAGAACACGTTTTCCCGTACACCCACAAAACTAAGGCTATTTTCAAGAGTAGCCGATGCCACCATGTTCCCCTTCAGGCTGCGAATCCTGGAACGAGCCACCAGCCAGCACACTCACGGGCCCAGAGACCCTAGCACAGCCAGCTGAGCTCTCCCACATCCCCACTCGGACAGCTTGAAGCAGCCCTGGACCTCAGAGACCCTTAGAACCCCACAGTGATGCTGTCTCTCCCGCAGTCGGGTTAGTTATTCGGGGCTCTATCTGCTTTGCAGCGCCTCCATACTGGTTTGATGGACAAAGCCACCACGCTGGGTTAGCCCCCTTGATGACAAGCTGCAGAAAGATCTCTAAGCTGAGCTAGCTACCCAAACCTGCCTGGCCGGCAGCTCTGCCCAGTCAGTCTGACACCATGAGAAAATGGGCCACAATACATTGCAAATATATAAAATACATATGACACTGACAAAAAAAATGAAAATATAGTTACATCAAAAATATGTCCCTGGCACATTGTGGCACACACCTTTAATCCTAGCTCTTGAGGGACAGAGATGACTGGATCTTTGAGTCTGAGACCAACCTGGTCTGGGGCCTGGAGCTCCGAGCCATCCTTTCTCTTAAAAAAAAAAAAGGTCTCTACCCTGGGCCATCATCATTCTAGGATTGCAGAACCTACAAAAGATGAGCCATACACCCCCTGACCTCACAGTGCACTAGCTATGTGGGAAGAAAGCAAGTGGTTGCTTAGGCACGACAAGTATTTATTGAGCACCTACTGTATACGACAACCCCTCCCCTGTTCAGGACTCAGACTACATGAAGCTCCTTGTCCTCGGTGAAGACGGAGGCATAAACATGTCTGGCCAAGACAGGAAGGTCTAATTATAATGGAATTATTATTAACAGAGTTAATGACAGGAAGACATTATTAATGAGGCTACAGCAGCTTCATCCACAGGTACTGCTTGTAGCCTAATCTCCCCTACAGATCCGTGCTCCCTGGCTCTTTCCTCCGCCCTTCTTAATCCTCCCTGCAAGGCTCACATGTGACACAGGTCACCTGCTGTGTCTCCCACAAATGCTTTCTGATTAAGGACGACCGGCTGAACCTGATTATGTGGGCATTCTTCACAGAGGCACAGAATGAGGACTGCGAATGGCCATAAATGACCGTAAGAGTGTGTGAGAGTGAGGTTTGCTGCGCGCTCACTCACACACACACACACACACACACACACACACACACCTCCTTACCCCTGTGTGCCCTCTAGCCACACTGAAAGCTCCACCCTTCAACATTTTCTGATGATAACACAGCAAGAACGGAATCTCCACACCAGTGAATCTTTGTAATTCAACAGAAAACAGAGCAGTAGATCCCCCCTCCGCCGCAATGACTTGGATTTTAATTAATTAATTAATTACTGGGGGTGGGGCGCAGGACCTCTCTATGTAGCCCTGGCTGTCCTGGAACTCATTATGTAGACCACGTTGACAAAGATCCACTTGCCTCTGCCTCATTAGTGCTGGGATTAAAGGCGTGTGCCACCACCCCAACTAGAGCAATAGATTTTAAAAGTATATTTCCAGTGGCACCCTTTTTCTATGCAGAACCCAAACATTTGTGTGTGTGTGTGTGTGTGTGTGTGTGTTACTTTTATTTAAAAAGAAAAGAAAGGCAGTCTCTCTGGCCAACCTTGGCCAACCCCCCACCCCTCCCCCTGCTTCCCCTCATTCCTCACCCTCTACCCTCCAGACCCCTAACCCCACTCAAAACTCTCAAGCTTGAAAAAGAGTTGGGAATTTTAAAAATAAGATAGGGCTGGGTGCAAGGTTCAGAGGTAGAGTGTTTATCCTACAGAAGCAAGATCCGAGGTCCATGTCCAAATTCACACACAAAGACGACTTGGGGCTACAGTCATCAGTCAGGTTGGGCTGAAATGAAATACAGTCTAGTGCAAAAACTGTTAGTGCTCTGGGGTACCAAGGGGCAGACGGTACCTGGGGCAGGACTCGTGGACCTTCTCACTGCGGATGACTGGAGCCTGGGGACGAGGGGTCACAGTGGAGCCTGTGGTAGTTCCAAGCTTCTGCAAGACAGAGGGAAAAAGTATCGTCACACAGCTCAGTTTGGGCACCAGAGCCTCCCAGTCGGGGCTGTCAGGGAAGCTCTGCTGTGTGGTAAGCAGGGCTCCACACCTGAAGGAGTCCACAGACGGACACCGAGTGGACTAGGCACGGGAGGCATCATGGATGACCATGCGTCACCCTGTGTCCTCTGCGAGAGCAGTCAGGGCTTGTAACTGATGTAACTGATGAGCCAGCTCTCCAGCCTCATTTTTTTAAGTGGCATACCGCAACATGCCAACATTAGGAAGAATCGGTGTGTATCAGTTAAGAAAGTAAATACGCGAATCAGAGATGGAGCCAAAGTGCAAACACCCACGTGTTTTAGGATTTAAAAGCCCTCACGATATGATTTCAGAGCCCACATGGAGTTTTGGTGTCATATCCAAAAGAAACATAACGCACTGATCTCAAGAAGGTGACTATGGCCTGTGAGTGTAGGCGGTGCTTGCGTGGCATGCAAAATAGCCCTAGGTCGATCCCCAGGGCTGAAAAGGAAAGGAGAAGGGGTAGAGGAGGGAAGGCTTAAACAGCTGTTTAGGAGGCTTGCTCGGGTCACATTTTTCTGGTATAGTATATAAAACAATTAATGCTAAATTAAAGCGAAAGAAAATGCATGCCCTGCATTAATCCAGGGTGAACCTACTGGGATTAGTGGCCTGGAATGCATCGTGAATAAATTCATTAGGACCGCTTTTCCTAATCCAAGAAATGCTCCAACCAACTCAGTCTGATTTTCCAGACTTGCAAATTCCTTTGTTAAAAGCAGAACAGTAAAAAATACCATACACCTAATCCCCAAAGAATTCTGTACCAATTACGTTATGGCAAAGCAGGCGGCATTTGAGCTGCATCCCCTAGGGCCCCCGGGGGTGAGGAGGCTGTGAACGTGTGGTCATGCACACACCAAGTGGACACTGGCTCGCCCAGGGGAACTAGGTACTCAAGTATTAGCCAGCAGATCGCCCCGCCCAACTTTTAAGTCAGGAGTCAGATCTTCCCCATTAGCGCGGCAGGACTCTGCGAATGCATCTGGAACCCGTAGCCCACGCTGGAAAGCTAGTGACCACTGGCCGTCTCGAGATTGTGCTGACAGGCATGCTAAGGGTCCATTTTTTTCTTGTAAAATTTCTTACGCTGTATTTTGATCATAGTTACCTCCAACTCTTCTTAACTCCTCCCAGAGCCACCCCGACCCTTGACCCTTGTGCCATTTTTTTTTTAAATAACCCACCAATTCCATTTTGCGCTTCCCATACGCTCCTGCATGTGGAGCCATCCACCTGAGCAGCGGTTCTCAACCTACAGATCTCGACCACTTTGGGGGTTGAACGACCCTTCCACAGGGGTCCCCTAAGTCTATCAGAAAACACAGATATTTGCATTATGACTTACAACAGTAGCAAAACTAGTTATGAAGTAGCAACGAAAATAGTTTTATGGTTGGGGTCACCATGACATGAGGAACTGTATTCAAAGGCCGCAGCATTACAAATCAAGAACCCCTGCACTGGGGTGTGGCTGACCTAGGAGGAGCCACACCTTTAATGAAAACTGGCAGTCCCTCCCCCCAGAAGACATCCATGGCTCCTCAGCTAGGGGTGAGGGCTCACGAGTCCCCCTTCCCCCTCCATGCTGATGTGTGGATTAGCTCGATCTTGTGCAACCAGCTCAGCTGCTCTAAGTTCCTAAGTACACGGGACCTGCCATGCCCCTCTCTGGTCGGCTCTGACCACTGACTCGCACAGTCTTCCTGCCCAGTGGTGGCCATTGCTGGGTCACAGAATCCAGGGAAATCCCCTCTGTCCTTCAGCCTGGAAACATTATGTCATCGTTTCCCTCTTCACCGTTCCCCAGAGGCCCGGATGGCAAAGGCTTGTTCCTCAGCCTACAGGCTATTGGGAGGTGGTGGAACGGTTAAGAGGTGGGGACGAGTGGGAAGAAGGCAGGCCACAGAGGGCATGTCCTTCAAGGGGGCAGTGGGACACAGGCCCTTCTTTCTTTTGCTGTGTAGCCGTGAATGGAGGGTTTTGCTCCTCATGTGTTTCTGCCTCAGTAGGCTACCTCTCCACGGGGAGGTGCCCGCACTGTGGAAGAGCTAGCTGAAGAAGCCAGGGGAACCAGCCAGTAAAACTGACAGTCAAAAGGAAGCTTGGTCTACAGAGAATGGCTAAGATATACATCCTAGCCTCAGGCCTTCAATAAATTACCCCAGTCCACTTGGCTCCAAATTTGATGATTCATCCTTTAAGACATAAAATCCTTGAGACAGGGGCTTCATTGCTCTTCTTTGCTGAACACTGGAAAAGGCGAGCGAAGGAGAGAGAGAGTCTTACCCCTGAGCAAAAAATCAAACAATGGCTGAAAATGGAAGAAGTGGGAGTGGGGAGAGTATTGCCCCCACGGTACATCTGTCCACATCTGTCGATGTCTAGAGACATCTTCAATTGACACATCGAGGGCTAACAGGTAACCAGCAGATGAAGGCACAGCACAGTTCCAGCTAAGAGTTATCCTCAATGGGAGGTGGGGAGGCCACGCCTCCTGGCATGAAACCTGGGGACTGTAAGGTGTTCCACGTCTAATCAAGTGGGTTGGAGATCACTCTAACTCTTAAATCCCCGGCCCAAGAGCCACAGCAAGATCAGTAAATGAACACGTATTCCCAACAACCCAAAACCTCGTCACGACATCCCTTGAGGAACGTGGATGGCCCCAAACCACGAGACAGGAAGCAAGCACATGAAACAAAATGGAATGTGGATAGAGGTGCCAGCCCAGGAATGAGTCTGCAACCCCGGAGACAGACAGCGCGCAAGGTCTGGAGAGACAGGATCGCTGGTGCCCACTCTGCCCTGCAAGCCGTACAGGTGGCTCCCAAGTAGTGTTCCTAGCTGGGCACCTATGGTTCCTATGTCATCAAGGCCAGCCTGCACTACACGGTGAGATCCTGTCACAATCCTGACTGACTGATTAATAGACAGATAGGCAGAAGCCAGCCTGAGATACAGTGCGACTCTATATCAGTTTAGATTGGTTGATTGATTGATGATAGACAGAGATGGCATATAAATCTGTTAAGCATTCATTTTAATTTAATAAATGAATTCTTGGGGGATTTCTTGGAATAAATGTCATGGGTCTACAAACACATTCTCTGCATCTCACTCTGCCCTTCAGCCCCGGGTGCTCATACTCAGCATGCGAGGAGATCTCTGCCCCGTAGCTGATGAGTTGTCCAGATAAATGTTGCCAGGGGAGGAGGCTATTCAAAGGGATTTGAGTGAAGAATTGTTTGATGGGTGAATAATTAGCTCTTAATTACACAGTTTGTCTTTTAAAATAAAGAATTATCTCATTAACGAGGTGCCCAAGGCGACAATGGCACCCATCCTGAATTTGGACATGCAATGCGCCTGTCTGCCCATCTACAAAATACAGCCCTGAGCATGAGAAATTGAGGGTAAAATGAGGAGAGCTACTCTTTGGTTGCTGCTGTTGTGGTTTTCTTTTGTTTTGTTTTGCTTGTTTGTTTTTTAAGTTCTCTGTATACGAGTGTTTGCCTGTGTGCATGTATGTGCACCATGTGTGTGCAGTGCCCACAGAGGCCAGGAGAGAGCGCCGAATCCCATGGACCTGGAGTTACGCGTGGCTGTGAGCTGCCATTGGGTGCTGAGAATCAAGGTCCTCTGAAAGTGCAGCCAGTGCTCTTAACTTGAGGCATCTTGTATACACAAACACAAAATACACACTGCCACTGCGGGAGACACAAATGCAAAACATACACTACAGATCACCAACAAAGTGAGTGCAGAAAAGAAGGTAACTCATAGCTATAATCCCAGCACCCCAGAGTCTGAGACAGGAGGATGGAGGGTTTGAGGACAGTCTGGGATACAATGCAAGACCCTGTCTCAAAAAAGCCCAAATTGGCAAAGAAAGAGACAGGGGGTGAGGGGTATAGCAGACCCAAAGATCCAACCCAGAGAGGTCAGGGAGGACCTCCCTAGATGGAAGCAGGCAGAAGCAGCTCAGAAGGCCTGACTAGGGAGGGCACGTGTCTCCTGGCAGGAGAGAACTGAGGGCAGAGCCCTGCGTTAGAGGTTCTGTGCTACTCGTAAGAATGTCTTCAATTCCCCTAAAAACCAAGGCAGACTTTGACCTCCACACCTGCTTGTTCTCCAGCAGATCCTCAGTAATCACTTTCCACAGCCCTTTGTCCCCAAGATTGGCTTATGCCAACTGCCAGGGCCCCAAGTAGACCATAGAAAACTAGCTGGAAACAGGGCTCCCTCACAGTGCCCTGGAGTGGTGTCTCGAAAGGACAGTGGCCTAGGGACATGCTCAGTGGGCCTTTCCCCAGGATGCAGGCAGACCAGTTGCTATCTCCCTCCCCAAAACCAGCCCTTGAAGCACCTAGCACCTTGCCCAGAGAACCCTCCCAGGCCTTGCCACGCCCCTTCTTGCGCCTCTCAGTGCATCTGGCCATACCATTCTCCTTATTCCTTGCTGGGCACCGTGCCACTCCTTGGTGCATCTTGCCTCAGTTGGTAAACAGGTTTAAAGCCCCGGGTTGCAGTTCAGCACTAGACCATTACTAATAAACAATGATAGATAATGATAGTCATTACTATTTTAAAGTAAAAATAAAAACCACAGAAGATCGCAGTGGCAATGGTTGCGGCACTATAAATGTGCTGGGTGTCGCATTGCGTGTCTTTAATCCCAGCACCCTGAAGGCAGAAGCTGGTGAATCTCTCTGAGTTCAAGATCATCTTGGTTTATGCAGTGAGTTCCAGGACAGCCAGGGCTGTGTAGAGAGACTGGGGTCTCAGACAAACAAAACGCATTATGAAAGTACTTAATGTTATTGACTTAAAAATGGTTAAACTGTTTCATACTCTGTGCATTCTACTGCAATTTAAAAGTACGGATAATTCAAGAACAAACTACAACCTCCCCTGTGTAGGAGGCAGGGGCTTAGAGAAAGCACTGGAGCAAATAGAGCTGTTAAAACACACAGACCTGTTTCCTTCAAGGGAAGAAACCCAAGTCCCTGTCACCAGGAAGGCTAGTGACCTTCACTAACAACCTAGCGAGTTTTTGCTATTCTATATGGAGTCACCCTTCCCACGTCCCCCCAAATCCTGGGCATTATTTAGGCCCTTATCTTGAGTTTTGTCTCTCAGTGCCTAGAACCCATCCTTATGAGAGAGGTCACAAGTATTTTTCAATCTCCATCAACAGAACCCGTCCTTACCTTTCTTCTAAACCCTTCCTCCGTAGGCCCTTACCCTGAGTGCTCTCAGCCAATAAAATTCTTTGTTGTTGTAAAGGTCACAGGTGCTTTGCTCCTTTGCAAGAGAGTTTCAATGCAGCCGCCCCTGAAGCTTTGCTGTGATAATTGCCCTGCGTAGACTTTCTCCCCGAGTTTTACTATGTTTAAACGTGTAAGAAAAATAAACCCGGGGGGCCAGACTCCAGAAGTTTTTGACCCAGTGCCTGCTAAAGTGATGCTGACCCATTCTTCACCTCCCGTGGATCATTTCCCTGTAGGCTGTGAGGCTTGAAGGGACCCCAACACATACCTAAAGGATTGAAATAGCTAAACAGAAGTTCAGCAACTCCATTCACAACTATACACCCCCAAATTTATTATAGCCCCAAAATGGAAACAACCCAAATGTTCCGTGTTGTGGACTATCATCCATCCACAGAAAGTTATGAAGTACCGACCCAGAAACAACATGGATAGGCCTGGACAATACCATGCCAAGTGGAAGAAGCCGATCGTAAATACATTGGGTTGGTCCGTTTGTACGAAATGTCTGGAATCCTGACAGAAAGAACTTAGTGTTTGTCCGGAACTGGGGGATCGAGGAGAAGGGAAGGAGGAGCCAATGAGTAGGTTACATAGGCGTGAGTAGTGGAAATCCTAGAATCACAGTGACGGCTGGATAAGACTCTGTAGTCACTAAAAAGTGCCAAGTTTTGCTCAAACCAATGAACATCATAGCAAGTAAATGACATTTTAAAATGCTGATGGGAAAAAAAAAATTCTGACAGAATGGCTAAGAGTGATCCATCACCACCAGGGAACAGGATGATGCTCTTGCCAGCAGCCCACCCCATACTTCAGTCTAAACTCTTACCTCTGCCCTTCCATTCCAAAAGGTAGACCCCAGCTGCAGCCGGCAAATGCTCCCCACCATACTCACGGGTCTTTTATTACACGGAATGGCCATTCTGCTCTGAGAGCGTCAGGAACATAAATGCGCTCTGGCCTAATAAACACACCCAGCCTCGCGGAGCAGCTCGGGCTGTTCCGTTCCAGCAGGAATAGAAAACCCAATCTCAGCTCGAAGCTTGCATAGAGCAGTGTCAGGTCACAGAATAAAACGGAGGAAGGCTACGCCATTTTGCTAACTAAGACCATATACACGGTTTCTAGGCTTTCAGCTCCAAAGTGAGGGCAGCGTAGGAACCCTTCTACTTAGGATGTGTGTGTGTGTGTGTGTGGTCCGAGGCCTGAGAAAATGAGATGAATTTAAAAACCGACTGCGAGAAAGATTTTTATTTTTAAAGTTTAGGAGCAACGCTTTGAAGGCGTGCTCGGTTCAGGAAGGCAGAGGCGAGCTGGAAGACATCCCCAGCAGCGTGAGCAGGAGGCTCACAAACGGCACCGGCATTGCCTCCATTGCCTCGTGGCTGCCAAGGCATACCCGCCAGGCGTCCCGCCTGCCAGGCAACTTCCTGTGATGCTGTGGGACGTCTGGGGTCGATGGGAACAACTCTGTGCAGGTGGTGGCAGCCACCTCTTCCTTCCCGCAGATGTGTCTGGAACCACCCCTAAAGATAAATAAGTCTGGAATGGAGCCCAGAGTCCACAGGTTAAAAAAGTCCCTGAGAAGGCTGTCTGTGCTAGTCCTGCAATTACCGCGGGGGATTGGGCAAGCGCCGAAAACCTTGGCCTCGGGAGTGCTGTGCTTTTATAGGCCCGTGAGTAATTTGTTCTCCTGGGGCTAAATTGCTAGCTGGCTGCTTCAAATCCTAGGCGTACAGAAAGGATGTGGGGTGAACCTGTAGTGCAGAGTCACGTACCTCAGTGCTCCTTCAACACAGGGGATCCTCCTCCTCTCTGGAGGGGACGGGGTCTGGACATTCTGCACTGCCTGACTGTTGAGGAGTGAGAGAAGGGGCCCCAAGAAGCTGCAGAAGAAATAAATGTGGTACCTGGAAGGATGAGAAAATAAGCTAATCCATCCCCAAACAGCCCATGTGCCACGGACACTCGCCAGTGTGCCCTTTAAAGGAATCTGGCCTTCCTTATCATTTAAGCATTCTCAGATCTAGGGACAACAAATACACAGTTTTAAAAAAGAAAGTTCTGGAACTGGAGAAACAGCTCAAGTGGTTAAGAGAACTGACTGCTTTTGCAGAGGACCTGAGTTCAGTCCCCAGCACGCACATGGTGGCTCACAACCACTCTGTAACTCCAGTTCCATGGACTCTAACGCCCTCTTCTGGCCTCTGGGGGCACTGCACACATGATGCACAGGCATACACACAGGCAAAGCACCCAAATGTATAATTTTTTTTTATTTTAATAAAGTTTCACCAAGCATGGTGGCACACGGCTTTAACCCCAGCCCTCAGTAGACAGAGACAGAAGGACCTCTATAAATAAGGCCAGCCTAGTTCAGTCCAAATTTTCATTTTCATATATTTAAACTTTGGGATGTCCAGTCTCTATAGAGTAAAACAAAAGCTTTATCTGTGAGGCCATTGTGAATCTCAGCTTGCCACACAAGTATGTGGAACTGAGTTCAATCCTCAGCTCATAAAAAGCCAATGCTTGAGACGGGGTCAAAGACAGGAGGGTCCCTGCAGCTCATGCCAGAGACAGGCAGGGACAGGAGGGTCTCTGCAGCTCAGGCAGGGACGGGAGGGTCCCTAGAACTCACTGGTCAAGCAGTCTAGGTGGATTAGTGAGCCCCAAGTTTAGTGAAGATTCCTTGTCTCACTCATCACCTTGGCGGAGCCGGTCATGGTGGTGCACAACTTTAGCCCCAGCCTGGGAAGCGAGAGGCAGGTAGATCTTGGAGTTTGAGGCTAGCCTGGTCTACATGAGAGTCCCAGGCTGACAGAGCTACATAGTGAGAGCCTGTCTCTCAAAGTAAGAGTAGGGAGCAGTTGAGGAAGACAGCCACCATTTACCTCTGGCCCCCACGCTCACACACACCTCGTAGGCAGACAAAACCACAGTATGCCTGGGCTCTGCCTGCTCCACCATGAAGCCATTCTTCCTGTCTAAACTTGGGGAAAAAGAGAAAAAAGCCCAACCAGGAAGCCACCTTCCTCGGTCCAGGAGGTCTGGATGCTCAAAAGCACCATTATTTGTTTTGCCAAAGTGTGTATACATACACATCCTGCTTTAAGAAGCTAAAGAAAAATGGCTAAAGAATTAAAGAATAATTTCAAGGACCCAATTTTTTTTTAACCCATCCTCTCCAATCTAATTGTATTAAGCCATCTCACTTCCTGCCTTTTAACTTACATTTCTGTCAGCATATCATCGACTCTTTTTTGTTGGCCTTTACGAGGAACAATCTCCCTTCAGAAACCTCTTCAAAGGAAAAGTCGAAGTGAAATGTCACCAGGAAAGACGCCAGGTAGCCAACAGCCAGGAAGGCACCCAGTGCTCAGCCCCGAGGCTGTGACATGTTGGGACCCAGGCACAATATGGATGGACCAGGCATGGCAGTTGCCAGTAGGCTCGGTGGCTCTTGGTGGCACATCATGCCATCTGGCACCGGATCCATTCCTATCACACCTAGCTAGGTCCTGGGGTCCCCACAAGAAGAGCCAGGATGGTCGAGTGGTGGTGCCCATGTCTTTAGTTCTAGCACTTGGGAAGCAGACAGGCAGATCTCTGTGAGTTCAAGGCCAGTCTGGCCTACAGAATGAGATCCAGGACAGACGAGGACACACAGAAAAACCCTGTCTCGAAAAATAAAAAAAGAAAAAGAAAAAAAAAGAGCCAGGATGCTTTGCCCAAGAGGTACTTCCCAGATTTTCTTCACCTATAGAGAGAGAAACCTGACTAACAAGGTGTGAACCTTGCGAGTGGAAGAGAGTAGCTGTGATCGATTATTGTGTGTGACTCACAGAAAACAGGGATGAGTCAAAGGTTAATCCCTTCAAATCTCCAATCCGGATGGCTGATAGTAATTCTAAATTTAGAATTAGAAATAACTAAGTTTGCAGCATGTGCTAGCAAACACCTTCAGTCCCAGCACTAGGGTGGCAGAGGCAAGCAGATCTCTGTGACTTCAAGGCCAGCCTGGTCTACCTTGCAAGTTCCAGGCCAGCAAAGGAAGTAAGACAAGTGTGGCTCTGCCATCTGGGCTCTCACCAGGACACTCTCTGCGCTGGAAGACAATAAAGGCCACTGAGAGCAAGCAACATGAGCCCTTAGCATGCCCAGACCAGCAAGCGAAAGCCACAGACACAACAGACAAAGGCCTGCTCCATGTGGGACAGTATTTTCACAGGGCTCAGGAGGACACAGTGGAAGAAAGGACAATATTGGCAATGGCATCCTGTATCAAGGCTACTTTGTGCCTGCCTGATCACTTCTCAGCCTTCCACCCCCGACAGTGACATTCACCTTCGCAACAGTCTGGGATGGCCCATGACCTTGACCATGGTCCACACATAGTATGCGTCTGGAAGATGCCTGAGCCTTGCAAGGAAAGCAGATGTTACCAAGCAACTCTAAATCCCTCATTAATGTGAACACCCCAATTCCGACTCCCTGCTCAGGCACTGATGTAATTTTTGTTTTGTCTTGAACCCCTGAGTTTGAGTACCAAGAGACTTGCCAGAGGCGTGGACCCATTCTTGGTCTGTCCATTAATAAAAGACTCAAAACTTTTAATTGAGCTGAGCAGTGGTGGCGCACGCCTTTAATACCATACTTGTGAGGCAGAGGCAGGTAGATCTCTAGGAGTTTGAGACCAGCCTGGTCTACAGAGTGAGCTCCAGGAGAAACTCAGTCTTGAAAAACAACAAACAAACAAAAAAACCTCTTAATCGGTATGGTTGTCAATAACCTTCTCTTATGGATCATTTCATTATGGTGAGCTGGCAGTCAAGGACTTATCTGTGCTCTGAAAATTTGAAGACCAGCTGAGGTTCACTTGGGAAAATATTTTCCTCAAGAACTCACTAGCGATGGCATATTTCTGATAAAAAATATTATGTCCTAAATTCAAGTCGAAATATCCTTACATCAAAACCATGCTGGCAGGCAGGCCAATAATCCCAGCAATCAGGAGAACGAAGAGAGAAGACAGTGAGTTTGAGGCAGCCTGGGCTATTGAGTGAGACTCTGTCAAATGAAACAGAATACGTTATCGCGATATCGGGTGTCTGGCAGGGAGGGCACATGGAAATCTAGCAGCTAGTTTGGGTGTGAGGTTCTGAGCTGAAAACTAGGGGTTTGGGTTGACCAAGAATCAAGCATTGCCTGGCAGGGCTCTCCTGGAGGCAAGCACCCTGACAACAGAAGAACACGGACCCACATTTAAGGAGCCAATGAAGGAAGCACATCACTAACGAAGGAGACCGGAGCCATGTTTAAGAGTCCAAAGGTAGACTTAGCGTCCTTCCCCTCCGTCTTCCTTAAATCCCATGCCCTTATCTTTCTCAGTAAGCTTGGGGGCCATGCCCAGCCCATCTTGATGTCAGCGAGCATAAAGCTGCCAAATCAAACATGAGATAAATTTCATGTGAACAGTAAGTAACTATTTAATGTAAGTATGCCCCAAATATATCATCATTATGTTCCAAGTACTGCTAAAAAAAATCATTTTGTAAATTATTAAAGTTATCCTGGGTACTGAGTGGCAGAAGGCTTAACTTAACCTCAGCTGGCAAGGCCCTGAATTGCATCAGAGAAAGAAGGGGAGAAAGTATACCAAAAACATACCCGCTGCAAATTTAACTGGGCATCCAGTATTATAACTTGATGTGTGTTGTTGCGAGCTCTGGCCCCACCCCACCTCGCAAGGCCCAGTCTCCAAGCCTGCATGCCAACTGCCTCCTGCAAGGCACTTCCCCAGACCAAGCCGGTGATGGCGACTTCCTTATTTGACAAGGGGCCCCATCTGGTGCCTGCAAGAGCCTACTTCAGCTACCCCAGAGAAACCGTAGAAGAAAGAAACGGCCAGTCACACGAGGTATTTGAGAACCACGATGGAGGGTGAGGGCAAAGCGTGGGGATGAGAGAGCAGAGCTGGGCCGAGCTCCTACCAAGAAGCAGCTTCGTTTTCAAAGGGATGAAAGTCAGTGCCAAGAGTGTGCCAGGCAGGCTCATCTACAGAAATGGGGCGCACACTAACGGCTTAAGTTATCACAGTATCCACAGACCCCTAAGAACTAAGTACGGCCATGAGGGACGGGTATCTGCCAGCGGAGGACTTCGCCTGTGGGATGCTGCGTCACTTAACTTTTCTCATTGCTGTCACAAAGACCTGACAAGAGCAGTTGAAGAATGAAGGCCTTGCCAGGCGGTGGTGGCACACGCCTTTAAGAGAGAGTTCCGGGACAGCCAGGGCTGCACAGAGAAACCCTGACTCAAAAAACCACACACACACAAGCATGAAGAGCACACGATTTGGGGGTTACAGTCCATCATGAAGGGGAAGACATGATGGCAGGAATGGAGGGAAGAGGGCCACAGAATCCAATCAGGAAGTGAAGAGGGGAGAATGCTGATGCCAGCCTGCTTCCTCCCCATCTTTAAAAAAATTTTTAAAGATTTTTTTATTGAGCTATATAGTTTCCAACCCAAGGAAGTCAGCTACATCCATAAAGAGTCTTACATTTATTTTTTTTGTAAGATTTGACTGTATATATGTATGTGCGTGGTGTGCATGCAGTGCCTATGGAGGCCAGAAGAGGGCGCTGGATCACCTAGAAAAGGAGTTACAGATAACTTGTGAGGAGCCGTGTGGGTGCTGGAAATTGAACCCAGTGCTCTTAACCTCTTCCTTTTCTTCTTATCCAGTCAGGACCCCAAACCACCGAATGATCAATCCAAATCTGGTCTGAGTCTTCCTTCCACAGTTAAACCTCTCTAGAAATGCCCAGGCGTGTCTCATAGGCGACTCTAGATCTTGTCAAGCTTCTGGTGGAGATTACAGACACAGATACTTGTTTGTTTTGTTTCAAGACAGGGTTTCTCTGTGTAACAGCCCTGGCTTTCCTGGAACTCACTCTGTAGACCAGGCTGGCCTCAAACTCACAGCGATCCACCTGCCCCTGCCTCCCGAGTGCTGGGATCACACCTGGCGACAATCACAGATTCTAACCAACATCTGCCACTGTAATATGCAAGAACCGGATGCAGTACTCCTTAAAAGGGGGCCTTGCAATCTGACACCTACTATAACTAAAGGCGCCAATTAAGTGAGAGCAAACCTTACCAAGCCCCAGGACTCCTGTAAGAATAAGCTTTCTTCACTAGTCACCCAGTCTGCTAAGTGTGCCGTCCAAACCACCAACGCCTGTGCGAAGCCCAGACAGAATCAACAGAACTGCCCGCCCACCTGACCTAGCCCGTGTAAGCGCCTCCTAGACAAAGGAAGACAGAAGCTGGCCGCCACCTCCGGCAGCAGAGCAGCAGAGCTGGGCACAGTTCCTCTTTCCCTTCATCTAAAGGCTGCAACTGTTCTTAAGTGGGGGGGGGGGGGGAGCGGGCGTGGCCAACCAAGTAAACATCAAAGAACACCTCGGTTTTCTTATGTTTATATTCAACCCATGGCCAAGATCTCTTGATCTTTGCTGGAAGGATTCCCAGAGATGCCTTGTCAAGACAATGCTGAGCAGAAAGGGGCTGGGACACAAGGAAAAAGGAGAAAGGGAGGAGAGAAAGGAAGAAAGAGAGAGGAGGGAAGAAAAGGGATTTTTTTTTTTAAAGAAGATAATGCTTTAGTCTGTGGTTAAGCCCCATGTCCACTTGTTGTTTTGCTTTTCTCTGCTTTTGAGAAAGGGTCTCAGGGTGTAGCCCTGCACTTCACTCTGGAGACCAGGCTGGCCTGGAACTTACCTGCCTCTGCTCCCAAATGCTGGGACTAAAGGCATATTCTACCACATCCAACTCTCAGTTTAAAAAGAGAAAAGACAGCTTTGGCTCCCAGCACCAGGGAGGCAGAGGTAGGAAGATCTCTGTGAGTTCAAGGCCAGCCTGGTCTAGGTAGACCCAGAGCTACATAAGAGAGAGACCCCAGTCTCGAACAACAAAACAAGAGATGCCTTCGTTTGCTTTGCCGCTGTGAGCTGTGCTGTCTCTCACAGAACTAGGAACAAACTGAGCCTGAGACAACGGAGTACAGATTCGGCATTGAAGTACGCCGCTTACTAAACACGTCCTGACACAAAGCAGGACAACCATGTCTGTTCCCTCCACTGGCTGGTGTTTGTGACGGTGGAATTGGGCTAAAAAGGTGAGTTTATATGTAAACGAATGGGTGGGTTTTCAAACGGTGACCTGAAAGGCTGACATTCCAAATGATTGTCTGTCCTCAACTGGACACTGGTGGCCACACAGTCAGGTGCCAACACCTACACTCTATCAGCTTCCATCTATGCTTCAAAGTCAAAAGGGCCAGTTTTTATTAATTTTCACCAGATGTTCGAGCTTAGCCTGTGTATGTTCCCATGAGTGTGCCTGGATTTGTAGGACCAAACTTCCTGCAGACGGAAGGAACTACAGACCTCTCGGATGAATAAGAGACATTTTCTTTTCTTTTTTTTCTTTTCTTTTCTTTCTTATTTGTTAAATATTTATCTATTATGTATACAGTATTCTGTTTGCAAATACACCCACGTGCCAGAAGGCACCAGATCTCATTACAGAGGGCTGTGAGCCATCTGTGGTTGCTGGGAATTGAACTGAGGACCTCTAGAAGAGCAGCCAATGCTCTTGACCTCTGAGCCGTCTCTCCAGCCCCAAGAGACATTTTCTAATAGCAGGGAACTAGTTAATACAACTAGCATGCTTTTGAGATTGGGGACTCTCATTTGCTCTGTGTCACTGCTTCTTAGGGCCACGGAGTTTCCGTTTGTCTCTCTCTGACACCAGTAAAACCGGTTGCAAATCGATCCTAAGTTGAAACTGTAGACAGAGGAGAGAGGAAGCGGATGTCTCGAAGGCCCATTTGTTGCTTAAATAGCTGGCCCTACCCCTGCTCGAGCAAAGGAGCCTGGGCAGGGAGAGCACTTGGCAGACTTTCAGAACAACTGAACCACTATCTCTAGCACCATTAAAAATGAAATCGAGGTTGGTGGTGCGTGCCTTTAATCCCAGCACTAGGGGAAGCAGAGGCAGGTGGAGCTCTGTGAGTTCGAGGCCAGCCTGGCCCACAGAGTGAGTTCCAGGACAGCCAGGGCTATTACACAGAGAAATCCTGTCTTGAAAAAAAAAAAGAAAAAACAGAGGGGCTGGAGAACTGGTGCAGCAGCAGTTCAGTTCCCAGCACCAATGGGGTAGTTCACAACCATCTGAGACTCCAGTTGCAGACTTCTTCTGAGGACACCAAGCATGCATGTGGCGCACATGTGGACAAAACATTCATACATAAAATGAATTTTAATAAAAAAGATACTTAAAAAAAAAGAGTGCACCTGGTAAACAGAGGCAGATTGAATGCCAAGTTCAAGGCCAACCAGAGCTACAGAGTGAGACCTTGTCACAGAGGGGATGAGAAGAAGGGCATGAGAAACCATACTGAAGAGACCAGAGATGTCCTGTATCGTTGTTAGACACACGGCACTGTGCAAAGAGCCTGAAAGAAACCCCCTCTATTCTCAGGACCCCAAAGATCTTAGATGAGGTCAAGAAGCAAATTCCTGAGTTCGGTCCACGTTGTAGCCGAAGCTGCAACCCTGCCTCTCTGACACCAGAACCCCTGCCCCCTTCCTGACCAGGTAGCACCGAGTCAAAGGTGACCTCACACCTTTCTGTTAGCCCGTCAAGTCACTGCTGTGTTTTCCTTGAATTACGCAGATTTAAGCATCAGTATGAAAGGTCATAAGACACTGTGTCCAACCGGAGGACAACGGAGGTCAACTGTAAAATCCAAATCAAAGTCTCTGTAGGCGGCATGACGCAGCTAACTGTGCACGGTGTGTTACAGCCAGGTGGGCTGAAGGTCCCTGGCCCGATAGCCCAGGTCACCTTCCCTCCAGCAGACTTGGCTCTGGTTTTTTTACTGCAACACCCTCCGGTGGCCTGGCTGGAATCCAGACCCTTCTCTACTTCCATCATCAGGATCATGGCACTATTTCTATAGGGCTTCCATTGTGGTAACCAAAGCACCTTGCTAGGGGCACCTAGGGGAACAGCGACACTAACTTCGTAGCGATGTCTCCTGAGGGCACGGTCCTGTCCAGTCTCAAAGAATGCAGAGGAGAGAAGGAAATACCCTAGAGAGGGCATGGATCCTCATGGGGAAATTTCTACATCAGGTAACAGCTGGAACCCAAGCTTACCCTGTTCCTCTCTGCCAACACCCACCATCCAGCCTGTGTCTGGGGAGCCAAGAACATTAGAAATACTACCGCAGGGAAGTGAAGTCTACTCCAGCCAAGTGTCCTACTTTGGGAGAGCCTCACAAAGCAACCTTTGTGAGCAGGCGTGTCCCATGATAGCATTGTCCAAAGACTAGTGACGAACTCCAAAATCCCTTGTCCCTTACGTACCAGAGAACTACCAATATCCAGGGCCACTTCCGCTTTCCCTACCTTGTGATCAGTCATGCCAAGTTTTTTTTTTTTTTTTTTTTTTTTTTTTGCTTTTTTATTTATTCCAAAACACTCTGGTCTGACAGGAACACTGACTTTTGGAGCTGCTTGGAGAGTCTGGGGTTTTCCTCACCACCCTGGCCACCACTCTCTGAATCTCTGATCACATCTCCAACCCTTGATCTAGCCTCCCTTCTTTGGCATTCACTCCCGTCCCCAAACAGAAGAGAAAGGCTTCCTCGGAGCCTGCAGCCTACAACTTTCGCCCTTCTGTAATGCTACCCTTATTGGATTTCTGTCCAGAGAGCAGATATTGAACACGGACGGCACTGAAGTCAGACTTCTGCGCATCTGACTCCTTGCCACCCCCTGTCCTTCTGTGAACTTCATGTGAACCGGGGGCACACCTCAGGGCCAAAGGGTACCTGCTCTAGATAACGGCGCCCCTCTTCACCGGATCACTCCTGCCCAGACAAATGTAAAGGATCGTAAGCAAACACTGGAGTGAAAGGTCACGCTTTGCTTCCTGGGTACCCACACTGATCTGCTTCCCAACCGATCCGGAGTCCAGCAAAAGCAAGGAGCAGGTGCAGGGACGAATAGGAAACGAGCTACTAGAAACTACCGCTTTCTTCTGGCAAGGCACCCACCCAGAGAGTCAACAGTCGGTACCACAAGCAGGCTCCCGTCCTGCACATGTAACTGGGAAGTGTTCTTTGTTCCCCCGAGGGCTCGCCAGAGCCTGACAGTGCCCCGTTCCTGGCCCGTTCAGAATCCTTTACTGTCAAGTTCTGGAATTCTGTCCAGCTCCTAGCCCATGTCTTTGCATGCAGTGTCTTGCAGCAGTCGGGGGCTTGCCCTCAACTCTTCTTGCTGCTGTTCGTGTTGGTCTGCTAAGGCGGGATGGCGGGAAATGCAGAGAACACCATGGAGTTTACCTGAAGACTCTGCTCTTCCAGACAGCTTTCCCAGACCTCCCCTAGAACATAGCTGGGCTCAGCTACTGTTCACTGCCCAAATGCTTCCCCCCAGATCCAAACAGGGTGCATTTCCATGGGGAAAAAAATAAATAAATAATCCATTCATTTCTCTTTGATGGGAGCTGTATGTATTTGATGTGTACGGTTAGTGAATAACCTTTTGAAAAATAACCATAGGCTTCCTCCCCGGTGAGACAGCTGGGGACCCAGACTTCTCATGGCCTATCCCGACATTCCAACCTTCCCCCAGAGACATCCAGCACAACAGGACATGGCAGCCACTGACCTGACACCAGGAAATGCCTGGCCCTGCCATGGTGGGATAAGCGTCCAATGGTGCTTTGTTGGGCGTGGAATGCCGGGCCTGAGGCCGCTCACTTTTCTACTACTGAGATGAAGAGATTGTTGGCAGAAGCTCTTCTGGAATATTCCTTCGAGCAGCACAGATCTGGAGGATCATCTGAATGGGGACCCTGGGCCCCATTCTCCTCTCTTATAGCCATACCTGTTGGTCATTTCTGAACTAAAGCAGGCACGGAAAGCCATCTAGATGGCCACCTCTGTCACTGTCCCAACCCCAGACTTCCTGTCTCTCTCTCCACCACACATGGTCACCACTGTTCCTGTCTGACACATAATTTCCCAGTGTCTCCTCACTGCCCAGTGCTCTTTGGTGGCTCCATAATCTCAAAATGTCATGACTTCCTGATCAGGGCTGGAAATCCTAATGGAAACAGTCCCATCAAAAATCCCTTCCAAATCCCAAAGCAGAGACTCTGGCCCAGAGTCGGAACACCTTGCCCCATCCATGGCCAGGGGAAAGGCAGCCGAGTCTTAGGTAGATACACATTGAGTCTACCTCACCTGCCGGTGAGAGTGAGATGAATACCCAGCAGGCATTGCTTCTGTGTGGCCAGCAGGGGATAACAAAGGTGACTTTCCTGGATCTTCAGGTTCGGAGGCTGTTTCAAAGCCACTTGAGAGCCCAGGATTTCCACGTTTTGAAAAGACCCATTCCCCATTGGCCTTTTCACACTCAGCGTGCATAGCATCATGACGGGTGGCATGCACCACACCTCACGGCGTCACACTCACGGCACCTCCATCACGGCATCCTCTTACACCTCTGTCCCGCCTGATTTTCTGTCAACAGGACACAAGCTAGCATGTTCCGGGAAGGAGAGCCTCAAGTGAGAGGACGTCTCCCTCAGATTGGCCCCAAGTCTGTGGGAGCATCTTCCTGAGCAAGTGGTCCTGGGTTGTCAGAGGAAGCAAACTGAGCAGGTCAGTGAGCGGTGTTCCTCCTCTGCAGTCTCTGCTTCCATTGCTGCCTTCGAGTTCCTGCTGTGCGCCCCTGCCCTGGCTTCTCCTCCTGACCACTGTAGGTTGATAGAAACCTTTGCCTCCCCAAGTTGCTCTTTTGGTCATGGTCTTTATCATAGCAGTAGGAACCAAATTAGGACAACCTCCAAACACATTCGGATTGCATCCCCTGGCTATGACCCACCCCGATCCCTCCTCTGGAAGGCGCGAGGGCTGTTGGCATAGCTGCAGACTCGCCGTCATGACGTGCCCTTAACCCTAAACGCCTGGGGAGGTGGGTGAAAACTGAGTCTGTGGTTCCAGTGAGCACAGCGTGGATGAAGACGATTATAAACTCTAGGCTCCTGAAGGAGAGACCACAAGCCAACCTGGCTTTCTCTCAGAACAATCCACGATTAACACTTCCCAGCACACGGATGGGGTAACATTGACCAACTACTAAGGGCACCGAGCAAAGCCTAAGCCCTCGATTCCCTGACTCCCCCTGCACACACACACACAAAAACTCCGTCACCATCCAGGACCGCCCTTGGAAGGTCCCAGCTCAACTCATCTTACAGAAGTGACCACAGGTACCAGATTATAGGGGAAAAGCGGGAATAACATTTGCTTCACTGCTGGTGATTTCTGTTTTTATAAATGGCACCTTTCTATATATTTAGCAGAAATCTTGTGACAAGCAAATGAATTAATGGATCAACACAATAGAAATTTGTGAGACACAGCCAGGCATGGAATGTAAATCCCAGCACTCAAGACCTCAAGACGCAGAGGCAGGTGGATCTCTTGAGTTTGAGGTCAGCCTGCTCTACAGAGTGAGTTCCAGGACAGTCAAGATTGTGCAGGAAAAACAAACAAACAAACAAACAAACAAACAAAAAACACCCTGTCTCTTGAAAAAACAAAAAAGAAAGAAAGGAAGGAAGGAAGGAAGGAAGGAAGGAAGGAAGGAAGGAAGGAAGGAAGGAAAGACATTTGCGAGACAGCCATTGTAGAACACAACTTTAATCCTAGCACATGAGAGGCAGAGACGGGGCCTCTGTGATTTCAAGACCAGCCTGCTCTATACGGTGAGATCCAGCCCATCCAGGATCATGTAGTAAGACCCTGTTTAAAAAAAATAGGGGTGCTGGAGAAATGGCTCAGTAGTTAAGAACACACACTGTTCTTGCAGGGCATCAGAATTCAGGTCCCAGCACCCCTATCAGGCAGCTCACAACCACCTGTAACTCCAGCTCCAAGGGACCTGATGCCCACACACATATACACATAGGTAAAAATAAAATTAAAACCGAAAAAAAAGAAAAATCACATAATACCTGCCATTTCATGGTACCCCATTCATACTGCAATCCCTTCCTTTCTTTTTCTATGACGAGGTGAAAGAAAACCATTTTAATTAGGGAGACTGTCTACTGGGGGACATTTTCACAGTGAATGGGGAGACCCTTGGGATGGCACAGGACCCCGACGTGGCTCTTTACGGACCGACTTCTCATCCTCTGCCATAGCCTGCACCAGGCAGACAGCTTTGAACTCGATGACAGGCCAACACAGCCAAGGTTTAGTCTAATGCTTCTAAGCCAAATCCTTCCTCTTGGCAGGTTCAGCACCCCTGGGGAGGTGGTGGTGGGTGGGACCCATGTCTAAGCACCTCCTTTCCCTTGCCACCCTTCCTGAGACCTTAAAAAACGAGCAAACGTAAACCACAAGAAGACTTAACCACGCAACATACACCAGATATTATTCTTAGTGGCACCCTGGTTTAAGGCTCTCTAAGCAGGGAACCTTGGAACCTGGCACCCCATGCCAACTCTGACAGTGCCAAGTCTACCCCTCTAATCCCGCTCCAAGCTCGGTTCATCTTCTCCGTGCCTGCTCTTAATTAGACAGCCCCTGGCATCCACCTCTTCAGTGAAGAATTTCCTGAGGAAGAGGGAACAAGCCTTGGCCCATCTCACATCCACCCAGTCCTTCTGGAAACATCTCTACACATGTTAACTGGTACCTACTCATTTATCAGCAAAGCAAGGACACAAGTATGTGCAACCCGGGGAATGGGGTTCCTGGAGAAGCCTCGGGAGGCTGAAGTTTAGCCCTGTAAGCACTCGTCCTAAGAACAGTTTGTCTTTACTGAGCCTCATGCTGACCCTAGGCTTTAACCCCCCAAGTGAGACCTGTGACTTCAAATGCAGAAACCGAGGCACAGCTGCGGCCGCTCATGCCACTCAGAGCTCCGGCAATGGGGAGGGCGGCTTGCCTCTCAGCTCCATCAGCCCCTTTTGGCGACAAAGTTCTTGCGTCTTCTTCCATTTATTTCTGCCCCCTCCTGCCCGCCAGGCCCTCGGCTATCAGTGAGCCCCACCCCTGCAGAACTTTCTGTCCTATCTGCAAGTCGGCTGAGATAACCAGCTCAGCTAGAAGTGAACACGCAGACCAGGCAGGGGCCTCCAGGCAAGGAATGTGGGGAGAAGCAACCCTACAGTCCAGCTGAAAGGTCACTTTAGAAGCCTCTGCTCTGTGCCAGGCAGCTTTTCGATCTGAATCTCCTGCAGTCGTCCAGGGGCTTGTTCCTCCAAGGGTTCCTAAAAACTGCTTCCACGCACAATCTCACAGACCCACTCAGGACCTCCGGGATGGCATATGGTTTTCACCAGGTTCCCAGAGAAGGTCTTTGGCAGGCACCCGGATGCCTGCACACCTAAAAACACTCAAAGCTGGGCTTCCCAGACAGGAAAGGCATGGAGAGGCACGTTATGCAAAATTCTTAAGGCTGTGTTTGCAGCCTTTTCCTTCCGTCTATCTTTATTACCTGCCCCTGTTGGCACAGCCGTCCAGTTGCTCCATGTGCTCCTGTTTGTACTCTTTCTAGATAGATGAAAGAGCAGCAGGAACCTTGAAAGGGTGAACCGTGAGGCCTTGACAGTGGAAATACTTCTGAAGTCGCCTACACTTCAAGTCATAGTCTCGTATTCACTAGTGCATAGCTTGTATCTGTAGGCACAGGCCCTTCCTGGGGGTCTAGATCTAGCAGGAATGATATCGCCCACCAGCCACTTCGTACAGGCAAAAGACAGCATGGCATGCATACCCACAGCTAAGTCAAACAGACTGTGAAGTTCTGCGAGAAGGGCCAAGCTAAAATGCCTGGCTCCATACTCTCACAGTGCCGCTAGCTAAATAGAGAATCTGTCGGCCGCTGCTTCAGTTCCCAGGGTTTCTCAGAATAAATGTCAGCTCCTCAGCACATCTGGATGTGGCTGGCAAAAGGAAGCAGCCTTCTCTGGAAACCCCGAGGCTCTCACTAACTCCAAGGCTGTGCAGAGTGACGCTGCAAGACTCCCCTGTGGACATTCACTACAGTACAGCAAAGGTCGGGAGAGTCCGACAAGACACTTGAAATGTGTAGAGAAGTATTGCTTTCCCTAACACTGCTTCCCTGCTTAAACCACCCAAGAAAGGCCTTCACTGGCTAGAACAAATTCAAAGAGGCGTTAACAATTAGGCAGGAAACCACGGACAAATGAGGCACCGATTTTCTAAAAATCTGATTGCATCAAGCTCTCAGACCAGTGAGGCACCCCTTTCTCTGAGAATTCGTGAGGGCTCCTGCCTAGCACCACCCAAGATGGCCCTTTAGGGAGAAAGCTAACCCAAAAAGAAGTATCTTCCAGTAAAAGCTTATTAACAAAACCAAACATGATGCTAAAACTTCCAGGTCACAGATGGCGAGATGGCTCAGGGGATAGAGGTGCTTGCTGCAAAGCTTGCTGACCTGAGTTCGAAGCCCGGGACACACTCAGCAGCCCCCAACTCCAAAAAGCTGTCTTCTGACCTCCACAGGGGCACCGCGTCTGCACTCCCTCCCCACACATTAAATAAATGTAAAAAATGTGTGTATATATTTTGAGGTAATTAGATGTATGGAAGAATTGTTTTAATTTGTGCATTATCACTCCTCATAGAACAGTGCACGTGCACACACACACACCACACATATGCATGAATGCATGCACATACAAAAAAAAAAAATCCAGGGACTTCCTTTCCAGAGGCTCACAGTGCTGGCAATACTTACAACTTCTCCACGCTTCTCTTAGGACCCTGCAAATGAACTATCCTGCATCCCTACAGAATAGCCATTTTGAGAAGCAGTTTCTTTGTTTTAAGCTTCCAATGGACAAGGACGGATATTTGAACATTGTTTTAATAAACTGGATGTCAGCTCTGTTAGTCGGTGGTCTTGTTGGAGACAAGTGATTCCATTGGTTAGGATTATTTTAAAATTGGGGTGAGCAGACAAGGTATTCATTTGCTAAGCCACAAGCAAAACTTTAAACCCTTAAGTAAAAGCCCCAGCCTTTGCAAGAACTACTTAATAGCGTGGTTGCTGCGCAGCTGAAGTTAGCGCTTTCAGGATTTTGGTTGATTTTCAAGCCATCAGACTCGACAGCCTCAAATTTATCTCTCTGTGAGCAACTCTTTCCAGTTCCTCCCACAGTGCTTAACTCTGAAAGCCAAGGTTATTAACCTTTCGGATGGGCTCTTCCCCAAATCTCACTGGATGAAATGAACCAAGGAATCAAAGCACTGAAAGTAACAGCTACACAACCCGTTTCTAGGGTGTGCACACACACAGCGTGTACCATAGGTAGAGATGAAGAAGAGTCCAGCAAACTTTGATATCAGTCTGTTCCTCAGTCATTGTGTCCCTGTGTGTACTTGGTCACAAGTAAATTTACTTCTTACTGTGGTTTGGAGTCAAAGAAGTTTGAAGACTCGGCCCAGGAGCCAGCAGTGTGGGGGACTGTCATACCAGAGAAAGCGTCCCTGAGATCAGCCTTCTAGGATCTCACACCCATCACACACCTGCATCATCAGGCAAAGGGACAGAGCCAGCGAGAGGATAGAGAGAATGGTGCTGGACACCGTCCCTGACTGAGGAACATCTCAGAGTCAACATACGCTACAGGTAGGCAAAGCCCTACCTCAGAAAATGATGCGTTTAGAAAGCCGGCATGGCGCAGGGCCAGAATATCTCGTTAGAGACGGTGCTCAGAGGCGAGAAATCAAGGACCAATCAGGCAGGGGTTCTCAACCACAGTGGGCAGTGACTAGTGACAATCAGGCCATGATTTGACCCTCTCTGACCAGACTGAACCAATCTAACAAGGACTCAACATCCTGTAACATTGACTGTAATGCTAAATCCACCCATACCCTGTATGGTTGGCACCCAAGAACCAACCACAGCGCACATGGGTAGCAAAGAACCATTCTCAGGAGCTAGGGAAGGATCACAACAGAAATTAAAAACAATCTATGAGCCCTTCCACCTGCTAAAGCATTACTATTCGCTTCAAAGACACGCTTCCTTTAGATATATTTTGTTAATTACATAAATATTCAGTAAGCATTTGTTGAACAATATTTTAGGATCTATAAGCAGTGAACAAAACTGTTTATTTCCACTGCTGGATATAACCTAGGGTATCTCAAATGCTCGTGAACACATGTCTAACCACTGAGATACATTCCCAGTCCCTAGAATCTAATTTTAGCCACCCTTTCTTTTTTTTTCTGTGCAATAGATCCAGTTTTTTTTTTCACCTTTAGTGACTATTTCCCCTAAGATTAAATATTCTTGGAAAGTACCACTTTGGGTGACTAAGTAATACTCTAACTTGAAGATATCATAATTTATCAGTAGACATTTTCAGGCATGTGCTAGAGACACGCTACAATATATCAGACCTGGACTAGGACCCTAAGGTAGAGGAAACGGAGCCTTACCAGACTTAGAGACCCACAGCGCTCCCTTCCATGGTGACAGTAATACACGCAGGATGGCGGCCAGGTTTAATTTGTGAATCTACCTTTATAAGTCTGGCTCCCTCTTTGATCGAAGCGAACATTGTCTGCACAGAACAATACGTTTTCATTGTAATTTCCCTTCTTTTCAGGAAAGGAAATGTTTGCGCTTCAAAGGGTCCCTTTGAAGAGTGGCCCTTTGGTGCTGCTCCGGCTAGGCTGGAGTGACTGAGCTCAGCAGGGGACCCCGACTCTGGGCGGCTGCCCACTAGAGTTACTGTCAAGGCCAGCTCCTTCAAGGAGAGGGTCTGGGGCTGGAGAAGAACAAATAAACACATGGAAAATTACTAGGAGCTTTTGATCATGACCTTCAGAGGTCTCTTCATGCAGCTGTGGGCTTACATCTGGGGGAAACTGAGGTACAAACAAATTTCAGACAATGGGAAAAAAAAAAACCTTCCAGAATCCTCATTCCAGGCCAAGACGCAGGGGAGCTCACTCCGTGACCGATGCATGATAGAACGTGGGCAGCATGAAGCAGCAGTGAAAAGATAGGAGCTTCGAGATGCCTGACGGAAACTGTCTGCAGTTCAGGCTTAAGTTTGAGAAGCAGTCACTAGCGGGGGCAAAACTTCAGTTCAGAAAGTGTCTTTTATTTCCCAAGGGTGAGGCATCTAAAAGACCCAGGGGGTCACCCGAAGGCAAGTATAACCGCTGTATGATTCGGCCAAGAGAAAACCAGCAAAAGGCCAAGGCCATGGCCCTCAGCCAAGTGCCATGCAGCGCCCTTAATCTCTACCAGGTCTAGAAGGCAAGGGTTTGGGCGCAGGAGAGAGGAGAGAGCTTGCAACATTGTAGGTCTCAAATGTGCTCCAGATATTTATTAGCGTTCTCCATCCTCCCCCACCCGGAGGATACACACATACGACACATGCACCATCAAAGGTGACTAAAGCAGCCCACACAGGTGGGCAGCCACCCAAGGGGTAGGTGAAGGCACAAAAGACAGCCTGCACACTTGGCCACACGCGTGGCTTCTGCCTGGAGTGTGGGAGTGCTGGGAAACAGGTCTGGGTGGTCAGGTAAACTGGAGCTGAAAACCCCCGCAAGCGTCTTTCTTCAAGCCAGTCTCCTGGTAAGAGTGCCACGCCCTTGCGCGGGAACTGCTACCTGGTCTATCCTCTGCTTTACTACAACACTCAAGTGTTTGAGGCTCTTACTTAGAGAAACATGTTTTAAAGGGGGGGACTTAGAGGTACAAAAAGCCCATCCTGAGCACCCCAAAAGGTTTGTTAACAGCTCTCTGTGTGGGCATTGAGAGCCGAGTGTGGACTCTGGATCAGATGATAACAGGTATGCAGGAATGCCTTTTCAACTTGAGTATTTTCCCATCAGGCTGGGACGCGACTCCGTGGCAGAGCACTGGCCTAGCATGCATGAGGCCCAGCACACACAAGTAAACCCAAAACAAAGATAGCATACCAAGGCTGCCGAAGAGACCAGCCTTGTTTCTGGGAAATACATTTTGAAATACAAGGGATTTGTAAACTGAGGTGGGGGGAGCGTATGGTGGAAAGAAGGAGGCAGGGAAACTCAAACAGCTGGTGGACCACAATTAAGGAAGCCTAAGAGTCCCCTGAACTCCTACAACATAGAATTTGAAGTGTTACTCTAAAAAAAAAAAAAAAGCTGGCAGAGAAAAATGGGGTAGGTATTCTTCTTACTGTCCTGATAAATACCGCTTTTCCCAGAGGCCCCAAGGGCACCCAGGGATCCATCCAAGGCTCCCGTTTCTCTGGATTCCACTCATTCCAGGGAGAATGGGGGTGATTCTGCCACCTAGACATGCTGTTCTGCCACCAGACATGCTGTGACCCCTAGAGTTGCTCTGAGGGGCTACAACAGAGGTTTGCTGCAGGCCCTGACCCACCAGCTCCTGCTTCAGGCTTTCTGGGGGCCTCGAAGGAAGGGGACACTTCCTACGTCACGTGAAAGAAAGCAGCAAAGGAAGGCCAGGAGAGTGAGCAGGGTCAGGATTACAGCTGCCATTGGTCTCGTGAAGATTAGAGGCTTGCCTCTGTTCCCACAGGAGCCCCTGCAGAGGGGCGCTGTGCAATGTGGAGCAGAGGCCATGTGCACTCCTGGGCCTGGGGCAGGTGTCCAGTCAGACACTGATGACCTGAATGAATGGAAGAACGGAGTCAAGCCTCCGCCACTGACGCCAGCTTCGGGTCCCTGCACCCTGCACAGCTGCCTCCGGAACCTAGTTCCAGCTGTGCCAGGAAGACCTGCAGTCCCAGGCCAGAGAGAAATAGGAGGACACGAGGGCAGGCAGTGTGCTCCTCGGTGGTGGCGTGGCCCTCTGAGTACTAACTACTTCATGTACTTAAAATCAGAGTGGACGGCCAGGACAGTGTGCAGGACAGTCTCCGTATGCACCCAGAATGCCTGAAACACCCCAAGGCCAGAGCCTCACAAGGCTAACACCCAGACACCTTCTGCATTTGGGGGTTACTCTGAAGCCAGATCACCTGGACTCAAATCTCCCTCCTGCCACTTATAGCCTCCTAGAGCGCCCAAGGGCAACCCGTCCCCGCTTCTCTCAACCTGAGTCTCACAGACAGGAAGATATTCTAAACAGACATTTGTGCCTGTCAGACAATGGGCCCTAAAGAAGAAGGAATTTCTCCAGGAATCTCAAGCTGGGAGAAGGAAAAGGACCAGCCAGAGGGGACCTTGTCTCTGGAAGGAGATTCCACAGGGTTCTAATAGCTTGTCAGGCCACTGACAGCATGTGACTGAAGCCCAGACAAGGACGGTCAGCAGTGGGTGGGACCACGCCTTGCCCAGGACTGCTTAGGTGTGTATATCCTTGACCATCTATAGAAACTCTGAGTTCACTTCAGGATCCTGAGGATGAACTTGGGGGCCTCTCTGGATATCTTTGTCCCTCTTCCCAGGATGGCCATGTTGAATTGCTGAATAAATGTTTCTACTTTCTAGTTTTATTTGGGCTCTTTTTTTAAACTGATTTTTATTGAGCTCTACATTTTTCTCTGCTCCCCTCCCTTCCTCTTCCCCACCCCTTCTATCCTCTCCCAAGGTCCCCATGCTCCCAATTTACTCAGGAGATCTTGTCTTTTTCTATTTCCCATGTAGATTAGATCTGTGTATGCCTCTGTTAGGGTCCTCATTGCTGTCTAGGTTCTCTGGGATTGTGATTTGTGGGCTGGTTTTCTTTGCTTTATGTTTAAAAACCAATTAATGAGTGGGTACATATGATAATTGTCTTTCTGGGTCTGAGTTACCTCATTCAAAATGATGTTTTCTAGCTCCATCCATTTGCCTGAAAAATTCAAGATAACTTTTTTTTTTTTTCTGTGTAGTATTCCATTGTGCAAATGTACCACATTTTTCTTATCCATTCTTCGGTCAAGGGGCATTTAGGTTGTTTCCAGGTTCTGGCTATGACAAACAAAGCTTCTATGAACATAGTTGAGCACATGTCCTTGTGGCACGATTGAGCATCCTTTGGATATATACCCAAAGGTGGTATTACCGGGTCTTGAGGAAGGCTGTTTCCTAATTTTCTGAGAAATTGCCACACTGTATTTGGGCTCTTTTAATTGGCTTACTGAGGCGGCAGGATCTGGTTTGGGGTTGTGAACCCCGTCCCCTCCCCTCGCAACAAGTTGGATAACAAGAACATCAGGAGAATTCGAGAAAACACACATCAGACTTACCAAGCCATCCTAAGCTATTTGATCCTTAGTTGTGCTCAGCTATGAAGCCACTCTTTCCCCTCCTACTGAGAGATGCTAAGAGCTAGGCTGACGGTGCCTGGCCAACATAGAAAACACAGAGGTGGACACTTGCAGGCAACTTCGGCTGATCAGCTGAAGCTACTCAGAGGAGGATGACAGTCAATATGGCAAGGAATGAAAACATTCTCCTGCCTTCTGGTCTCACTGCTCGCCCGCCCCTGAACACTCACCTCGGCTTACCCCATTTGGGTACCTCAAGGGAAGAATAATGTCACAGCAAATAGAGGTAGCCCTCAGTTCTTGGCACTTCTCCCAACGAAGACCTCCAAGGAAATTTGGGTAAATGTTGTCATTAGAGCCAATGGTGATTATGACCAATAGCAGCCACTGTGTCCGTCTAAGCCCCACCCTACACCCTCCCAACAGGAAATGCTAAGGAGCATCCCCAGAGATCCTGGGACAAACCTAGCCCAAGAATGGATCCTGAGGCCTAAGAGAACCTGTAGCCTATACCCATGGTTGTACCTGGGTCCAGAGTCAGCCTCAAGGAAAATCCTGGCAGTTGAAGCCAAAAGCACAAATCCAGGACCGCATGGCATGGAGAACTTGCTAGCTGGTGTCTCTGAGGCCCAGATGCCTCCCAACATTCTTAATTTAGGTACAATCTCAAGAAAAGTGAACAGAATCAAGCAGCTAGGCTTGATGCAAGCCAGACTCTGGATTAAGAGGACTTGGACCATCTCACTTAAATCACCACTCTCCCGGAAGAGGAGTCCAAAAAAAGGCAGCTAAGAAGTCAGTGCTTCGTAGTCCCAGCTGCTCAGGAGACTAAAGCAGAGGACTGCATGAGCCCAGGAGTTCAGGGACCAGCCAGGGTGTAGTGGCTTGAATGAGAATATTTCCAAAAGGCCCACGTATTTGAACACATGGTTCCCAGTTGGTGGCACTATTTGGGGAGGTCCAGGAAGTATGGCCTTGCTAGGGGAAGTATATCACTGGGAGCTGGCTTTGAAGTTTCAAAGTCTCACGCCTTTCCTAGTTCACCCCACTTATGCTCACAGCGAATTCCAGGAGCCCTCAGCATCCCACTGCAGCCACCACGCCACTTGCTGCCTTGCTTTCCAGCCACTATGGACTCATCCCTCCAGAACCTGTGAACCCATAGAGACCTTTCCTCCTATCAGCTGCCTTGTTCACTGTGCTTTGTCGTAGCAGCAGAAAAGTAGCTAATACACTAGGCAACTTACTGAAATCCTGTCTTAAAAAACAAGTTAATCTATAGCCAGTTACTTTTTCAAAATATTTATTTATTATATATGTAATGGTCTGCCTGCATGTATGTCTTCAGGCCAGAAGAGGGCACCAGATCTCACTATAGATGGTTGTGAGCCACCGTGTGGTTGTTGAGCATAGAACTCAGGAACTCTGGAAAAGCAGCTAGTGCTCTTATCCGCTGAGTCATCTCTAGCCTCAGCCAATTATTATGAATGAACTATGGAAAAGCATTTGTACACTTGGCTACAAGGAAGGACCTTAGTAGAGGCATCAGTCTGATCTAAGCCCACTCTGGGATTCAGCCCTTTCTTAGGGAAAGGGTGGAGCATCTACTTTGACCCCACAGTTTAGAAACCGGGTCTTTATCTAAGATCAGCTATAGCACAAAGAGGCTTTGTGGGACTGGAGACAGGATTCAGCAGTTAAGAGCACAACACTGGCCAGGCAGCGGTGGTGCACACCTTTAATCCCAGCACTCGGGAGGCAGAGGCAGGCGGATCTCTGTGAGTTCGAGGCCAGCCTGGTGTACAAGAGCTAGTGCCAGGACGGGCTCTAAAGCTACAGAGAAACCCTGTCTCGAAAAATGAAAAAACAAACAAACAAAAAAGAGCACTCACTGGCTGCTCTTCCAGAGGTCCTGAGTTCAATTTCTATCAATCACGTGGTGGCTCACAACCATCTATAATGGGATCTGATGCCCTCTTCTGGCATGCAGGGGTATATGCAGACAGAGCACTCATACAAACAGATGGAGAGAGAGAGAGAGAGAGAGAGAGAGAGAGAGAGAGAGAGAGAGGGAATTCTGCATTCAGAGGTTTCCCACAGGGCAATCTCAACACCACACTAACACCTGGAGGAGCGAGTCAAAGGAGCTGATGCACAGCAGACAAAACTACAAGCGACCCCAGCTTTGGGGTGGATTGTCCCCAGAGGCTCCATCAGTACAAATCTTGGTGGAGATGGTTCAGTGGTTGAGAACACTTGCTGCTCTGATGGAGGATCTGAGTTTGGTTCCCAGCACCCACATGGGGGCTCACAGGCACCTACAACTCCAGTTCCAAGGGATCAGACATTCTCTTCTGGCCTCTGAGGACAATGAACATACATGGTGCGCATACAGAGAAGCAGGTACACACATATACATATAAATTTTAAAAGTAAACATGCATACCTTGAACCCTAGCACCCAGGAGGCAGAGGCAGATGGATCTCTGTGAATCCCAGGGAAGCCTGGCCTAGATAGTGAGTTCCTGGCTAGCTGGGAGCAAAACAGTAAGGCCTCATCTCTAAATAACCAAGGAATTTTAAAAAGGTTATTTGCAGTGACAGGCATGGTAGTGTATATCTATAATCCCAATATTCTGGAGGCTGAGACAGCAGGACTTCATGTTTGAGGCCACCTTGGTCTCTATACAGCAAGAGTTTGAATGAATAAATCAGCCAAAATAAAATAGCCAATTTATTCTGTGACTTTTCCAAAGTCCTAATTTCCAGGGCCAGGGAGATGGTTCAGCATTTACAAGAGCTTGTTGCTCTTCTAGAGGACCCAGGTTCATAGGCAGCACCCACCTCAGACATCTGACAATAGTCTGTAACTCCAGCTCCAAGGAATCCAACACTCCTCTGACTTCTATGGGCACCCACAAACACGTGACAGAAATTCACACGGACACACACTGTGTAACTGTCCATCTTCCACCCAGCACGCTACCTATCCCATCATCTTGCTCTCTCCTCACCCAGAAGCACTAGTCAATCTCCTGTTAAAATAAATCCAGGCAGTAGGCCAGGGGTGCAACTCGGTGACAGAGTAGCTAGCATATGTTTAGGATGTTAGAGGCCAGGTAGTGATCCCAAGCACATCTACCACCCTCCCATATCTCCCCAGCCTGAAAGGACCAATTATGGAAAAACAAACGAAAACCAAAACAAAACAAAAAGTACTAGGGCACTGGTTCACAACCTGTAGGTTGCGACCCCTCGGGTCAAAGAACCCTGTCACGTGTCAAATATCCTGTATATCAGACATTACATTTAGGATTTATGAATTGTTATGACAGCAAAATTACAGTTATGAAATAGCAACAAAAATAATTTCCTGGTTGAGGGTCAGCACATGAGGGTTGCAGCATTGGGAAGGTGGAGAGCCACTGAGCTAAGATCCTACAGGTCCTGCCTCGAATGATGACTAAGAACTCGGTGAAAGGATGAGACACAGGTGATGCCTGTGAGGGCCGCGGCACAGAAGTCTAGCTATCCCCAGGGCTACTGGAAGTCCCTAACAAGGACTTCCTCTTACACCTCTCCCGAGTACTAATAAACACCTCTAACTCCATGGCCAGCAAGGAGGAAGGCTTCCGTTCACCTTACAGGTACCTGTTTTTATTGGGCTTAGTAAAAAGAAAAGAGACTTAAACACCAATAAATGCACTTACTGACATTAAAAATGCCATCTGGGGCCTACAAAATAACCCGGCTTGCAATGTGGCTGCTATGCAAGCCTGCAACCCGCGTCTGATCCCCAAAATCCACATAAAGGTACAAGAGAATGGGCCTCTACATGTGCACAGTGGCACGCACGCACCCCTACACATATCACAGACACACACGAGACTAATACACGAAAATGATTGAAAACTTTTCAGTAATGTCTGAGCTGGAGGGTGTATCTCAGTTAGTAAAGTGTTTGCCTAGGATGCAGGAGACCCTGGGTTGGATCCCGGGTGCAGGGCTGTAACAACAGTATTTGGGAGGCAGAGGGAGGCAAGAGGAACAGAAGCTCAAGGTCATCTTTTGCTAAGTAGCAAGTTTGAGGCCAGTCTGACCAACATGAAGGGTATGGGGGGTCGGGTACAGGACAAGGTGGGGGAGGGACAGATCTACCAAATATGACGACCTTGTGTCTTAGAAGAGAAATCCCTAACGGAACCATGTGGTCTTCACACCTTAAATACATACATACATACATACATACATACATACATACATACATACATACAGCCCAGTAATTATGGGCCAAGCCCTGTGGCTGTGAGACTCAGCCCCAGTCTCTGAGGCATCTCTGTTCTCGTCTCAACTCTTTGTTTATTCGAGCACTCTTCTATACACTCTAAATTTCACCCTTAGATAAAACATGATCTCAAAACGCTAAACTTTTCAAAGCTGTTTCCATCCAAGGGTTGGCTTTCCCCCTAAATTTCTATTTGGATCACATGACTTAAACCCTTTTGTTTTAGTGACAGAAGGGCGTGCTCATATAAAAATAATGATTTCCATTGAGACCAACTAAAAATACCAGGTGGTTTCCTATTATCTCAACCACACGTGAAGGGCAAGAAATGATAAGAAAATCCCAAGTAAATTACAAACTGACCCCATCAGTTTGTATCTGGCGAGGATATTCAGCCAAAGATAATATTCGGGGTTCTAGGGAAACTTTATTCGCCTTTAGGAAAAATACACCTATGTTTGAAATCCCAGCCTTGTCCTCCAGCACGTGAGAGTATAACCGTGGGTGCTGGGAAATGTAGTTTTTTGGTTTGTTTTGTTTTCCTGACGGCACATGTCTGGCTATCCCAGCACAAGTCTGGCTATCTCAACACGCCAGGACGTGGACTGGGGCGAGCGACACTGGCACCAGGTTGCTCTGCGGACACGCGTGGCGGGTGACCTGTCCGTACCCAGGAAGTCTTCCCCTACGCAGAAAGGAACACGCTGAGCACAGGTTGTCTATGGAGCCGGAAGAACTTCCTCCCACTCCACACCATCTGGAAGAACAGTCTGTGCAGGCCGAATCAGGTCACAAGGAAAATCCACCCGAGAAGGAGTCCCTCCAAAGCGACCTCTGAGGACTACGGAAGCGACCTGGAGAGCGGGAATCTCAGGTCTCCGGTTATAGGGGACCTGTCTGGGGGACCTGATGGAGTCCACCCTGCGCGCGGTTCGGCTGACGACACTGCCCAGGACCGCGTGGCGGGGCGGGGTGCCGCGTACCGCGCCATGTAAGGGAAGATCTCCCAGGCAGCGGCGGCTCCGGATGTCACCCAGGGCGGCCAGCGTGGACGAGTCCCCGCGCCCACGTGGAGCCTTCGCACGACCACGCGTGGCCGGACTACCTGGGTCGCTCTGCCCACTCCCTCCCGCTGTTGCATCATACACCACGCCGCGCCTGTAAAGGACCAAGATGGACTCGGAGGAGGCGACCGGAATACCGGTGCCCGCCCCACGCAGCATCCCCGGAGATGGGGAGGTTAAGAAGAACCCTCGCCCTGTCTGAGCGGCCACGCGAGGCCCTGAGTTCCCACGCACAGAGAGAGGTGACACAGGCTTTTAGAGCTCCCTGGACATTCACCGGGATCGCGTACTCACCGAGGAGGCGACGGGATGCTGAGCTGGGTAGGAATCGAGGGTAAAGAAACGCTCACACCTGCTGGCGGAGGGGATGGCGCGCGCGGGAGGGATCCGAGCCGGTTTCATCAGCCGCGCGCCGCCCTCCGCGGGCCCCGCGGCCACGGCCAGTGATGCGCGTCACCTTCCCGAGCACCAATGAGTGTGCTGCGCGGCCGCGCCCCTGTGGGCGGGGACACCCGAGACCGGGCTTTCCCCGACGCTCGCCCTTGGTCCCCAGCAGCTACAACGGTGGTTTGGTCAGAGCTGGTGGGTGACACAGGCTGAGCCGTGCCAGCCCCCGCCTGGGGAGCCACTGACAGCTAACCTTACCAGGGTTCCTGCTTCAAACGATGTGAGACATGAGACATAATTTAAAGAAATTTTAGGACTTGGTTGTAAATCTTAATTTGTCGTTGGACTTCTTTAAGGCAGTGTCCTAGCTAACGCCTTAGCCTCGCCCCTGTCAGGGAGGGCCCCAAAGCCCGCTAGCCTTCCTTTGATACAGTACTTCCTCCCTAGGCTAATGCGCCAATGGAGCCAGCTCACTCCAGAGGGACTCACCCCAAGTTTATTACCCCAATCCAGTCTTCATCTCTGGGATTCTTTCTGATCTCTGCTCCAAAAGCAAGAACTACAATCTATGGGGCTGAAGAGACGGCTCAGTGGTTAGGAGCACTGACTACTCTTCCAGTTCGGTTCCCAGTACCCACATGGTGGCTCACAACTGTTTGTAACTCACGCATGCGGAACACTGATATGGGCAGACAAAACTCCAATACACAAAAAAATGAAGTTTTTTTTTTTATAAAAAGGGGGGGCTACATCTATAAAGGCCCAATAATCACGGGACATGGGAGAAGTAAAGAGATATTAACACCTTCGTGGCCCCACAGTCTTTGTAGAAAAAAAAAAGATGGATATGTGTTCTCAAGTGTCCTTTATCAGTAATGAGGGTCATCGTCAGTCACAGATGTGATATTCCTGTGGAATTAACTAACGATTTATTAATGTATACTGCCCAGCAGAAAGCTTTAATGAACACGTCGAAGGAGGTCGATAGCGTAAAAGCATTTTGAACAGTGTTTGGGATTATAATAAGGTACCAAGCATGCGTTGTTTTTTTAAAAAAATATCTATTTATTTGTTATGCACACAATATTCTGTCTGTGTGTATATCTGCAGGCCAGAAGAGGCCACCAGACCTCATTACAGATGGTTGTGAGCCACCATGTTGTGGTTGCTGGGAATTGAACTCAGGACCCTTGGAAGAGCAGGCAATGCTCTTAACCTCTGAGCCATCTCTCCAGCCCTATTTGGCTGTTTTAAAACAACACATGTGGGCACATGTAATGGAGTCTGGTGCCCTCTTCTAGCCTGCAGGCGTACACAGACAGAATATTGTATACATAATAAATAAATAAAGATTTAAAAATTAAAAATAGATAAATAAAAATAAAACAGCCAAATAAAGTGTCAATCATGCAAGTGATGAAATACCTGCCAATCTTGTTAGGAGGTCTCCTGACTCTTTGGAAAGAAACCTTTACCATCTGACCTCTCTGTGAAGGGTCTCTGTGAAGGGTGTCCCACCTTCAGAGGGAAAGCCTCTCACCTACCAGAGCCCACCAGCTTTGTCTTCAACATCGGATGACTCTGAATTTGACCACTTCATCTACTGTGTGTCCTCCACGAATTATCTCATTACTCCTTATAAAAATTTGTGTCCTCTTAAAAATTATTGTCAGTCCTTGTTTAGGACTAAGTTAGTGCACTAGACTTCCACAGAGCAAGCTGAAAATCAAAACGGAGTCACTCGCGATAAAAATCCCACATCACCAAACTGAACTAAACTGACTTTTCAAGGAATTAGGGATAGCCAGTTTAGCCTGTCAGAATAGAGAGTTCCCTCTGCTTAAACCCGTTAGCAAAAAGAGCAACCTGAAGCACCGATAACTAGTTACTTTCCTGGTGCTCCTTCTCCCGCCTCTAGTATGCAGGCAAATTGAATTCTGCAGGCTTTAATTCCTTTCTGTCTGTAAAGCCAGCTTCACCAGGCAACCCTGGAGGTTAGAAGACAGTTTCAGGCCCCCTGGAACTGGAGTTATAGGCTATCATGGGCTTCTTTGCGGGTACTGGGAAGAGAGCCCAGGAGGAGCAGCTACTGCTGCTCTTAGCTAATGAGCTATCTCTCCAGTCCCTGATCTTTTTTTTTCTTTTCTTTTCCTTTTTTGTTTTGTTTTGTTTTGGGGCTCGAAAACTTTACAAATATTCCACATAAAAACCAACCTAGATTCCATCCACCTAGGAGATTTTTAGCACAGGGCTCAGTTCAATGATTCCATTAGGCAGGTGACCTTCAGACCAACACGAGGAAGCCCTCGATGACAGGACTCGCGATGGTGTGTGTGGTGGTTTGAATGAAAATGCCCCCCGCCCCCGTTGGCACTATTAGGAGGAGTGGCCTTGTTGGAGGAAGTGTGTCACTTAGGATGGGCTTTGGGGCTTCAGAAGCTCAAGCCAGGCAGAGTGGTTCACTCTCTTTTTGCTGCCTGCTGATCCTGATGCAAAACTCTTGGCTCCTTCTCCAGCACCATGTCTGCCTGCGCACCTCCATGTTTCTTACCATGATGATAATGGACTGACCCTCTGAACTGTAAGCCTCCGCCCATGGAATATTTCTTTATATGAGTTGCTGTGGTCATGGAGTCTCTTCACAGCAACAGGATAGTGACTAAGACAAAGGGACTTCAGGGCAGAAAAAAAAAGGATCAATTTGAAGCAGGTAAACTCAACTGTGGTCCAGGTCACCCAGGAGATGCTGTTTTTCCACCAAATTCCTCTAGTGACTTTTGAAAGGGCTGCCAGCATGTCTGAGCTATGGTAAAAGACAGTTTCTCTCCACAATAGCAATGTGCCATCTCTCAAGAGGAAGGGCTCCGCTCACAATTCGCAGAAGAAAATACAGATATGCAGAAATGATGAGAGCTGCTCAGAGAGGTTTATGTGAGAGTGTGTGTGTGTGTTTAAATTGTCACAGCAAAAGGAGAAATGCCATAGCGTGTAAAAACAGTGGTTAAATGCAGCCTGAAGCATTTCTAAGATTCAATACTATATGGTCATAGAAAATAAAGCTTCCAAAGGTTTCTTAACTGTATGGAAGTACTCAGACTATAAAATAGCACAATGTTTTATCTGCACTGTAATTCCGACTTTCTATATGAAGTCAGTATGTTCTAAGAAAGGTGTTCTTTGGCTGTCGTTGTACAAGACATCACAGAGTGAAGCCACTAACACAGCCTCACCAGGTAACATAGCCCTGAGGAACAGTATTATATATGTAGTCCAAGTATCCTTGTGCCACACATGACTGTGTGTGGACATGTTCATGCATATACCCACATATACATGTTTATATGTACATGAATACTGTGTATAGCCAAGATGAAAACTCTTCAAATATGCTACCCTTAGAGAGAGTCTTAATGTCTTCTTCTTTTTTTTTTTTTTTTTGACAAGGTTTCTTTGTAGCTTTGGAGCCTATCCTAGAACTAGCTCTTGTAGACCAGGCTGCTCTCGAACTCACAGAGATCCGCCTGCCTCTGCCTCCCAAGTGCTGGGATTAAAGGCGTGCACCACCACCACCTGGTGAGAGTCTTAATTCTTTTTCACAGATTTTTTTTTAAAGATTTATTTATTTTTCTGTGTAGGAGTGAGTGCCTGTGTTTATGTATGTATTCCACATGCATGCAGTACTGGTGGGGTCCAGGAGAGGGCAATGGATCCCCTGGATTTAGGTGCTGAGAACTGAGCCCATTTCCTCTATAGAAGCAGTCTGAGCTTCCCCAAGTCATTTCTCTAACCCTGAGTTTTAATTCTTTTGTGTGCCTACTCTCAACTCTTTACACTGGAAATTTACAATAAACTCAATAAAGCTTATTGAAAATCAGAATTGTACCAAAATATTAGGTTTTATGTCAACTTCTTCCTTGCCCCTCAAATCCGTATCACCCCAGAACCTTCAGACCTTCAATTACTTTTAGTAGGGTGGTGGTGTACGACAATTAGCCCACTGCATACCATATGTCTCAGAATATTCACATGTGATTCTTAATATTTTTAGGAGTGTGGGATTGACACAGGGTCTTAGTGTGCTGCTTTGACTGTCCTGGAACTCACTCTGTAGACCAGGCTGGCCTCAAACTCATAGAGATCCTCCTGTCTCAGAGTGCTGGGATTAAAGGCCTGGGGCACAGCACCAGGCTGTCTCCTCAATTCAAGTGTCAACGTCCAGCATTCTTGTTTTGAAGAGAGCAGGAATGTGTTCTGAGCCGTCATCTAATTCCTGATGTCTCTTCAGTTTGTCAGGAAAGAGAGCTAAACCTGGGGTCCAGTACTGAGGCTTCTTTGGGACTATGAGCACCAGCTAACCAGAGCCCCGAGCTCTGAGAAGATGGTGACTCCCTCTGACATGCCTGTCAGTAATCCAACACAAGCACACTGAAGTCAGCACGAGGAGAGAGCTCCTCCTGCCTTCTGCCTTCTTCCACAAGCTTCCCTGGTTCTCCTCTATGCACTTTTTGTTTTGTTTTTTGTTTTTTGTTTCTCTTTAACCATATATTTTTCAAACAGTGCCCTAGGCAACGAGGGTTGGTTTGCAAGATCAGTCAGTACCTAGCTTTGATTGCAGGTAATTTATAACCTGAACCCTGGCCCAAGTCATCTCTGAAGAAAAGTCCCAGCTCTCCCTCTCAGCTTAACTCTCTTCCAAAAGGAAGGTCATTTCGTAGTGATTGGAAGACTTTCATGTCCAACACAAGTCTTCAATACCTCTGTTGTCTTCCTAAACACAGGGATGCTATATGTCTGCTGACATTTAAACCTCGGCCTGGTGACACACACCTTTCACCCCATCAGTTGGGAGGTGGGGGACTGGAGGCTCTTAGTGAGTTTGGGACTAGTCAGGACTACACAGTGAGACCCTGTCTCAAGGAGGAAAAAAAGAAAAACAGGAAACAAACATGTTGTGGAATATTCCTTTACACTGTGTGATGTGTCATTGCGTTTGGTTTAATAAAAAGCTAAATGACCAATAGCTAGGCAGGAGGTTTAGCAGGAACCTCTAGACAAAGAGTGGCCAGGGAGACAGAGAGGAAACAGGACGGGTAGTACAGGATGAAGGTAAGCAAACCATGTAAAAGAACGTAGATGAAAAGGTATGGGTTAATTTAAAGTACAAGAACTAGTTAGGAACAAGCCTAACCTAAGGCTGAGTTTTCATCATTAACACTAAGTCTCTGCATCTTTGTCTTTTTGTGAGCTGGTGACCCAAAGAAAATTCTGTCTGCACAAACAAGTCACTCACTGGAGGGCTGGCTCCACAGCTAAGAGCAAGCAGTTGCAAGAAGACCCCAGTTCATTCTCAGCACCCGTGTAAGGTGGCTCCATAACTGCCTGGAACTCCAGCTCCAATGAGCGCAACACCCATGCGCACACATTCACACTATGGAAAGCCCTAAGCAATCGTACTGGTGCCCGTATGAGAGATTTGGAAATGAAGGAAAGTGGAGGCAGGGAGGGGGTATCCCTCCCTTGTGAGAGAAAAGAAGGCAGCTGTCTTGGAGTCAATGAGAGAAGACCCCAAAGAAAGCAACCCCACAGACCCTTGGGCCTTGAACTCTCGGACTCTAGAACCCTGAGGTCATCGGTGATATCGGTATGTTCACCCCCAGTCTGTGGGGTTTGTCATGATAGCCCAAGGAAACTAACATGGTGGAAGTCATATTTAAGAGGAGGGTGGACAGTCAAAGCCAAAGTAGACATGAGCAGCACCTCTTGGGGCTTAACACGGCTTCATAGTCTGGCTGAGCCCATGTCGCCAAAGTCATAGGTCACAGAGACAGTCAAGCCCCCATACTGAACACCACTCTATCATATCTAACACTTTTTCCTTTCCTTTCTTTTTTTATCTGTTGGGTTTTTTTTTTTATTCAGGGTCTCACTGTGTAGCCTTGGCCATCCTGGAACTCACTCTGTAGACCAGGCTGGCCTCGAACTCACAGAGATCCTCCTGTCTCTGTCTCTCAAGTGCTGGGATTAAAGACCTGTGCCGCCACCCCCTGGCTCCGTTCACTTTTGTTTTAAATCAATTTGTGCCTTTTGGGCTATTTCCTACAGTCGTTGTTCCCCTTCTCAGACCACATATCGAAAAGGAAAGATGGGGGAGCCACGGAGAAGCTCCCCACCACTCCTGGTCTGCATCATTTCTCACTGGGTAGATGTGCTGCCAAGCCAAGCACCACTCTTGCTCTGTACAGACAGGAGCACAATGCTATCAGCCCAGAGTCTGCTCCCTCCTGTGCTCTGCGGAGTGGGGGTAATGGAATGTTTGGCATCGGGCAGGCGTGGGTGTGAAACTGGACGTCAGTACTAATCAAATGGCAGACCTCGGTCAAGTTACTTAAGACATAAAGGAAGACAACAGTTTTCCCATTTGACCCTACTGACGATAGTGTGTACGAAGCCAGGTCAACACCATGAGCTCTGACCCACCCTCTTTGCGGTATCTGTCCTCTCCCTTGCCAGAAGGCAGGGGATCAGGACCCTTGCCTCCATCTCTGTCCCCAATGACAAACACCTGCCTCATGAGCCAGGGAAGGATGCAGTGGCCCTTACTAGCCTTCTATCTGGCACCTGGGGGTGACTCACCGACTCAGATCCTTTTGAGGGGACGCTTAATTTCTGAGGACAGTTGGCTTGACAGAAGCCGTTCCCTTCTTTGGCTCTCTAGAAAGTGTGCCAGCTGGGGCTACACCCAGTCGCAATGCTTCACAAAGACAGACAAAGCATTAAGGAATTCAGCTCTCGAGCTGAGAGAGAGTTCAGGGGTAAGTACGAAGCCTCATGATCTGAGTTTGATTGCTACTGCTCGTTTCTCACAGAGGAAGGAAGGAACCCCCTCCCCAAAGTCATTCACTGACCTCCACATTTGTGCCCTCACACACATACTTATCATGCATGCACGCGTGCACACACACACGTACACACACACACACCATGACAAAAAAATTCTACTTAAGTCCGCTTACACTGTAGTACAAAATAAAATAAATATTTCAATTCTTTTTAAAACTCTAGAAATGTCTACTTGGTGAAACAAATCAATCTCTCCCGCCCCTTCTCTTTCTGGAAGATTTTTACTAAGCACCTCAGGCTAACTCCAAACTCAGCGTTCTACCATCTCTACCTCCCAGGTCTGGGATTAGGGGTGCGTGCGGAACACACCTGGTTCACCTCCATAACCTTTAGGCAAAAATGCTGCAGGCTTCTACACAGTTTGTGACCAGTACTAAACAACCCATTCCTGCGTTAATGCTGGTCTCACGTCTCAGCCTTGGAATGAGGTCGCTGCCTTTGTACCTTACATCAAACGCCCCTGCTGCAAGTGTAGACAAGCAGGACACAGTGCCGTGCCGTGGCTAAGAGCGTAGATGGCAAAGACAGGCCCAGAGTACGGCTTGCAGGAAGTAACCAGCCCCTCTCAGCCATAGCTGCCTCATCTAAAATATGCATGCGACAACTAATCATGAGCTGCTGGCAGGACGGAGGTAAAGGTTGCTGGCGCCCGTGCATTGCCTGGACAGAATAATAATAAGCCTATAAAAGTTACCATTTATTATTATCGCTATCATAAAAAAAAAACTTTCTCCTAACGTATACTTTGCTGATACAAGGAAATACCAGTTAACTGCCAGTAATTCTTTTATCCTTTAGTGGCCAGTGTGCAGTGTGGGAACAGCTATGGGGTGGTAGCCTTTGTAGCTAGCTTTTCACTGTACACAGAAAGCTAGTCCCATCCCGATGAGCAAACCACCACAACCACCTACCAATGGCCTCTTAGAACTCAGAGCATGGTCACTGTATCCATTGGGTCTCTAGAGTAACAGAACTTGCAGAACGAAGCCTTCTATACATATATAGAAAGAAGATTTATGATAATGGCTTACAATTTGCAACCCAGTTAATCCAATATTGGCTGGCTATGAATGGAGAGTTCAAGAATCCAGTAGTTGCTCATTCCATGAGGATAGATGTCTCAGCAGGTCTTCAGTAGACACTGGAATCCTAAAGAAGTAGGTCCCAGTGCCAGTGAAGAAATGGGATCGATGGCAAAGCAAGGGGCAAGCAAGCGAAGAGCAAAAGCTTCCTTCTTCCATGCCCTTATAGAGACTTCCAACAGAAGGCATGGCTCAAATTAGATCTGAATCAAAGATCTGGATTAAGGGTGTGTCTTCCTACCTCAGAGATCTGGATTAGGAGTGGCTCTCCCTGCTTCAAATTAAGCATGTCCTCCATTTCTGAGTTTTAGTTCCAGATGTAGTCAAATTGACAACCAAGAATAGACATCACCGCCTCTGGTTTGGACCAGAGTGTTCCTCAGCCTGGCCACCATGCATATTTGGGCCAAATAAGCCCTTGTTGGAGGTAGTTGGAGGTTGTCAGGGGTAGTTGGTAGTAGTTGCTCTGTGCTTCCTAGGATCCTTGGCAGGATTTCAAGTCTCTGTTCACAGATACCAGCTGCTTGCACTCATCTCAACTGAAAGTGGGGTGTTGCCAATGATCCTCCCCAATATACTGGCTAGCTTTCAGCAGTGTGACACAAACCTAGACATGTCTGGGAAGACAGAATCTCAACTGAAGAACTGACTTCCTCAGGTTAGCCTGTGGGCATGTCTCTGAGGTATTTTCTTGATCTCTGTTGATGGGGAAGAGCCCAGCCCACTGAACAGTGCCACCATTGGGCAGTTAGGGGCTGGGCTATGTAAGGAAGGTAGCTGAGCAAACCATGGAAAGCAAGCCAGTAAGTGGCACTCTGCCACAGACTCTGCTGCAGTTCCTGCCTCCAGGTTCCTGTCTTGAGTTCCTTGGCTTCATTCAATGATTGGCTGTAACTTGTAAGTCCAAGAAACCTTTTCCTCCCTCAAGTGGCCTTCGATCACAGTTTATCACAGCAACAGAGAAACCAACTGGGACACCCCCTAATGGCAAGCCACTGGATTAGAGGAATATCTGCTTGTTTTGTCATAGATATTGGGTATTAGCTATAAGTGAAAAAAGAAAGTATACACTCACCCAGCACGCAGGGCTGAGTTAGAGGGCCTCCATCAGATTAGCGGAGCCATTGCCTACAGACCAGATGTCTTTCGATTGGCTGGTGCCTAGGCCAGGTCAACATTCTTCCTGTGTTGTGGTGAGCCTCTAGATGAAGCTCTTTGAAGACATACAGATGGAAGGTTACATCTGGGACAATAGAGTGCATGCTGGCAGCTGGAAGCAGTCAGATGGTGGTGTGATGGTTTAAATGCTGTCGCCCCCCCCCCATAACCTCATATGGAGTGGCGCTATCGGGAGGTGTGGCTTTGTTGGAGGAAGTGGTCTGCCTGTGGAGGCAGACTTTGAGGTCTCTTTTGCTTAAACTTCACTCGGTGTTAGAGTCCACTTCCTGCTGTCTTCTGATCAAGATATAGTGGGCTACATGTTTGCCTGCATGCCGCCATGTCCCACTATGATGACATGGGAAGGAACCTCCAAACTGTGAGTAAGCCCCCCCCAATTAAATGTTGTCCTTTTGAAGAGTTGCTGTGGCCAGGCAGTGGTGGCACACGCCCTTAATCCCAGCACTCGTGAGGCAAAGGCAGGCGGATCTCTATGAGTTCCAAGCCAGCCTTGTCTACAAGAGCTAGTTCCAGGATAGGCTCCCAAGTTACAGAGAAACCCTGTCTCGAAAAACCAAAAATGAAAAAAAAAGAGAAAACAAAAGAGTTTCTGTGGTCCTGGTGTCTCTTTGCAGCAACAGAAACCCTGACTAAGACAGGTGGTTGCTATTTCGATGCTGCAGCCTCTGTTATATTAGTTAGTAGCTGATGTGCTTTACCCACACCAATGGCAGAGGCGAGAGGATCCCTGGGGCTTCATGGTCAAAAACAGAAATAACTCTTCCTCTTTGGTAGGAATTGCTCAATTGATCGAAGCTTGTCCACAAGATTCACACGCAGTGCATCAGTCTTGAAACTTCTGAATGTCACTGCTGTGTAACTGGACAGTCTAGAATTGGGGCAGATAGACATGTGGCTGGATCCAGGTCCCTGGAATCTGTCTCACAGCTCTTAGGAGTCTCCTGCACATCATCTCTCTGTGTTGATATATTTGCAGATTACAGCCCAGGAGAGAACCATTGCCAACTGCAGTTTCAACCCTACAAAAGATCCCAGCTTGATTCTGCTGAGTCTAGTGGCCAAGCATCCGTGCCTCTTGCTGATTCAACAGAACGGTGTTCTACAACCTTACCCAGCTTCTGTGATCTCTCCAGCTATTTCTTGTCCTGGGCAGTGTTGCCTGTGTGCAGCCAATGAGCTTAATGCCTGTCACTCAGCGTTATACTCTGCTGCCTTAGGCTCTTACCTCTCCAGACACTTGTCATGTTTTCTCCTCTTTTCGCCTCATCTTCTCTCTCATGGAACCTAGGGAACAAGATGGAGGGACTCCACATGAGCTACAAAGCTAGCTCTCAAATGACCCCTCCTTCCCCATCAACACCGGCCTTGACCCAGACTTGAAGACTTTAACCCCACAAGTGTGCTGAGTTCCTTCTCAGAAAATGCCCTTGTCTTCAGTGCCACCACACCCTAGGCGAGGTCAGCTGAACACTCTAAATGTTCCTACCAGGCAAGGCAACTCATGGACACACAAGCGGGAATCACCACGGTATGGGGTTTCAAGCGGATTATTTTATTCTTGACTCCATTTCCTGGATGAGTTTTCTCTGGACGCGGTTATCAGTTAGTTGTTCTGAACAGCTTGTTGACCCTGAGGGTCTACCCAGCTGACTGGGCAGAATTCACATTTTTATTGCCTCACAGTTATCTGGGCAAACAACACAAAGATGGCACCGGCCTAATGACCCATCCAGGCTCACACAGTCCTGTCCTCACTTTGGAAGACGGAAACTGCTATTGTGGATCCCTGTTGGAGTGTGAGCCGTTAGAAGCCTGGGACAGAGCTGCAGCCAGAGCCACAGTCCTTTGCTTTGGCCTTGACCTTAACCTCTGGCCAGCTCCTAAGACCTTGGCGATGTGGGAAAAGCGCATGTCCCAAGCTTATTTTGCACAGTAGACGGAAGTCGAGTGTCTTCTTGGGCTTTTATGAGGACCCCGATAGTCTCAGCTCAGACACTCAAAGTTTTGCTTTTGGTGGCTGCATCGTCTTCGGGCAAAACACAAGTTCCTTTCCTATAAGAGAGGCCAGACTTTCTGACTGAGGTTCCTTGATGCCACTTGTGTGCTGGTTGCAGATCTGGCTATGTGTGGTTCTCTGATTCAGCTGGGTCTATGAGGAGAAAGTCCCAAAGTGCCAGGGACCAAAAGAAGAGGTCCTGGAACCAAAGAGGAAGTTCTGGGTAGAATTACTTTGCCACCACAAAGACCAAACAAGCAAATTGGTATTTGTGGTTTGTTCTTCCTTTGGGAAGCGTCAGTCTGACTTTCTCTATTCCAATGAGGGCAGGGGCAATGGCTCAATAAGGTGCCTTCCAGGTGAGCTTGCGAGTCTGAATTCAGATCCTCATAATCCACATTAACAATCAAAACCTGAACAAGGTAACACATACCCAGAACTCCAGGGCCCATGGTGCAGGAAGAGATAGGCGGGCCCCTGACGCTCATTGGTAAGGCAGACTAGATGAATTCACTGAGAGACCCTGTCTCAACAAGATAATGCGAGGAGGGCCTGAGATATGGCCCAGTGGGTAAGGGCAGCTGTTGGCAAGCTTGACAACCTGGGGTCAGTTCCCAGCATTCACATGGCAGAAGGACAGGGTGACTCCCACAGGTTTCCCTCTAAATTCCACATGTGCACTATGGCAGGCATGCATGCACATACACATACGCACACACACATACACACACACCAAATAAATGTGTTTTTCAAAACTTGTTTACTACACTAAAGGCAGAGAGCTATCAAGGAAAACCTCTAACACCTGCCCCTGACCTTCATGTAAATATACACATGTGCATATGACCCCCACACATGCACACAGCTGTGTTTACAAGTGTGTATACTGCCCGTCATAACATCCCCATGTACCTACTGAATGCAAGGGGTGCAGAAAAGAAACTGCCATCATGACTGTTCAGTGGTACAGCGAAGAAGGGAGGCTTTTATTGTAGGAATAAAAGGAAAAGCAAGTATATCCAGAGACATCTGGAAGAGTCCAGAGCAGAGAGAAAAAGAAAGCAGACTGGGCATGACTAGGACTATTTGCAAGAGAAGGGAGACTATCAAAAGAAGAGAGAATTGTGAATAGCAAGAGAAAGAAAATGGTGAGGAGAGGGAGCAAGGGGAAACGGGTTTCTGGGAGGAGGGAGGCCTGGAGAGGCCAACATGGACTTTGGAATGTGTGATTAGTGCCTGGTAGTGGGATGGAGGGGGCCTGGGGGCCCGTGTGGGCTTTAATATGCAGCCACAGGTATATGTCATGGGAGCCATCTGTCCCTCCTGCCAGAAGGAAGGGAAATGACTCCTTTTGGCAGATAAGAACCAGTTTTACCAGTTCCTGAGGAATGCTGACTTTTGAGCTCATTTCTGAATATTTGGACTGCCTAAGACCTAACATATACCAACAAATATTAGAAGAAGAGGAGGAGGAAGAGGAAGAAGAAGAAGAAGAAGAAGAAGAAGAAGAAGAAGAAGAAGAAGAAGAGGAGGAGGAGGAGGAGGAGGAGGAGGAGGAGGAGGAGGAGGAGGAGGAGGAGGAGGAGGAAGAAAATAAGTCTTAAGTTTCCTTTTTAAAGTTTATAAATGAAACAGCAAGGATTGGGTGCTGTTACCAGGGCAATTGACTACAGGCAGCATTTTTAAAAGTTGAGGGATGGAGAGAGAGTCAAAGACCTTGGCTTAGGTTATTGTGACCGAAAGCATGTTTGTGGTGTTGCCTGAAAGTCTGCACCAAAAAATGTCTTCCCATGTTTGAGATGCATTGCCACAAAAGCAGCAATCGGCTGGCTGTTAACTGTGGCAGCTTCTCAACAACAGCATGGTCTTGTTCTCCCGTGGAGAGCCTGTAGGCTCTTGTCCTCCCTCTCCACTGACCTGCTGGTTCCCTTACTGAAACTCACAGATGTCATCACTACCCCTTATCTGTACATCTTGCCTCCATCTTGCGCATGCCTGGTAAGCGCTTACTGCCAATGATCGCTCGGGCAGTCACCCAGGAGCCTCACTTGGTGCCAGCACCTCCTTGACTAACACAAGTGTCTTAAACAAAGTAAGGGAAGGACAGAGGTCATTTGGCAACCTTGTTTATCTCTCCTGGGTGTGAAACTATTGGCTGTAATCTCAGCACTATTCCTGTAATTTCAGCGCTGAGAGAGCCACGCGGGCAGAGTGTGAGCTCACGGCAAGCCTGACTGACACGGGGAGATCTTGTTCCCAACTAAAAGTAAAAGTTTTAAATGTGGCTGAGCATGTAGCTTGGCAGGTTAATGGTTGCCCAGGATGTGTAAGATCCTAGGTTCAATTCAATCGCCATTCTTCTGAAGATTGTGTGTGTGTGTGTGTGTGTGTGTGTGTGTGTGTGTGTGTACACAGAAGAACACCATCAGATAAGAGCCATGAGTGGCAGTAAGGGAGCATGCCCCTGGCAGGTATCAGCTACCTTTGGAACAGCCTCAGTGGAGTATCCTACAGGGTTGACGTTGCTAATACTGCTTTCTATTGTGTATGGTACACACTTAAAAATAGGATCAACACTGTGCCTACCAGTTGGAAAAGACATGCAGTTGACAAATACTGACTAGTAAACCTGTGTCGGCTCAGATTTGTTGATTTTCTCTACTTATAGCCCATTTGAAGGACTTTACCTCATTTCCCCCCTTCTAAGTACAGCAGGAACAAAAGTACCATCCATCCATCCATCCATCCATCCATCCATCCATCCATCCAGGCATACATTCAGGCATCCATCCACCCAGGCATCCATCCATTCATCCATTCATCCATCCATCCATCCATCCATCCATCCATCCATCCATCCAGGCAGCATCCATCCAGGCAGCCATCCATCCATACATACATACATACAGGCATCCATACATCCATGCATCATCCATCCATCCATCATCCATCCATCCATCCATCCAGGCAGCCATCCATCCATCCATCCATCCATCCAGGCATCCATCCACCATCCATCCATCCATCCATCCATCCATCCATCCATCCATCCATCCAGGCAGCCACCCAAGCAGCCAGCCAACCATTCACCCACCCACCTACCTACCCATCCATCATCTTTTGGGACTTTGCCCTTAGCCCTATAATAAGACAAATGAGGCTGTAGGGCCCTCAATGGAGGCCCAGCGGCTGGAGGTACACTCTAACAGAAACTTCCCGGGGAAGTGTTTAAAATCCAACAGTGCTCACCATGGATTCACATGTTCAGAATCCTTTCTGAGCGCCATTCCCACTTCACTTTTGGTGGGGTCCCACGGGATGCGCGTTGTACTTTCCCCTCCTGAAGAAATGCACCTGGAAAGTGTGAATGCTTGAAGGGTTTGCCCAAAGGGCCTTATCAGCCCACGGAAGGAACCATAGTCCAGGTCCTCCAGAGCAGGGGGCTGCTGGAAGATAAACTCGCTTCCGTCCAAAAGTCGCACACTCTGCAGAAAAGACATCTGCAGAAATGGTGGCCAAACTTTCCCGAGGGTGATTAGAGACACTAGCAAACTGGAAACAAGACAATTAGGAAGAGAAACACTCAAAACACACAATAGTCAAACTGCAGGGAATCAAAAGAAAAAGATCTAAAAGTGAGCAGAGGAAGAAAATCAGATATCACAGGGAGGGGGGAAACTACATTACAAAGGCTTTATAGGGGCTGGAGAGATGGCTCAGTGGCTAAGAGCCCTGGCTGCTCTTGCTGAGGACCCAGGTTCAGTTCCCAGCACATGGTGACTCACAACCATCTGTAACTCCAGTTCTAGTAGATCTGATGCCCTCTTCCGGCCTCCATAGGCCAGAATGCACACGTGGTGCATTCTGCATGCACATGGTACACATATGTATACCCAGGCCAATGCTCATATACATAATTATTTTTTAAAGAAGCATTTCTAGATTTCCATAGACAACATTGTGTCATGACAATCCTTATTTGTATTTTTGGAGAGTTCTGCAGATTGAACCTAGGACTTCACAGATGCTATGCTCTTCTATGTTGGGCTACACTTCCAGCCTCAGGATGATATATTTTAAAGTAGAAGGGGGGGCTCCAAAGCCACAGAGAAACCCTGTCTCGAAAAACCAAATAAATAAATAAATAAATAAATAAATAAATAAATAAATAAATAAACAAATAAATTAGAAGGGGGTGTGAAAATCCCACAAAATTTTTAACGTAAATGTCGTATCTGGCCAAAAATATCCTAAGTATTCCCCAAACAATGAAATGGATTACTCAAAGGTGTCTGGACCAGGAGAGCTCTGAGCTGCTCAACAGAGTCATCCACTGACGAGTTGTGACCTAGGGGCATCGTTGGGAGGTGCTAGAGACCAGAAAGCAGGTGGTGGTAGCAATTGAGAGTGTCCCTCTGGGTAGATACGCTCTTCCCCAGCCCCTTCTCGGTTCACTCTACTTTCGGACTACCTGGAGCAAGCAGCTGTGCTCCGCTCCCCATGTGACACTCATCCTCCTCCACAGTCCCAGAGGCAATGAAACCTGAACTCTCTGAAAGCAGACAGAACCCTGATTTTGTCACACGAATGGCAAAGAACCAACACAATCAGTGTCCTCCTTTTTCCAGGCACACCCCAGTTAAAATTTTCACCTCAGTGTACAACCTATCTCCAGATCTTTCCCAGGTTCTAAGACAATAACTCCGCAGCAATTAAGCAACCCTTCTTTCCTACCTCCCCAGCCCTGGTGGCCGCCATCATACTTTGTGATCCATAACCTGACCCTCTAAGTGCCCCTTCAAACAGATTCTTTCGGCAGCTGAGGACTTGCTTAGACGGCTGTGCAGCGGAATGTGCTGAGTGAGGCATATTCATGGAGTGTTTACATCACACTTCGTTTCCTCATGGACCTAGATGCTGGGCTGCATCCTCCATACGGGGAGTAGGGATGCAATGGATAAGGAGTGATGAAGTTGAATAAATGTGTTTTTCTGATCCGAGCACAGCCATGTCAAGGACCCCCAGTGCTTCAAAACCATGGAAATGGGAAGGCATTCCCTGGTCGGTCCAAGTATGAATGTTGACAAAGCTTACAGAGACTGTCAACCACAGCTTCCTCCCCTGGACGCTTACAATCTAAGACTGTGCCCCTAAAGAGACCTCACATGGAGACTAGCTAACACGTGCGCCACCCCCTCTGTGCTGTATGTAATAAGCATACTGAGTCTCCAGGTTGCATAGTGGGTGCTCTCCATTAGAGCAAGCATAACCCACATGATCCCAGCTTTTCTGTGTGTGCCTTTGTCATTTCTTTAGTGCCTTTCATTTCCCTTGCTGCTAGGCCGGGTGGTAGTGGCACGCGCCTTTAATCCCAGCCAGCACTCGGGAGGCAGAGGCATGTGGATTGCTGTGAGTTCAAAGCCAACCAGCTAGGGATGTTACACAGAGAAATCCTGTCTCGAAAAGACAGAAACAAACAAACAAACAAAAAAAAACCCCTCCATTTCCCTTGCTACCCTTGTCAGCTCCCAGTAACCTCCCTTTGCTATTGTGGAGAACACAAGTGTGCAAATACTTTCAATGCTTCTGACTATAGACCCAGTGACAGCATTGCTAGGTCATATTTTAGTCCAATTTTTAGTATTTTGTGAGCCCATTTTGTTTTTATTGTTTGATTATTTTTCAATAAAAGTGCATTTGTGTGTCATTTATAAAATTAAAGATAAGTGGAAAATAAGTCTGGAGAGATGTTCAAAAGAGACCAAGTGATAAAAGTATCCAGTTATGGCTATTGACAGTTTTAAGGTTCACACATATTCACTAGCCTTGTTTTGGGGAGCACCTATATCTGCCCACGTAACAGATTTGCCATAGTGGCAATATGTGTTGCTTTGGACAATGAAATATGAGCAGAAGAGCCCAGTTAGGTTTTGGGGACCCAGTTGTGATTTTTTTCTGTTTTCTGGGTAACCAGAAACATCTCAAGCAGAGGCTGAAGTGGTAGCCTGGGCTCCAAAGGACAGCGCAGTCGCCTGGGTCCTCCTCCTCCCCCTTCTCTTCTTGGGCTAAGGTACCAACCTGAGGACGTCACATGTTTAGCATGGGCTCTACCACAGAAACACTCTGTGGCCAACTTTTCATGGGTTAGGCTAGAGAACACAATCAACCTTGGTGCCTGCAAACAGATTTGTTTTTAATATCACAGGATACTCTGTCCTGGATTCTGTGAGATGTCTCCTGAAGGGGTCTGGAGAGATGCCCAGAAGTTAGGAGCACTTGCTGCATTTTCATGACCCAAGTTCTGTTCCCAGCATCCATGTCATCTCTCAAAACCACCTGTGGCTTCAGCTCAGGGGATATGTCGCGCTCTCGCTCTCGCTCTCTCTCTCTCTCTCTCTCTCTCTCTCTCTCTCACACACACACACACACACACACACAGAGAGAGAGAGAGAGAGAGAGAATTAAAGATTATATATATACATATATATTTAAAATGTTTTCTTAAATTCCATCCTTGAGGAAGGAATACAGCAATCTGGAAACTCATGGCCTCTTCTCCATTTCTCAGCCATCACTACCCACACCACTGTCGCTGCTTCTCCTCCCTTCCTCCTCCCTCTTCTTCCTTTCCTCCTGGCCCCTCTCCTCCTCTCCCTCTTCCTCCACTTCTCTTCCTCTCCTCCTGCCTCCCTCCTCCTCCCCCTGTTCCTCCTCTTTCTCCTCTTCTCTGTCTTCCTTACCTCTTCCTTTTAGCTAGGGGATGTATAATGCTGGGAACCAGACCTAAGACCCCACACAAGTTAGGCAGTTGATCTACCACTAACTGACACTCTCAGAACCTCAGAGTTTCTGGAGGATATATGCATTCACTGTCCCTACACCAAGCCGTACGACCGAGGAATCACATGCCCAACTCATGAACTATCTTCCAAAGTGAAGCGTGGAGTGTACCTCCATCCACGTCAGAGCTGAGTCTTGCTGATATGGTGGAGACCTGTCGCTATGGAGAACAGCAAGGGTAGAATGCAGTCACTGCTTCCTACTGCTGTTGCAATCCAAAGGGAAAGACCTTCCCAGAGGGACAAAACTGCCCTGCTTTGTTCAAAGTTTTACCCAACTAATTTATGGGGAAATGAACTGGGTTTGGTATCCACGGGAACAATGGAAATGTTCCAGAAATGTTCTACTCCTTGGTCTCTATGCATTTCAACCTAAAGAGTTTTGACAGAAGATTATGCAAGGAAAGTATGTGGACAAGCCATGGCAGAAGCACACTGAATCATTACAAGAATTAATCATACCTGGCCAGGAAAAAAAAAGTCTGATGTTAACTCCCAGGAAGTCGGCTTTAAACCAAGGGCATTGGATTCTGCCAGCACATCGCTCTCTTTCTGGCTGATGTCCACCTGGCTTGAAATGCTTACCCTAATGTTGAGAAACTGACGGCCCAGCTCTCAGACTTCATGTCACCCGGGCTTCTTCTAAATGGGTATTTGCTCTGAGTGTTGATTCTCAAAGCTTAATAAAGCTTTCCCAAGAGCATAGTTTTACACACGTCTGAAGTCAGAGATGAGACCTATGAAGGAGCTGTCTCCTTTTGATCCTTCCCATGTTTACTGCTGAGATCCTCTTGATGCACTGGGTTATTAGCATCATTCCTTCTGCAAAGACAGGCATTCTCTACAAGACAAGAGTGGTGCCCCGGATAAGAAGGTTTCAGAATTCGAGCTCTGACTTAACAGGTTCTCAAGCATGTCCTCGCATCTCTGGCCTGAGCCTTTTTTTTTTTTTTCAGAATATGAAATGAGAGCAAAGGCGTTGTGGATTATATATTATGTGATTTGTTAAGACACATATTATGACCACATCAGAATAAAATGCAGTTGAAGCTGTGACTTACAAGTAGATCAAAGACTCACTTAGCAAGGACGATGAAAGAGAATAGTCACAACTGCGTAGGACCATCGTTCCTGTCCGTCCCTTGTAGTTGGAGTTGAGGACCTGAGGGTGCTACAGGAGCCGTTTTGAAAATATAACTGTTGCTTGAAATTTAAAGCATAATTGGTTATAGTTACACTGAATTTTGGTAAGTTCTATAATTATTATGATATATATATAGGTATGATCCTATACCTCATATATTATGATTTTATAAATTAATTGTTTTATTTTATGTATGGATGTTTTGCCTATACATGTATGTGCACTATGTGTGTGCAGTACCTCCAGAGAACAGAAGAGGGCATCGAATCTCCCAGCAGTGGAGTTACAGATGATGTGAACCACCGTGGACGCTGGGAATGGAACCAGGGCTCTCTGGAAGAGCAGCAAGTGCTTTTAACTCCTGAATAACCTCTCCAGCCCCTTTCCACTGTCATCTTAATCTTCCAAGGTAAAGTCGCTGTCACTGAATGGCATTAAGGAGGAAGATCTTCTCTAGAAGGATCCACTTCTGACATTTCCACCAAGGAGCTATCTCTCCCAGGCCTGATGAATGGGTAGAGTAGACGTAGCAAGGACCTTTCTTTTGTTTTGTTTTTTTTTGTTTTGTTTTTTTGTTTTCGAGACAGGGTTTCTCTGTGGTTTTGGAGCCTGTCCTGTCCTGGAACTAGCTCTTGTAGACCAGGCTGGTCTCGAACTCACAGAGATCCGCCTGCCTCTGCCTCCCAAGTCCTGGGATTAAAGGCGTGCACCACCACTACCCGGCGCAAGGACCTTTCTTTATGGAGGACCAAGGAGCAACATCTGTTCCTGTGAACATCTTTTCCAATTTGCTGCTGATTGGCAGAGGACTGGGTCCTGGAGACATTCTTGGTACAACTGTAAAACCGAGGGGGTGTGTGTGTGCTTGACACACACGCAAAGATCAGAGGACAACTTGGTAGAATCAGTTTTCCCTTTCTACCATATGGGGCATCAAAGGCAGATAGCCAGGCTTGGTGGCACTGGCCTTAACTTGATGAGCACTTTAGATGCCTAGTGTATCGTCCTTATTTTTATTTGTGAAGTTTGTGAATTTTCTTTCCCTTATTTACATAAAAGCAACTTTGGATCCTCCAACTCTGCTGAACAAAAGAAAAAGAAAGAAAAAGATGACGATGATGAAACCCGTCTTAACTACCAGCAAGAAACTGGGAGGAACTAAAACTTTTAATTATATCCTTAATTTCCAAAGAATGGCTTACGGCACTTAGTCATGCAGACCATGAAAATGCATTGAAGAAAATGTAATTCCAAGTATAATCAGAGAGGAACAAATGAAAAAAGGTTGGTTCCACAGCAATTTCTATTTTTTGAGTTTACAGCTTGAGGGACACTACTACATCTGCTTCACCCGCAAGCTCAGAGAGCAGCTGTGGCGGCACGGGTTAGGAGGCCTGCTCTGGAGGACTGTCCTCAGGGAAGAGTGCAGGAGAGCCTTCCTCACTCGGTCTCCGTGGAAACTGTGGCCATGGAGCATGTGTTCCCAGGAAGCAGGTCTGGCCCTGAGCAGCTCCTGGCTGGCCAATACCCTCTTACCAGAGACAAAAGCGTTTCTACAGAGAAAGCAAAAATGGCCAGTCACCAGGACAAAGCTTTCCTCAAACTCCTACTTCCTGAGAGGCATTTTCTGGAATTCACAGCTAGAGAGCCTAAGAGAACTCCATCCCTGACTGTGGGCGACAGGAGGAGGGGCAATCACAGATTCTCTGGCACTCATTGAGTAGAGCCAACCAACAAGGGGTCAGCTGGGAGGCACAAACAAGGAACTTTTACTATGATCAATGTTTTAAAAATTAAAACTCTATCTTTGGTTCATGTGTGTGGATGCTTTGCTGTATATCATGTGTATGCATTACCTGCAGAGGTCAAAAGAGGGCATTAGTGTTGCTTGTTTTTCACTCTTATACTTTGACATTTGGGGGGACCCACACCTCAGCTCCCAAATAAACCACACACGGAGGCTTATGAATGCCTGGCCTTAGCTTGGCTTGTTTATACCCAGCTTTTCTTAACTTAAATTATCCCGACTACCTTTGGCCTCTGGACTTTTTCCTTTTCTTACTTCTGTGTATCTTACCTTCACTCTTACTCTGCTTCTGGCTGGGTGATGCCCCCTGATAACCCCCTCTTCTTGTTTTGTCTTGCTCCTTCTCTTCCTCGCTTCTCCTATTTATTCTCTGCCGGCCAGCCCCACTTGTCCTTGCTCCTACCTCACTATTGGCCGTTCAGCTCTTTATTAGACCATCAGGTGTTTTAGACAGGCAAAGAATCAGAGCTTCACAGAGTTAAACAAACGCAGCATCAACAAAAGCAACCCACCTTAAAATAATATTCCCCCAACACATCGGATCCTCTGGAATTGAAGTTACAGACAGTTATTGGCTACCATGTGGGTTCTGGGAATTGAACACTGGTCCTCTGTAAGAACAAGTGCTTTTAACCACTGAGACATCTCTCTGAACATATTATGTCAATTTTTTAGTTTTTTTTTTTTTTTTTTTTGGAGACAGAGCCTCACTAAGTATCTCTGGCTGACTTGGAGCTCACTATGTAGACCAGGCTGGCTTTTAACTCACAGAGATCTGTCTGCCTCCTACATGATAGGATTTAAGGTCTATACCATGATGCCTAGTAACGATCGCTAATTTTTAAGGGAGGTCATGGGGTGGGAGTGGTGATGGTGCCATTGTATTTTCTTTATTCCTCCTGTCAAAAAAAAAAACTGTTAACTATTCCTCAGCCTATTCTTTTTGAGAAAAGTAGACTCAAATATGAAAGCAGACAAATTCAATCTCTTGAATGAGTCGTGGCTGGGCACCATTTTTAAAATCTCCATGTTAGAATTATTTCAAGCCATTAAGATGTATTCCACTTAGCACTTATTTCTTGATGGTTCAAAAACTGTAAAGGTATATATTTGAAATGAGTAAGATCCCAACATCATTTCCTTGTGGTTACCCCTCTTCCAGCCTCAATCCCAAAGACTATCAGTAGGAGTCAGTGCACGCCTTTGCGGACTGTCCTGAATCCAGACGCCAGTGCATGCCTTTGTGGGCTGTTCTGAGTCCGGAAGTTCATCTGTTTACCTTGTACTGTCTTTATTTATTTGTCCTGGGGTGGGGGCCAAACCAAGAACACTCACATCATGCTAAGGCCAAGCTCTGCCACTAAGCGGCACGCCTAGTTCCACGTACAGTAGGACTGAAAGTAACAGCAGTTTTAACCTTGACATACATCTTTCCTGGGTGTTGACCACTTTTAAGGTCAGCAGAGAGTGAGAACTGATGTTTGTGAGTCATAAGAGATCAATCAATCTATCTATCTATCTATCTATTTTTTTCCTTTTAGACAGAATTTCCCTGTGTAATCCTGTCTGTCCTGGAACTCACTCTGTAGACAAGGCTGGCCTCAAACCTAGAGATCCACCTGCCTCTGCTTCCTGAGTGCTAGGATTAAAGGTATGTGCCACCACCCAGCCTGAGATGGAAATATTTCAAAGGAAACTCCATTGCTTTGAGGGGAAATGGGAAAACAATAATTCTTATGTCATAAAATCTGTCTTTTTTTTTTTTTTCCTTTTTCCAAGACAGAGTTTCTCTGTATATCCCTGACTGTCCCGGAACACACTCTGTAGGTCAGGCTGGCCTTGAACTCAAAAAGTGCTAAGAGTAAAGACGTGCACCACCACCACCCGGCAAAATCCACCCTCTTAATGAGTGTAGCATAGCAACCTGAGCCTGGGATTGTCTGTTCATTGCAGGCTCCTTTTTATCCTCCGGGTTGCAGACTATTTACTGCCAAGGCTCTTTGGGGGAGTAGGGTCCTTCTTGTGTTTGTTTCCCTCTGGCACAGATGAACTAGAGCACAGCAGTCTCCATCCCTACCTCCAGCTGACATCCACCTCCTTCCTGGAATGCTGAAGTCGAGTGGTACCCACAGCTCATCATAGGCTCTCATGTTCAGAAAGTGCACTTCAGCCTCATGATGTGAGCAGGATGTGAGCAGGAACTAACTCATGCAACCTCTATTGATTTTTCACATCTTCTCACTTCTGTTTTTTTTTCCCCTGTAGAAACAGGCACAAAGCTAGCTAGCAGTCCTGAACATTTGAATGTACTGCATTCTTAAAAATAGAAGAGAAGTTTGGTATTGTTGTAGTTGTTGTGTTGTGTTGTTTTGTTTGTTTGCTTACATGGGGCTTCAAAAAATATCCCAAAGAAGCAAATTATGCTCCCGTCAGCTCAGGAAGTACTCAGCCCGTCCAGGTCTCTGGGCTATGACACACACTGAGAAAGGATCTTTCCTGATGCTAAGAAGCTTAACTGACAGTTCAGAAAACAGGGAATATCCAGTATTTTTCTAATTTCCTGCTTCGAATGATAATTGGTGGAGGGAGGAAAAAGAAAAGAAAGGAAAAACTCTATGTTTGTCCCCAGAGTTATGAGAAAAATTGACAAATTTACGAAGCATTAAGAAAGACTACTGAGCCGGGCGGTGGTGGCGCACGCCTTTAATCCCAGCACTTGGGAGGCAGAGGCAGGCGGATCTCTGTGAGTTTGAGACCAGCCTGGTCTACAAGAGCTAGTTCCAGGACAGGCTCCAAAACCACAGAGAAACCCTGTCTCGAAAAACCAAAAAAAAAAAAAAGAAAGACTACTGACTCATTCTCCAAGGCAACTGTGCATTTTCTATATTGCTGAAATACCGCACTAGATGGAATTCAAGGAATACACTAGGAAGGGCAGAGACTTCCAGGGTATGAGGGCATCCGTGGACCAGTGACTCCCTAAAATGAGAGCTGATGTTTTTGCATCTGGAATTGACATTGTTAGAAGCATCGTCATAACAGCTGAGGAAAACCGTCTCCCGGAATCCCCGTACAGTTGAGTGGTTAAGACAGACACTTAACTGATTTTCTGACCCCAGACATCTACATGTCTCCTTACCGAAAGTGAAAATCCACCAAACGAAATATTCCTCGCACAGCCCCACGAAGGACAGCAACGGTGCGGGCCGGCTCTTCCTGGGAGCTTATGAGAAATGGAGAGGGCAAACCCAGCCCGCTAGCTCTTGGGGACCATAGAGAGAACTCCGAAACGCTACTGAGTTCCAAGGATTCGGCAGCGAGTCTTCTAACCTCTAATGGAGAAAGCTCCAGGTGTTCTGACATTGCACTAGAGGTCTGAGTCAAGGCTTCAGCGTGTGTAACCTTGTACGTGTTGTTTCTCTGAATTTGAGTTTTCCGTGACTAGCTTCCACGGGATGTGTGTGCACTGTAGAATCCACTTGTGGCAGGCGCTAAGTAATGACCTGAGGCTCGCCACCCAGTGAGTGAAGAATACCTGTGACTTCCTCTGTGTGTGTGGTAGGGCTGCTGTGATGAACTACCGCAGAGTGAGACAGTTTTCTCTTCTTCACTGCAGAAGCTGGGAGCCAAAGCTCCTACCAGAGCAGGCTTGCTCCTGAGGGGTCTATCCTTGGCTTGCAGGTGACTGTCCTCAGGTGACTGTTCCTCTGACCAAGGTCACCCTGTCTTATTACTATTATGAGGATGCAGTTCTATTGGATAAGAGCCTCATGCTGTGATCCCATTTAACTGTAATTGTCCAGTTAAAGACCATGTTTCCCTTACTAATCTGTAAGTTAGCTAGCTACGTAGATAATAGATATTCACATATTCACGGAAAGAGATTAGTTGGAATTATCCTACATGGGGGACCATCTTCATCCCAGAAGCCATAGGTTGCTAAACAAAAAGCCCAGGTCTGGTATTGGTCAGAGGTGTCCCAGAGACCACCAAAACAATGCAGGCTCTTGCTACTGCTCATGGTTGGTATGTATTGGATCCCCGGCTGCTGGGTTCCTCTGCTGTTGATGCAATAAGCTAAATCAAACCAAATTAATAAATCTAGATTTAATAAACAGGACTGTGCAAAGCAGAGCACCCTCGGGTGGCTCTCAGGAAAGCAGGAGATGGAAGACAGAAGGCAGGAAAGCACAGGTGGCAGATCTGTGGGTCAGGTGTTAAATAGCCATAGGCATAGTCCCAGGCATCTCCAGGCGGGGGAGGAGCTGCTGATAGTGGGCTTTCTGGAATGCACCCCCCCCCACACACACACACCCTGAGCTGGAAATTCCAAACAATGGTTGCCTGCCGGAACTCAGTGGTAAAGCTATATTGCTTAAGATACCACACATAGCAGTCTCAAGCCATGGAAAATCAAGTTGGTACTGGCCAGGAAACTTCCCCCAACCAGCTGACCCTAGCAGCACTGTAAGGGGCTATGCAGGTCACTGGGGAAGAGTCTCACATAGCTGTGAACCCTGGGAGCTACCATAATAACCAGTGTGGCAAGATATGTCCATGAGTGTGATAGTGGCGATAGGTTATGGGAGTAACCAGTCACTTTCTGATTGGATTTAAGGTTCGCTACACAGGAGGAAACTCATGCCTGGTGCCGTAAATCTGAAGCCATGGGGAAAGGTGCTTGACATTAAGCTGAATGGAATAAGCACAACCCATGGAACCTATATGGTGGGAGGAGAGAACTGACTTCTGCAAGTTGTCCTCTGATCTCCCTGTACCTGCTGTAGGGCTCCTTTGCAGTAAATAAGTAAATAAAACCACATATCAAAGGCTGGCTGGTAGTTCAAATGGTAGTTCGGAAAAAGAAAAGAAAAGAAAAGGTTCCACTATAAGTACTTCAGGGCTTTTGGGCATCTAGTCTATAGCCAGTTCCATAAAATCTTCAGTGAGTCGGGCTCCTTCCTAAACTACCATCCCTGGAATAAACACCTCATAAGAGCAAAGCTAAGAACAGGACTGTGAGGTGTCCTGAGTTTAGTTATGGGAGCCCCTTTAGCTGATGGCTTTGTGCTGAGTCAGCTGAGAGAAAAGGGTGCCACCACACACACCTTTCCTGTGTGGGGGATTAGCCACCAAGCTTCCGCTGCACTGAACTTGCAAAATCAACCAAGAGACAACAAGAACTTTACACTCCGAGGGCAGACCAGTGCAGATGCCCGAATACGGACATGCTGTCTGCCCGAATACGGACATGCTGTCTCCCCCAGACAGCAGGAAGTAAATTTAAGAAAGTGACACCCACTTCCCAAGAAGTGGGGTGGGTGGGTTTTGGTCATTCATTGACTTAGGGATATTTGTCATTGTTTAGGGGGATTGGTTACAAGTTGTTACTGGTAATGGTCAGGAAAAAAGCTGAACAAAGGAGATTAGACTCAGGGTTCTTGTTCTGAAAAGAAAAAAAGGGATATGATAGATTAAAGGGTAGATTATTGAATCTACTCTGAAAAGGAAAAAAGGAGGATATAGATAAGATGAAAAGGGAAATTATTGAATCTGCTTTTTAAAAAATGCAACTACTAGTTTTAAATATTCTACATTGGATTGGACTTTTGTATAACATACAAATTTTGCATGTTGATACAAATTTGAGATTAATTTAATTAGAACACACTGTATATACATTTCTTCTCTTGTTCAGGATATTGTATTTATACAGCTCATTTAACAATGTAATGCAAATTTCTAGTTCTTGAAAGTTTTTATTACCAACTATTTAGGATAATAAGGAAATGCGGGTTAGAAATTAGTCACCTATTACAATCGAACTTGTAGTCATATTAGGTAAGTTTGAAAGGTCAAGCAGATAGATTTTAGATAAACAGATCATCTTCAAACACTTCAGCAATCTACAGACTATGACATTTAAGATGTTTTAATAACATGGGTTCTTTTTTTATGACAATGAAACAGGTCTGTTCCTGGCAGCACCAATCTACTTCAAAGAAGATAATGGACATCAAAGAAACTCCACATGGAGTTTACTTTCTTTCCTGCAAGAGTAAGCCACTGGGAAAGAAAGCACTCTTGCCTCTATTGCTGGTGGTTTGCTGTCCAAATTGGACAAGCAAGACACAAAAAAGAATGACTACCCTACCTTGTCAAGACAAGGTGGGACAGACATTCAAAAATTCAGCTTCATAAAAAAGTCTGTCGAATATTCTAGGCCTTTAGGCCAAAGATGGATGCCCCAACATTGCAGATGAACCTTGGGTGATTGTCCAGGCAGCCAGTTTTTTTTTTTTTTTTCATTTCTCACTTTTTTGGAAGTTGCTTGCTTGTACTTCCTGCTTATTCAGTTAATATAATTTTCTTCTCAGGTCTCAGGTCTCTGAGGGAGTCAAATATTAGATAATTATAGTTTTCCATGTTTACCAGATGCAGAAAAGAAACTCACTAAAGATATGTAATTGTATAAGACTGAGAGATGTCAAAAGTTAGTTTTGGATGGTAATGCAAGTTATGATAGAAAGTAAATTAGGTACAAGACTTTGGACTCACAAAGATAGGATAGATATGGAGTTTTTTCTCTGAATTTGTCAAATGCAAATGGGCTAGACATTATTGATATACTTATTGCCTATATATTATATATAGTAATCACACCTATTGTATGTAGTTTTTCTTATAGTTATAGCATTCTTTTTTATTTTAGACAAAAAGGGAAAATGTAGTGATATTTTGCTTGTGTTTTAATAAATAAAGCTTGTCTGAAAAACAGAAGGCAGAGCTCAACCACTAGGGACAAGTGCTTGGGAGTCACATACCTTTAATCCCAGCACTAGGGAGGTGGGGACAGAAAGCGATATGGCTGGATGAAGAGGGGACTATAAGAAGGGAGGAGACAGGAGCTCACTGCAGCCGGAGGTTTGGTGGAAAGAGTGCAGGCTGAGCACAGGAATTCCCTTTTGCTCTGAGCATTGGTAGAAGTTAAAAAAAAAAAAAAAGCAAAACTCTCTAACGGCTGGTGCACTGTTTCTCTGATCTTCAGCATTAACCCCTATATCTGACGCTGGGATTTTATTATGAATACCAATTAGAATCCGTGATACACACATCAATCATCAATTAAGAAAAAGTCCCACAGATTTGCCTACAGGCCAGTCCGACTGAAGCGTTCTCTCAGCTGAAGTCCACTTCCTCAATGAGCCTAGCTGTGTCAGACGGACAAAAAAACCAACCAGCACACTATAGAAGAAGGGGAAAGCATCACACCATCCTTAGAAATGACAGAGCACTAAATAGACGAAAGATACGCTGTATTTGTGGAAACAGCAAGGAGTCTAGACCACAGTAAGAACAGGGTCAAGCGGGCAATAGTGGTGCACGCCTTTAATCCTAGCACTCAGGAGAAAGAGGCAGAAGCTGATGGATCGAGGCCAGCCTGGTCTACAAAGTAAGTTCCAGGACAGCCAGGGCTACACAGAGAAACCGTGTCTCAAAAACCAAAAATAAAAGATAACAACAAAAAGAATAGGGTCACATGGTTGGTCAGTCAGAAGATTCTGGAGGAATAGATGTTGAATCAATGTGAATTTGATATTATCCTACAGGCTAGTTTTACTATTCAAGGTCTTACAGAGAAAACAGGTACACACACACACATACACACACATACACACACACCAGACAGGAGTTCTCTGTGGTGTAGCCTTGACTGTCCTGGAACTCACTCTGTAGACCAGGCTGGTCTCGAACTCGCAGAGATCTGCCTGCCTCTGCCTCCCGAGTGCTGGGATTAAAGGCGTGTGCCACCACCGCTGCCAACATATGTGCTCTCTTAAAATGAATGGAATGAGTTTAACAAAGGGTTGTTTTAAGCAAGAAGAGCGATGGATTGAAGAGCCTGTGGTCAGGACTGAGAGGAAGAACACGGGATGGTGAAGTGTCCTGGGCCAGCAACTGCTGCGTGCCATCATCCCTGGACAGCAGATTTACCAGGCCTAGGACAAAGGGGAAATATGGACTCTTCATTAAGAAACCAATGCAGACACAGGAGAACACGAGTCAGAGCATTAAAGCAAGCTCAGAGCCCTTCTGAGCAGTGGGTGTGGGGACGGGAGGCATAGACCTTCGCGCAGGCTACACACCCACGGAGCTGGTATTGCCTGGTCACGCAGAAACTACCGGAGAATAGTTCCAAGCCCCCCATCTCCCTCCTTCTGCCTCCCACGGCCTGCATGGAGTAATACAGTCTAAGCATCCGACTGAGGCTATGCACATGGTCAGCCGTGGGTGGGAACGTGGACAAGGAGTTTGGAGGAGCAAACTGAATATTTGCTCAGCCGCAGCCCAGGGCAGGCCCATTTATTTTTATGGAGAGCACTTTGGCAGCAAGGAGGACAATCGATTGACGAGCCCGCAGGCAAAGGACCAATTAGGAGGGCATCATGACAGTTCTATGGTTGCTTGCTTTTTTCTTCTCCCAGCACAACGGACAGTAAGAGATAGATTCTATATTTATGTTGGAGACCAGTAGTATATCCATGCTTGTAGAGGAACTCAGAGTACACACAAAAAAATGGTGCTCTCTCCAGATGAAATAACACAGTCTTTACTAGAAGCAAAATGCTTGATTTTTATTCTAAGATGCTTGTGCCAAATTAGGTACGTTGATTCACTGGATTGCAGCTTCTGGTTACAAACAAACAAACAAACGAAACTCACAAAACCTGGTCTCCATTTGTAGGTTCCCAAATAGCTTTTTAGAAGGCCTTCAGTGTTGGCCGTCCATTCCCATACTCCCCTTCTACCTGCCCCCCGACCCCATTTACCCCTCCCTGTTCCATTTTCCCATAGCCCCCCTTCATACCACCCTTTCCTCCATTCCCCCATCCTTGGTTACTTATGACTTTCCTTCCTTCCGTGGCACACCAATTAAATACCCAGACGAAGCATCCCAGCCAGGGCCCACATACGAGAGAACGTGCTGTGTTTCTCTTTCCGGGGCAGGGTTACCTTGCTCAGAATGATTATGTCCAGCTCCATCCATTTATCTGCAAAGTTCAATTTTCTCTTCAGCTATATGATATCCCATTGCAGAGATGTGCCACATTCTTGCCATCCACTCATCGGCTGGTAGGCATCAAGGCTGTTTCCAATGACTGTTTATTGTGGATGGCTATAATTGAGCAAGCATCTCTGTAGTAGGATAGAGAGTCCTTTGGGAGTCCGCTGGGGAGTACCATAGCTGGATCACATGGTCGACCCATGCCTAGGCTGATTTCTATAGCGGCAGCACAGTCTGTACTCTCATCGACCGTAGTGACATTTTGTTTCTTTAATCTTAGCCATCTGACTGGGGTAATATGAAATCACCAAGTTGATAGAATTTACTAATGGTGTTAACCATTCTTTGTCCAGTGTATGGGGATTAGTACATAGCCCCATAAGTCGTAAATGTACAGAGAATGAGACTGAGGTGTGCTCGGCTCCAAGCCCATCCCTACCCTTGAAGAGTCAAGGATCATCCCGGAAGGCAGCGGAAAGGCCGTCCAAGCCAGAGGCAGTGGAGACCCTCAGCGAAAGAGGATTTGCTGGATAGGATAGGACCGTTGCACACATGAGTTCAAAGCGGCTATGACTGCATGCACAAGGCCTGGACAAGCTCAAGCTGACCCAAATCCCAGCAGGGCTGGGGAGGGGCTCATGAAGTCACAGCCCAGCCCAGGAACCCGCAGCAAGTGATGGCTGCACAGGGAGGGGAAGTCAGATTTCTGCAGGGATGTGGTCTGCGGTCTGCAGGAGAGACTGCCCATATTCCAACAGATGGCCCCATAGCCTTGCACATACAGGCGGCACCAAGTGGACTCAGTGAATTTGAAAACAGACCCCATGAAACTGGGAGGGGAAAAGGATGGAGCTGTAGGGGAAGATCAGAAGGGAAAGAAACTAGGGGTGGGGGGATTTACTCAGAACTCATTAACATCTATGAATTTCTCAAACAATAATTTTTTAAAAAGGTGGCCAGTCATAGTGGCACGTGCCTTAATCCCAGCACTCAGGAGGCAAAGGCAGGCAAATCTCTGCGACTTTTGAGGCAAGTTTGAAGCCAGCCTGGTCTACACAATGAGTTCCAGGACAGCCAATGCTATATTGTGAGACTCTGTCTCAAAACAAAAATAAAGACAGACCAGATGTTGGTCTCAGTGTTGGAATTGGGTAGCCAGAGCGGTGCCATCCTGTCCCCCCAATGCTCTTGTACAAACCTGGGACTATACAACCTCACACACTGAGCTGAGCTGGTTATATGATGGTCAGAAGATGGGGGTGGTCTCTTGGATTATCTGGGTGGATCCTGTGTAATCAGGATGGTTCCCAGAAATGAGGGAGAAAGCAGGAGAATCGGTATCAGATGTGATGGAGAAGGTGGAGTCAAAGTGATCACTAACGCTTGATCACAGAGAAAAGGTGATAGCTGAGGACTGCGCCAACTTCGAGAAGGTGGGGAGTTCGGGAAACAAATTCTGTCCTAAGTGATTCAAGAGAAGCACAGTATTGTCCACATTTCAATTTTATCCCATGACACATAGGACTTCTGACCCCTAAAACACGGAGATAACCAGTGCGTGCTGATAAGCCACCGACTTCGTTGACGTTTTTGGATTTTTGATTAACACAGCGTGCATTTTTAGTGCACCATTCCATTTGTTAAATCTGGCATTCTGAATCCCAGCATCCTCACTGCCTTAGAAACATCTCACCCAACTTCCCAGACCTCCCAGGTAAATGCTGCTGAGGCAGATGAGGGTCCCCTCATGATCGCATGGCTTCCCGGACATTTTCGGGCTCTGCACCCGGCATCGCTTCCACTTCCACCCCTCTGCCAAGCGTTTGGGTCTATTTTTCAATGCCTGGCTTTAAAGGAGTTTTAAAGGTAACTTTTGAGGGTGGTAGGCTCCCGAGGTGGCAGTCCTGCTCCGTCACTCATTGAATTGGCAGACCCTAGCATTCCTTTGCTGAGCACAGGAACCACTCGCTCGCACGTTAAAAGCATAGCTGTGTTTGGCACCTCAGGCGAAGCCTTATGAAACCTGTCCAGATGGTTCTGTTTCAGTGGTGTTTTATATTCCAGGCCAGTAGCAACAGGCAGGCGAAGCTGCTGGCAGACGCTATCTGTGCATATGACCTGCCTAAGTTCCTAATTACAGTGTCCCATTGGGCTGGGGGGTGGGAGGTTGGAAACCGGTCCAAAGGTTCTGACCCCTCAGGGCAGAGAGAAGCTTCGGTTGAGAGGCTTTCGCTCACTGAGTCACAGGGCGTGGAATTTGCTCTGAGCATTAAACCTGCACACAGGAGGCTTGCAGGCCTGTTTTAAGTACACTTTAGACAGCCCACGGGCAGAAAGGGGAGATAGAGGAAGGCTACCTGAGCTTCATCGGGATGGTCTGTCCCCAGGCAAGTCCTCTCTGATGACTGATACCCTATCTGCTCACACCTGCCTCTGTGGCTAAGCCCAGGTGTGGGCAGAGCTGAGCTCAGCGTTCATGCTGGGCTACCGTTCAGCTCTGACCACTGAGCAGCCCCCTTTTCTCTTTCATTAACAAATGAAACCTCTCATGGGGCATACACTAAAAAATTACTCTGTCTTTATAAAAATTTAAACGGCATCATGTGCTTTGTCTGGTGTTGTCTAGTCTAGCATCTGGAATCTGATTCTGACAATGTGCCCAGAAAGACCCCTTTTCTGCTCATTCTTGGCCAGGCTGTTGGGTGACGGTGAGTCCTAGCTGGTCACCCTGATTCCAGTCCCCTCTCCCTTTTCCTCTGTAGGGTTTCCAGGGATACTGGAAAATAGCAAGCTGACTCTGTACTTTAAATACTTCTCTCCCACGGGGCAATTCCATTAAAATCTCAGACCGACATGAGCTTCAAGACCCTGGTCCCATCCCATTCCACCCTGTATCTCCAGCTCCAGTGGCCTTCAGACCACATGTGTCTATGAGCAAACCCGGTCCTCCCTGGCTTCTAAGGATGCTTTTCTATGCCGTGTTCGGTGGAGGGTCTGGAAGAAGGGCCATCTACAGGCCTTACCCGGATTACAGAACAGGCTTTTTCTCCAGTTTTTCCACATCTGTGGCAGACGAAGAGTAGAGTAAGTCTCCCTCACCCCTCACTGTGCCCCGTCTCATTTCTTTACTTATTTAATTTTTTTTGTCAGTGCTAATAATGGAACCCCAGGCCTCACACACTTGCCAGGCAAGCCCTCTGCATAAGCCACCCCCTCACCAGCACTCCACCCTGCACCCCTACCCCCCTACCCCACTTCTTGTTCTCATTTCGCTGTGCTGGAGGTGACTGCATACTTCAAAGTCCCCCTAGTCATTGCAAGCCATTACCCTTCAAGAAAAATCACTTGGCAGTCATAAAGCCAGATTATTTGAGATCATACGAAGCCCTTTGCCACTCCAATTAGGGGAGCTCTGGACAGGGGAGGTGCCTGTGTGTATCCTCAGTGACTTCACCCCTGCTCGGCTCAGAGCCAGCAGAGGGTGCTCACTCAACTAAGGAAGAAAGCCCAGGCTCCTTCTCTGAGGCAGCTTTAATCGTGGAACTCAGGCAGCCGTCTGATGAGAAAATCCCATCAGGCTGAAAACTGAAACTCAGTCTAACCACGAGGAAGCATCAAGGAAAGGCGAACCAAGGGGCGTTCTATGAGATTCCTGACGAGCGGTTGTCAAGACTGTCAAGGAAAGCGAGCACCTGCCAGATGGAGGTGGGCACTTGACACGGCTTAATGCCTTGACGCTGTGTGAACGAGGACAGGAGCAGGAGACAGGCACTGATGGGAACATTAGACTTCGGCTGTTTTTGACAAGGGTTACACGGTCTAGAAAGATGTCCACATCAGGTGGCCCTACTGGGCCGATGGAAACTATGCATCATACGACAACCTCACTCCAAACAGAAAACTAGCTCACAATGAATTATTTACTTAAAGAAGAGCATATGAGGCAAGCACTCTACCAACAAGCGAGGTCCCCAGTCCAAGAAATGTATTTTAAAATAAGGGTAAGCGGCTGGGGAGATGGCTCAGTGGATAAAGCCCTGGCTGGGCAAACATGAGGACCTGAGTTCAGATCCCCAGAACCCATGAGAAAGCTGGGCAGGTGTGTGGTCACCTGTCATCCTACAACCTGAGAGGTGGAGACAGGAGATCTATGTGGTGTGCTGGCTAGCTAGACTAACTAGGAAGCGCAAGGTCTCTCCTGGTTCAGTGCGAGTCCCTGCCTCAAGAAATAAAGTGGTAATTTAGAAAATGCCAGATGTTAACTTCAGTTTCCATACTCATATGTACCCATGTATGTGTGCACCTCACACACACATACATGCGGCAAACTCACATACATTCAAACTCTGTCTTACACACACACACACATGCACACATACACCACCGCATACACTTAAATGCCAAATACATAAAGTAGGGTAAAGCCTGGCGGTGGTGGCACACGCCTTTAATCCCAGCACTCGGGAGGCAGAGGCAGGTGGATCTCTGTGAGTTCAAGAACAGCCTGGTCTAAAAGAGCAAGTTCCAGGACAGCAACCCTGTCTGAAATAAATAAATAAATAAATAAATAAATAAATAAATAAATAAAGTAGGATAAAGTTAAATACTTAAATAGATTTATTTTAAAAGTAGGGAATCTACTTTTAAATAAATTCTATAATGAAATAGAAAACAAAATGTCAAGTTGCTTAGACATAGAAACACCTCCATCTGGAAGAGCCCACATCCGGCGACCACCATGGGGCTCCTCCCCGTCACTTAGCTGATGCACAGCACGGCTTTGCTCACTGGGTGGTGGTAATTATAAAGTCAGCTGTTGGGGAAGAGGAGCAAGCTCTTCAGGACAGAATGTGAAAGACTGAAGTGTGCACTACAGCCATTCGGTATGGAGCTGCCCATGCTGCCCGCAATGGGAAAACAATCCACCCAAACTGGTCATGAAACTTTAGCCATACTACACACATTTTTCCACAGTGGTGCTTGAATTTTTTCCATCTTGGTGTATTTTTTGAGTTCCTTGGAACCATTGGCTATTTGGGACTATATTGTTTAGTTCATGCACATGTTATAATTACCCAGATGTCTTCTGTGACTGCTATTCCTAATTTCACTCCATTGTGGTTGGACAGAATGTTTTATTATAAGATGTTGATTATCTAAAACTCACTGAAACTTGTTTTGTGAACTAATATAGTTTATCCTAAACACCCAAAAGAATGCTAATCCTGTGTCTAGTATTCTAGTCATTATTAGTAATAAATATTATCCATTAGTATTGTAAGTGGTTTTTCTTAGTCTCCAACCACAATTTTCTAATATTATTATCATTATTATTATTTGTTGTTGTTGTTTTCCAAGACAGAGTTTCTTTGTGTAGCCCCAGCTGTCCTGGTACTTGCTCTTGAACTCACAGAGATCCTCCTGCCTCTGCCTCCTGCATGCTGGGATTAGAGGCGGGCACCACCACTACCCGGCTTGCATGAACTATCTTTTAGCTGGCTACCTCTCCACTCAATTTTGCCAATTTTTCATGCACATACCCTGAGGCTCTTGTCCACTAAGAGCATAGAGGTTTAGGATTATAGTATTCCCCCCCCACACACACACACCGGGCTACAGATTGGATTAGTCCCATTTCCTACTCTTCTGTCCATTTTGCTACTCAGTGTCTTTGGAAGAATTTGTCCAGATCATTATGTGAACTGTGAAGTTTATTGCCATAAGGTTCTTCCTAGCCTTTGTTGATGTCTTCCTCCTGATACGGACAGTGCTCACTGATCCCCGATGCCACTGTGTGCTAGCTTCTCATTTCTCTGTTAAATAAAGCAGTCAGAGACCTGCCAGTCTTACTGTTTCCAAAGAGTAGGGTGCAGTTCAGCTTTTGTTCCCACTCTGCCATTCCTTTGATTCCTACTGCACTAGTTTGCTTTCTCGGACAGGCAGATCTCTGTGAGTTACAGGACAGCTAGGGCTACATAGAGAGACATGTCTCAAAAAGAAAAGGATAGAAAGAGATAAGGAAAGGAAGAAGGGAAAAATAAAATAAGAAAAAAGAAAGAAAAGAAAAATGCACAACTTAAGTTCTGATTATATACTAGCTATTTTTGATTGGATGTCATTATTATTTAATTAAAATACTTTCCTCTGTGATTTTTCTTTTGCTCATGAGTTCTTTATAAGAACGTTACTAGTGCAATCCACACTAGTCAACGAGCGGGAGAGTGACACACCAGCCAGCTGGACTGCTGCCACCCCCTGTATTCTGTCCCCTCATCACCCACTGTACCACCAGACCTCCCCCACCTTACCATCCTCCCTATGGCCAGCCCATCCCCACAACTCCTGCAGACTCCACGGGTCCAGGTGCAGCCCACACCAGTCAGGAGGACAGGTGAGTGACCTCCCTCGCAGTTGAGTTCGCCCCACTCCCCAGCCCCTGGTCCCCAGGGCACACCCTGTGGCTCTCACCCTCACCTATAGCCCCAGGAGCTTTAGCAGATGTCAGGCTGGTCCTAGGGACCCCAGGTAAAACATTGCTCACTGCCGGCTGACACCCCTTAAAGCCCACCAAACAACCCCAGATGGCACCCCCTCCCCTGGCTTCCATAGTCCTGCCTACAACTTCAGAAGAAGACTCGGACCAGATCTGGGAACCAAGGTACCAAAAATCTCAGTGGAGACACATGGCTAGACCCGAAGACTCACCAGTCACCAGAACTTTTGGCCACTTAGACCAGAAGACCAGAGAAGAAACAGGAACCAAGAAATACAACACCCATCCAACAAAGACAATGCAGGAATCAGCACCTAGACCTAAATCATCCCAAAGCCAGATGCCTAAACGCCAGTGTAAGAACACAATCGGTAACAGGAAGGGCAGTGCGGCACCACCAGAACCCAGCTCTCCCGTGAGAGCAAGACCGGAACACCCCAAAGCAGCTGAAGCAGAAGAAAACCTTAATCATAACTTTATGAAGATGATAGAATGAAAATAAAAATCCTTTAAGGGGGGAGCTTAGTCCTACCTCAACTTGATATGCCATGCTTTGTTGACACCCATGGGAGGCCTGCCCCTTTCAGAACAGAAGCAGAGGAGGAGTGGATGTGCGGGGTGGGATAGAGGAGAGATGGAAGGGAATAGGAGAAGAAATTGTAGTTGGGATGTGAAATTTAAAAATTAGTTTAATTAAAAAAATAATGTTACTAAATTCTCAAGCATTTGTTACTTTTAGCTATTGTATTGGTAATCCTTTAGTTCTACAGTGATAGGAAACAGACCACCACACAGCATTGACTCTATCTGGTGGCAGCGCCTTGAGATTTACTGTTCCATGCACACTAAAATTAGCATACACTTTGCATGCTTGAGGGAGGTTACTAACTGGGTTTTGACTGTTTGGTAGACATTCACATCGATCTCCATCTCTACTGCCCTGCTAGCTCAGCTCAGCAGTCACACTGTCTCTGACTACGTGTCAATTTCTCCATCAGCATTTGATTGATGAAGGTTGCACTTTTAGGTCCACATGTATATGGCACAAAGATAATCCCAAAAACCTAATTTATTTAAGATTATTTAAGGAGAAAGAACCCAAATGTTTATTAGCTAGCCACTGGGGTAAACAGAACTGGCATATTCATAACCATTTGTTGTTGGGCCATAAAAGGTTTGCAAAGTGAACTAACAATTCATTACATTACGAACTAACCTGGAAGACGTCATGCTAAGTCAAAAAAGACCCAAGCTGAAGGCTCTCCATTCTATAATTTTATTTATTTGAAACATCCAAAATAGGCAGAATCCTCAGAGGCAGAAAGTAGCTCAGTGGTTGCCAAGGACCAGGCAAGAGGTGACTGGGTATGAGTTTAAATGGACACAAGGATTTTCTTTAATCCAGTGTGACTAAAATATTCTAGAATTAGAGCCTGGGAAGCAGGCTCGGCATTTACGAGCTCTCAATGCTCTTCCAGAGGACCCAAGTTCAGTTCCCAGGCTCAGCATTTATGAGCTCTCAATGCTCTTCCAGAGGACCCGAGTTCAGTTCCCAGACTCCACATCGTGGAGCTCACTACCATGTAAGTCCAGCTCAAGGGGATCTGATCGTCTCTTCTGGTCTCCCCAGGCACCTGTGCGCACACACACACACACACACACACACACACACAGAGAGAGAGAGAGAGAGAGAGAGAGAGAGAGAGAGAGAGAGAGAGAGAGAACCAAAAATAGCAAAATAAATCTTCACCAAGTTCTAGAATCAGTAATGGTGACAAGCGTACCATTGCACGCACATCTCTGGTAAATTGTCGAGCTTCGTTGGTGAATTGGGGGCTAAGAGGAGGATGCAAACCTCTGAAGCATATAGAATTGAACTCAGATCCCTAGCATCTCGGTGAAAAGTCAGGTGCTGTGGGGCACACCGGAAATCCCAGTTCCGGCCAAGCAGTGACAAGTGGACCCCTGGAACTCACTGGCTTGCCAGCAGAGCCTAACCAGGAAGTGCCACACCCAAGTGACAAATCTTGGCTCAGAAAAAAAAAAAAAGGTGGATGACCCCAAAGGAATGACAGCGAAGGCTAACCTCCCGAGTGCACATGAAGGTTCATATACATGCACATGCACCTACATGAGCACACAACTATTTTATACAATGGATTATTTTTTCATTGCTAGGGATCTAATCTAGGCTCTGTGTGTGCTGGACAAATGCTGCTACTGAGCTACACCCCCAGGGCATCAGTTGCCTGACTTCAGAGAGATGGTCTGGAGATTCCTGATGCTGCTCTGGCTCCTCTGAAGAATTCCACCTATGCACCCACAGCAGCTTCAGCTCTTGCTTAAGGGTCCCACCTGCCTCCCCAAGGCCTAGTTGCTGAGCTGTCCTGCCAGCCCCTAACCAGTACTTTAAAAGAGCTCAGTTGGATATATTTCTCTAATTCAAGCCCGATTGGTATATACTATTATCAAAATAAGATTAGGATGCTACTGGAAAATAAAACAAATGACAGACTTAGAGCCATTATGTACATGGACACAAAAACTCACAGCAAAATCTTAGGAAAGAGAAGTAAGGCATCTACGAAAGGAAAACAGCTGTGGCTTGTCCCAGGAATGATGGGAAAGCAATCACTATAACCCATCATTAACAAAAGAAAAAGGGGCCATCATTTGGACTCAAGCTCAAATACTGACAAAATTTGAACCGGGCGGTGGTGGCACATGCCTTTAATCCCAGTACTCAAGACAGAGGCAGGTGAATCTCTGAGTTAGAGGCTAGCCTGGTCAACAAGCAAGTTCCAGTACAGCCAGGGCTACACAGAGAAACCCTGTCTCGCAAAACAAAAAAATTAAAATACTGACAAAATTCAACATCTATTCACGAGTTGTCAAAACACAAGTTTGGGACTGGGGAGATGGCTCAGTGGTTAAGAGCTCTAGCTGCCCTTCCAGGGGTTCTGGTTTGATTCCCAGCACCTACTCACAACAACCTGTACCTCCACTTCCAGGGAATCTAATGCCCTCTTCTGACTCCCATGGGTACTGCATGTTGTGCATAGCTATACAAGCAGGTAAAACACCCATACACATAAAAGAAAGATTTAAAAAATTCTTTTAGCTGGGGGGGGGGGAGGAGAGAAAAAAACACAAACGACTTTCCTTAATCTGAAAAAAAAGTTTCTATGAGAAATTATTTACCCTTTTACTTATTCGGCAAAATTGAATGCTTTTCCCCTAAGATAGGAAAAAGCCAAGGGCTTTTACTCACTGTTTCTGTTCAGTACTGGGCCAAAGGGTATGGACAGCACGAGAAAACACAAAGAGTTGGGGAGAAGTAACTCTTCCCTTCTTTATGGATGACCTGGTGGCACACACAGAACCTTCTCTTTAAAAAACATCGTTCATACTCCTGAGCTGATTTACTAAAGTTGTGGAGTGCAAAGTTAATAACAAACCAAAAGCGTTCTATATTGTAAAATGCAGAGTTGGAAGTTAAAGCTCAATAAAACAAATGATGGCTGTGTAGAAATCAAAATTAATTTAACAAGTATGTTTAAAATATCCATACTGAGAGGCACAAACATTTCTGAGGGACCTTAAAGGGCTTAAATAAACAAAAGATCATGGTGCATCCATGTGTTAGATGATAATATTGTCAAGTAATTCCTCCCCACCATAATAAATTCAATACAATACCAGTCAAGATGTAGTCTTGGTTGTAGAAGTTGACAGACTGAGCCAGGCAGTGGTGGTGCAGGCCTTTAATCCCAGCACTCAGGAGGCAGAGACAGGAGGATCTCTGTGAGTTTGAGGCCAGCCTGGCCTACAAAGTGAGTTCCAGAACGGCCGGGGTTGTTACACAGAGAAACTGTCTCAAAAAAAGGAAAACAAACAAACAAACAAACAAAAAAACAGAAAAACAGAAAAACTGATAGATAATGACAAAGAATTAAGAAGCACTAAGCATTTTTTAACTAGATTCAAAAAAGTATAAATCAACTATAAAGCAATAACTTTCAAGGGATACTGTGAAAATAATTAAGAAAGGGTGATATCAGTTGGGCATAGTGGTGCTGCCTTTAATGCCAGAATTCTGGGAGGCAGAGGCATTCATTGAGTTTGAAGTCAGCCTGGTCTATATAGAGAATTTCAGGCCAGCCAGGGCTACATCATCAGACCCTGTATCAAAAATCCAAAAAGAAATGAAAGAAAGGAAGCATGGTATTGTTATAAGGAAGGAAATCCTTCTAGATCAGCAGAGTGAGATTCAAAATCCAGTCTCAGATAATAAATATATGATCAGTTTATGTCCAGTAGATCTGCCAAAGCCATTCAACAGGAGGAAACAAAACCATCTGAGCAAGTATTGTTAGATCAACTGGATATCTATAGAGAAAAACCTGAATCTTTATTTGCTGCCTCATCCTGTACCTTAAAATAATTCTACAAAGAGAGTTTCAGAACAGCCAGCGGTGTTACACAGAGAAACTCTGTTTCAAAAAAAAAAAACACACAAAAACAAAAACAAACAGAAAAAATGACAGAGAATGACAAAGAATTAAGAAGCACTAAGCAATTTTTGACTAGATTTAAAAATGTATAAATCAACTATAAAGTAATAACTTTCAAGGGCTACTATTAAAATAATTAAGAAAGGATGATATCAGTTGGTGTAAATGTAAACATAAAAGCTAAAACTAAAAGCCTATAAGAGTATGCATAACAGAAAGTCCTCTTCATAAAGCTAGAGTAGGAAAAAGATCACTTGAATAAGACACAGAGACTACTAACCACAGCTGAGAGCATTCGTGGGTCCAGGCTGAGCACTTGCCAAGGGTCCAGAAGACACTGGTTTGGGCTCCAGCACCACCAATGAAACAAAACAGAAACAGTGATAAACTGGACTTTAAAGTTTTGTTTGCCAAAGAAGAAAACGGTCATAAAATGAATCAATTATAGGTTGAGAAAAAGTTATATAGGTGCATAAGCACCATATACTTATTTATCAACCCATCATCTATCTGTCCATCCTCCCGTCTAGCTGTCTGTCTGTCTGTCATCATCCTCTAGCTTAAGAACGCATCAAGAACACTACAACTCAAGAATAGAAAGATTAACAGCCAATAAGTGAACATCATAAATGAATAAAAAAAGAACTAAAAAGGAAAGGACATCCTAGGGATGGCGGAGGAGAAACTTTATTGTAGCTTTGAAGGCCAGCATAGCCACAGGCAGGGATATCTGGGAGAGTCCAGAGTGGACATGACCCTGAGCCATGTGGAGAGAGGGAGGAAGGGAGAAAGGAGAGCAGCTACCAACCAAGAGGGGCAGCTTGGCCAAGAGACGGGCCAAGAGGGTAGCCGCAAGGACCAGGTAATCCGAATGGCTGAATTAAACAGGGAAGGGCAACCCAGCCCCTGGGCTGGAGTTTCGAGTAGAGGGTGGGATATGAGAGCCAGGAGGGCCCTGTAACAGGCTGGGACTGAAGGATGCTGAGAGAACCTGGCAGTCAGTGTCTGCTTTGCTGTGTTAAACAGGTATCTCAGTCACTTGTCCCGGGTTTGAGTCCTAACAATCAAGATTCTGCCTTCAATCTTTGTGTCTGGAGGACAAGAAATAAAAGTTGTCCCCGACCCCAGTGAATACATCTACAACACAACTCCTACACTTCCGGCTCAGGAAACACTGTAGAAGAGGGAGGGGCAGGAAGACTGTAAGAGCCAGAGACCAGAAAGTCTGCACTGAGAAAGAATGGACCCGTGAAATATCAACAATATGGCTGCCCAAACAAGCCATGCACAGTGACAACGTTGGTTCACTGCCTGTGTGGACGGCGGAAATCTCACAAGCTCCACCCCTAGATAAAGAGCTACTGACTATCAGTGACCGCTGAGGGAGGGACAATTCAGAGACAAGCATCCTGATAGGTTATCTAAGCCCAAGTTGTCAGCCCTGAGCACGTGTACCTTTGAGCAATGTTAAATGGACTCAGTAGGGTGCATGGGTGCATGCCTGCGTGCATGAGTGTGTGTGTGTGTGTGTGTGTGTGTGCACGCGCGCGCGCGTATATGTATCAGCGGGGTGGGGGTGGGGGCACGGATAGAAACAATGTGAACACAATATCCATGCATGAAAATCTCAAAAAATAGTAACCTTTAAGTTGGAAAAAAAATGAATTGTTCTATACTGTAGAATATCCACTCCACTCCATCTTCAGCGCTGTTCATTAAGAGTTTCTAAGTGGCATCGCCATGTAAATGCCAAGTGTAATCCAGCAACGTCCCATAGGGATGGCCTAAAAGCTAGGTTGAACAGACAACCCTTGTATTCAGGAGGAAGGGTTGTGCGCTGAGCTGCAGCAGAACGTGAGCAGGAACCGCAGGCCTTGGGCTCCTGGCAG